>NW_006771008.1:366349-454677 GCF_000442215.2 Lipotes vexillifer
TGTGGGATCCTCCCGGACCGGGGCACGAACCCGTGTCCCCTGCATCGGCAGGTGGACTCTCAACCACTGCGCCACCAGGGAAGCCCTCTCTAGGGCATCTTAATGAGAGATTAGAGCCTCTTTTATCTATCTTCACTCATTCCTCTTGTAATCTTATCCAGTCTCATGGTTTAAAATACCATCTATAAGCTGATGACTTGCAAATTAATAGCTCTACCTTAAACCTCTCCCTGAATTTCAGATCATCTGCCTACTTGACATCTTCATTTGAATGTTCAGTAAGCATCTAGAACTCACCATGTTCACACTTAGTTCCTAGTATTTCCCCAAAACCCTGCTCCTTCTGCAGTTCTCACCATCAAAATTTATAGTAACCCCATACCTTTAGTTGCAAAGGCCAAAAAGCTTGATATTAAGTCCTTTGTCCTTTTCACCCCAAATTTGAGGCAAATTCTACTGAGTCCACCACCAAAATTATCCATAAATCACCAACTTCTCTCTACCACTACCATGGTCTAACCACTATTTCTCATCTGTATTCCAATAGCCTCCTAACTGTCCTCTTTGCTTCTACCTTTGACCCATCCCACCTTAATCCCTGTAGTTAATTCTCAAGAAAGTAGCCAGGATTCTGTCAAAACAAGTAAGTCCAATCATGTTATTCCAACGCTGGAAAGCCAATAATGGCCTGTCATTTCACTTGGAGTAAATGCCAAAGTTTTTAATATGACTTACAAAACCTCATCTGACTCTCCCTGCCTTTCCTCTGTGGTCTCTTCCAGTTCCTCCCTATTTCACTCTGCTCAGCTGCACTGGCTTCATCGTTGATGTTTTAAGCAACCACCCATGACAGAGCCTTTGCTCTTGATAGACTTTCTGCCCACAATGCTCTTTACTGAGACAGCTATATGGTCCACTCCCTTATTTCATTCAGGTCTCTAGAGTTGCTGCTCCAGAAGACCTTGACTGACCACTCTAAATATTCATATTCCTCTAGCCCATCTGCACTCCCTATTCTCTCACTGCTCTATTTTTTCTCAGTGTTTACCACTATATTTATTTATCTTGCTTGTTGTATGATTTCTCCACTAGAATGTAATTGAGGGGAGGAATTTTTCTATTTCCTATAATGCCTGGCATGTTATAGTCAATAACAATTTTATTATAATCATGACATTTATTTTTATATGTTAATATTTTATATAATACATGAATGATTTTTGCAACTACTTTGTGCACATGGTATAGAGAATGACACTTTGGTCCATAACCAATGTAATGTCTCTAATCAGATAAGTTTGCCTGCTCACATTCTCTGATACAAAACCCTGGGTCAAGTAAATAAAATGTTATATTCACATAGCAATATTAAGATACAATGAGGTAAATGGTGGTAAGTAATAACAGCTTTTGTTAATTTAAACAAGGAGGCCATTAGACTGAGGTGTGGTTTTACTGCCATGGTGGGTCTATATGAGCAAATGCAAATCGAAGCCTGTAAACCCCTCCAGGTCATGGAATCAAAACGCCAACCAGTCACAAACAGCCCGCTTGGCTTTAAGCTATAGCCAATCAAATTTCCTTTCTTTGCTTCCACACTTTCTCTATGTTAGCCCTGCCTTGGGCTCCTATGAGTGGGGGTGATCCTAGCCTCTTCCAGTTTGGTGCTGCCAGAGTCAAATTGATTTTTGCTCAAATAAACTCAATTTTTTTTAATACATCTTAGTTTATCTCTTAATACCTGGTTACATACAGTTGGAATAAATTGTCACCAAAATCAATCTGAATGCATTTTGGGGAAATTTTTTACATTTAAATATGTGAATATTATGATCCTGATTCAGGTAGCCTGTGTAGAGTTCCCTGAGGAGCCCCCCTGTAATAAAAGACAGATTAACAAGAGAAAAACAGATTATTAACATGTATACCTCCTGTTTGCATGGGAGATACCCAGGGAAAATGAGTACATTCTCTGAAATGGGCCCAGGCCACCACCTTAAATACCATCTTCAGCTAAAGACAAAGGAAAGCTGTTTGGGGGGAGAGGTGTTGGGTAGGAGGCCAGTTAAGAGAGCTTATCAGGAAAAGCACAGTAAACTAGGGTAAGGTTTTTATGTAGATTTAAGTGGGTGCCTTCTTACTGCTAGGAATCTCCCACCCCCACCCCCTCGGCTTGCGGGATCTTAGTTCCTTGACTAAGGATTGAACCCCGGACCTTGGCAGTAAGAGCACAGAGTCCTAACCACTGGACTGCCAGGGAATACCCTGATAGGAGTTTCTTGTGATTTAGTCATCTTTCTCTTCTTGGTAGAGGGAGACAGACTTACAAATGAAGATTTCCCTTATAAATGTAAATTTCCCTTACAAAAAGGATAACTAGTTCTGTTTTCAGAGGTCTCCTCTATCTGCATTTTCTCAAAAAATAATCTCAAAATAATCCTTATGCCAAAGAGGCATCTTTGGGGATGGTACGTTCTGCTTCCCTTCACCTAAGTGACCGAAAGTTGAACGTACTGAATACAATTCAATTCGCTTAAAGCCTTGTAATGTAGTTGTTTTACAGGGTGAACTTACCTAATGTTATTGCTTAAGACTTGCTGCATTTAGCCCCTTTGAATCTTGGTCCAGTATTATCCTGCTACCTGCTTATCACCTTACTTTCTGTCTTCTCTCTTCTGCCCATGTTAAAGACGCCAGAGGGAAGCATTTTCCCCTGTCCTTTTACCAGCTTATCCCATTTCCCTCTGGAGATCATCCCTATATCTGCCAAAGCACACAGTGGCCTATTTAGTTTTTACATTGTACACACTCCTCATCCTAGTACCATACCTCCTCATGACCCTAGCATTATGTGGTATTGGGGTCTAGATGAAAGTTCCATTATTCTTGAACAGGACCAATAAAACAGGCTACATTTTCTTTCTTTGGAGATTAAAATTTTAAGTATTGCTTTATAAATAAAAAGCACTTGATAGCTTAGAGTGTTTGATAATGCATTCCCTCACCAAAGAATAACGAATGAGTACAATTACAACAATTATAATTTTAATATAGTATTAAATATATAATATATTAATATAATATATTTTAATATATTATATATTTAATATATAATAAATATTAAATAGATAATGCATATTAATATATTAATATGCATTATATATTTAATATATATTAAATATATAATACATATTAAATATATAATATTTAATGTTAAATCCCTCAGGTTAAAATTCAGAGCAGGAAGGTGAAACTGATATCAACATGAACTTAACACATTTTTAGCTTACATCTCAGTAATGGAATATCCATTTTAAGTTTTACAGGCCTCCCTCATAAAATTTAGTAAAGTGACCTTTACTCAATTCATTTTTAATATAGGATAAGGGATTTATTTTTCATCTTTATTGAGAACAAAATGACATATAATATTCCATATTTGTGTTATATTTAATCCTTTTCTATAAAGCTGTGTACAGCTTTCTAAATCCAGTGTAGAGAGTGCTAAAATATAGGTGAATGTATAATTGTAAAGTGTATGAAATAAAATTTTAAATACAGATACTTTAAAAACAGTTTCAGTAAGTTGATTATTAAAATTCGATATTATAAATTTTACTTTATAAACCTAGTGTGTAGAGGAAAAACTGTCAAGTTCTTACCCACAATGCTAGCTTTCTTAGTTTAAAAGACAATCTCAAAACTCCAGCATTGTATTAGTTTCTTATTGCTGCTGTAACAAAGTACCAAAATCATACTGACTCGAAACAACACAGATTTATTATCTTATAGTTCTGTAGGACAAACATCTGACACTATCTCACCAGGCTAAAATCAAGGTGTTTGCAGAGCTGTGCTCCCTTCTGAAGGTTCTAGGTGAGAATTTATTTCCTTGGCTTTTCTAGCTTCCAGAAGCTACCAGCATTCCTTGGCTCCTGGACCCCTTCTTCCACCTCCAAGGCCAGCCATGCAGGTCTGGTCCTTCTCACATGACATCATTCCCCTTGCTTCCATTCTCAAATCTCTTTCTTTGACTCTCCTCTTCTGCCTTTTTCTTCCACTTTTAAGGACATTTATATTACACTGGGTTTCCCTGGAAAATCTAAAGTAATCTCCCTGTTTAAATGTTGGTGAAGAGCAGCCTTCATTCTTTTTGCCATGTAATTTAACATACAAGTTCCAGGGATTAATTAGGACTTGGCCATCTTTGGTGGAATGTCATTCTGCCTACTGCAAATTTCATTTTTACCAAATTAATTTTAAATTAATGGATATTCAAACACAGGAAATAGAAAAAAAAAACTAGTGTAAAACTATAAAATAGGTAATATTAAATGCATTTTCCAGGTGAGGCAGTGCAGTATCTGAGAGGTAATGTTGACATTTGTCCAACCATTGAAACCCATTTGAACTCATATCTGTCCCAGTCTGCAGTCTAATCCTTCTATTAATTGTACTACTTGATAGGATTTTTTTGCCTATAGAATATGTTCTGGAGATGTATTAACTTCGTGGTTACTTAACACTGTCCTTAGGCATGTATGACTTGTATCAGTGGCAGTAAATGCCTTCTCCTTGGTTAATCTCAGTGAAATCAATGGATTTGTTTAAGAAGCTTTTTGTTGGAAAAGAGACTCAATCTTTCAGTGTTTTATCATGGTATACTTATAACGTCTTGATTCTGTCACATTTATAATGGGAACTTTGTATGAAAGAATACAAAGCGCACTTGACATTTATCTTGCACTGAGTTAGTGTGCTCTCCTGTTTGGCTGGGGTTAACTTTAATCAGCAAGTTAACGCAGACATTTTGGAGATCTTGCTGATACATAAGAACCCGGCACTTATTTGCATAATGCATCCTGCCAAGTTCAAGGGAATACAATAGCATAATAGAACACAATTTAGAGAACAGAGAAATCCAAAAGAATAAACCTTGTCAAGAACAAACTTTGTCAGTACTCAGAAGAAATAATATTTTTATATATAGTTCTCAGCATTGTTTGTGGTAATTAAAAAATATAGACATCATTGAAGTATTCTGTAATGGACCTCTACAGTTTTATAAACAAATGGCATGTCTCATATATATATTGAACTTTTTGTATCTGAAGTCAGTTTAATCCCAGTGTCCTAGCAAAAAATCTAGCATGCTACTTTGTGCATTGTAGGCCCTCTGTAAATATTTGAATATTTGAAAATTAATACCTGAACTCAAAATGAGTCTAAGGAAGCAGGTGTTTATATTAGTAAGACTAATATTTACATAAATTCACATAAAATGAAATCATTGGTACTCTTTGTGACGTTAAATGTATACACGTGTTACAGAAAATTGAATAACTTTATAGCCTAGTTAAGGGAAAATATCCAATAACTAAATTTATCTGTATTATTCTGAGCACATGAAATTATCAACTGCAAAATGTCTCACATACAACCTAGAATTTATTAGGACTTTCACTGAGAGTGATATTGGCTTTTAGATTTTATTTATTTATTTATTTATTTTGCGGTACACGGGCCTCTCCCTGTTGTGGCCTCTCCCATTGCGGAGCACAGACTCCAGACGCGCAGGCTCAGCGGCCATGGCTCACGGGCCCAGCCGCTCCGCAGCATGTGGGATCCTTCCGGACCGGGCCACGAACCCAAGTCCCCTGCATCGGCAGGCAGACTCTCAACCACTGCGCCACCAGGGAAGCCCCGACTTTTAGTTTCTTTTTTTAAGGTTGTTTTTAAAAGTTACTATTGCAGCACTGTTAGAGTTAATTTGCATTATGTTCATCTGTCAGCACTAAAACACAAAATAGCTATAAGCATAAGAAAAAATATAGATGTCCACTGTGAGACTAGATGATAGTTAGGCATCTACTTGAACAAGGCTTGGAAAAAAATGACAGTTTTCTGACTAGTTTTTTTTTTCCACTAAAATAAAAATCCATGAATTACACTATAATATAAAAAGAAATGGAAAGTACTCTGGTAGAAAAATGGCCACCCATTTCAAACTGGGAGAAAAAGTGTCCTGTTTCATAGAATTTAATTATTTAAAGAGACTACCTCAGAGAAGCTTTTTAGATGCATGGGCTAGGAAAGACTTCGCTTTGGGTGCCTTTATTGCAATCTTATATTCTTCAAAGGTAAAAACAAACAAGAAGTGAACATGAACAAGGCTTTATACTATGTCCTGGATAATATGGTCATTCTACAAGTATGTGTGTGTTACCTACAATATGACTGGCACAAGTATTTATTAAGACTATAGTATTTGCTAAGCTGTATATTAGATGCTGAGGATTCAACAAACAGGACCAGTCCCTTATTTCAAGGAGTTTATAGTGTACAGATGCCTAGTCGGGACAGATACAGAGATAAATATGTGCATTTGCCCTTCCTGGCCTTAAGAAATCACCTTGAAAGGGCACCAGAAGCTTTTAAAATGGTTCCCTTTGAAACTAAGTACATATTGTAATATTCCAGATGGAAGCATATGACAAATTCTCTATACATTTCTCCTCTGTGTCTCAACCGAAACCTGGCTGACCTCCAAATACCTGACTTCACTGTTGTCCTTTCAAGAAGAGGCTTGTTCATTCTCCCCACACCCCAAATTCCTAAAGCAAGCACAGCATACTCCTAGTTGTTTTGTTTGTTGGGTTTTTTTTGTTGTTGTTTTTCTTTTTTGCCAATTCTAGATCATTATTCTTCTATATGTATGTGAGAAAAAGCTCTTGATACTTTAAAATTTATAGTAACCAAATTTACCACCCTCTAAACTTCCCCCTTTTGTCAATTTTCTGGTGAATCAGTCCTTCTCCATATTCATTGAGGGGTTTGACCACCGGTTTACATTCTTTCCATTTCATTTTCTGCATTCTTCTGAATGGTTTCCATATGCAAGCAGAGGTCCTATCCAACCCCCTAGTTACCCTATATATTTGATCTTCAAGCCTAATCACTTTCTTGGGGTTGAAACCATGCAACTCAAATTGGTACTTGAACCCACATGCTGGGACTCAAACCCAGCCAAAACCCAGATTGGGACTTGAACCCATGGTCTTTTAACTGACATTGCACACCTGGTCTCAGGACATAATGAAGCTCAGGTTCTTAATGTCTCATCACAGAAAGAATTCAGTGAGAGACAAAGTGATAGGTAAGAAGTGGATTTATTTAGAGAGAAACGTACTCCACAGAGTGTGGGCCATCTCAGAAGGTGAGAGTGGCACCAGGGTATGGGATTATCAGTTTTTATAGAGGTGGGTAATTTCATAGGTTAATGAGTGGGAGGAGTATTCCAGCTATTTTGGGGAAGGGGTGGGGATTTCCAGAAATTGGGCCACTGCCCAATTTTTGACCTTTATGGTCGGCCTTGGAACTGTCATGGCACCTGTGGGTGTGTCATTTAGCTTGCCAGTGTGTTACAATGAATGTATACTGAGGCTTAAGGTCTAGTGGAAGTCGACTATTCTGCCATCTTGGACCTATCTGGTTCTAATCAGTTTATGTTGTGTACTCAAGCTTTTAAAGGTTGTGCCCTGCCCCCTTCCCTCCTGTTTCAGGGTGATGGGAATATTCTAAAATTGTATCATGAGATGGTTGCACAACTTTATAAATTTACTACAAATCATTGATTGTTTCATACTTGAAATTATTGAATTTTCTGACATATAAAGTAAACCTCAGTAAAGCTACTAAAAATTAAAAGAAAAAAAATCAAATTACTGTCACATCTACTGTGGTTCAATATACACTCCAAGACAGCACACAGGAAGTTACCATCTGAAAGTTCCCCAACCCAGGAATGTTAATATCCAACAACCCCTTTATTCATCTAACCCCCTTCCCTCTGGCTTTCTCAATCTCCTTCTCCCACGTATACATGGTCTTTGACTAAATTGAGACCTTTAGTTTCCCTCTCTTTCCCCTGTGTTCACTTCTTTCTCTATATTTTGGGCATTTTGAAGTTCATAACTTCCCATACTTTCTTTTTCTGCAGCCTTCCCAAACACTTCATTCCAAGTATCTCTTCTCCACTGTCCTGAAGATGCCAAAGCCATCAATCTTCCTCTCACCCTATCAGCTCTTGTGTTGCTGAGCTTTATTGTTGGTACTAGAAGTGAATGCTTTCTAGTCTCTGCTGTTCTTTCAATGCAGAAAAAAAAAAAAGCATCCTTAGCTGCTTCTCCCATTTCTTGTCTGTCTTCCAGCTCCCACAAATACAAAGACAGTCTTTACCCCTCTCATCTTACTCCTTGCCTGACCTGGCTTTTTGTTAGCTGGCAACTCTGCTTTATGCTTGGGTGTCAAGTATCTACTCCTTATCATTATCTTATTTTTCTGTTAGAAGGAGTAGCCAATAATCTGGATCCAAAGCATCCCATCTCCAAAGGTGTTTTGCTCCATTAATTATCTCTTTATGTGTTGGATTCTTTATTATGGTGTATAAATGTGCTCATCTCTTCCACTCGGTGGCGGGTGGAGTGGGGGAATCCCTCCTTGACACCAGTCATTGTAAAACTCGTTTTTTGCTCTTGTTTGCTTAATCAAATTTCTCGAAAGCAGAATTTATATAGTCACTTCATTTGCTCACAAATCTCTTTTCACTTCGCAAGAATGTGACCCTGTACCCAAAATATCCCCAAATTTTCTCTGGGGACTTTGTGCCTCAAATACTTCTCAGCCACTTTTTTCAGTATAATCACTCCACATTAAGGAGCATTTAATACACTGCTTTGGGGCTTCCTGATTGTCTGTATTGCTTGACAAACACACAGCAACCATGTTTTGTCAAAATTGTAGCTTGTCTGTAGCACAATGCCTATGTCATAGCAGGTGCTTGAATAATACTAGGATGACTGACTAGACTACTATAGAAAATGAACCTAAAGTGTATTATTCCTATGAATTCATAGAACTCTATCACTGAAAGGGTGTTATGATTATTTAACTTCCCAATTCTCTAAGATACCCTATAAGTCTTACCTCTGTTAACTACTTACTAGTAACCTAATAAAGTCATTTCCCTTAATTTTCTCATAGAGAAAATCAAAAGATTGGAATAGACCATAGTCCCAAGCTGTTTTGAAATGAGCTTATTCTAAATATAGTTTTCAAGCACACAAACTACATGCCACATGTATAAGTGAATGCTAGTAGTTGCCTGGGGCAAGGTCAAGGTGTGGTTATTTACTTAGTCTCAATCCCTATCTTTGGAGCTACTGAGCAGGTGTCAATGAATGGATGAATGAGTAGAAGCTAGATTTGATGCCAATTCAGGACAGCTCCAGTTTTTCATGTTGTGAGTTGCAGATAGGGAGATAAATTTGTAAACCCTTCCTGATTCTGTGAGAGAATGAGAATGATAAGGAGAGGAGTCAGATATCCTAAAACAATATTGCAGTAAAATATGTTCCAAAGAAGGTTTAATTTTACACAAATACACCAAAACATAAAAGTAAAATCGATATATTTTTAAAAATGTGCTGCACTGTTTTAGGCTAAATCTGACTTCCTTTTTCCCCCTCTGCATATTGGACACTGTTCCATTTTTACTGCTCAGGCTATCACTTTCCTAAAGCAGTTGAATAAGCCCCAGAGGACAAAGGTATCACCCTGAAGGGCGTGAGCTTTGCGGTAGGGAAGTTGTTGGAATTCTATTCTGTTGACTCAGTGTCTCCTCAGATCAGATGAGTGAGAGAAGCTGAGCCTGTCAGCAGATTTTCTCCGACTGTGCATGCTCAAGCCAAATCAAGCAGGTCAATAGTATCTCCAGACTTTCCTATTCATGGACAATATCTCCAACTCGAAGGGTAAAACTGAAGACCCCATCCAGTGATCTGCAGCAAGCCTCTGACTTTTAAGTATGGATTGTTACAGAAGAGTGTGTGTGTGGCCTAAGACAACTGTGGGATAGTTAATAGGGTTGATGCTCTGTAAGGGAACACAAAACATCTAACCCCATCATGTAAAAAGAATCATACCCAAATGCACAATGCCTAAAAATACAAGGTTTTAAGTGTTAATAAACCTTATGCCCTGAAAGTTCCTGAAGCTTCTGTGAAAATGAAACTATGTTCAAATGCTATATCCTGTGAAATATAAATTGATCTGGTAAGTTTCGGAAGAAATTTCAACAGTGAAAAAAGGTGACATAACCTTCCATAAGACTTTCTGTTTAACCTTTAGTTAATCAAATAAGTAAATTGACACTATTTTCCTAGCTTTCAAATTGTATAGGACTTTATTGTACTTTTCAAGTTCAATACTGGGTCTGAGACTCTGTGTGGAAAGGGTCAATAAAATAAAGGATATAAAGTTGATGGTGGCTGCACCTATTAAGTTGGTCTCCTATAGGGTCACTTTTCCTTTTTAGACAGAATTCATTTAAATGTTTCAAAAAATAGAATTCTATACTTACTAAAAATTTCTAAAGAGGAAGACACCAGGATTTCCTACCATTAATAAATAGTAACTGTTTAAAAGCCTTAATTCACAGGAAAATACTTCATTTTTCTACCTTCACTGGAGTAAAATGAATCATCATTTGTTGCACAATAACCTTTACATCTTTAAGAAAAAGTTTCCTATTACCGTTTTTTTCCCCTCAGAGGTCCCCACTTCCATAATGTGTTTTGGGATTTTTTTGAGATATAATTGTTATATAACATTATATTAGTTTCAGGTATATAATATAATGATTTGATATTTGTTTATATTGTGAAATGATCACCACAGTAAGTCTAATTAAAATCCATTACCACACATAGTTACAATTTTTTTTCGTGTTATGAGAACTTTTAAGATCTACTCTCAGCAACTTTTAAATATATAATACAGAATTATTAACTATAGTCATGATGCTGTACGTTACTAAGATTTTTTTATAACTGAAAGTTTGTGCATTTTGACCCCCTTTATATAATGGGTGTTTCTTAATCAACTTCTCTGATTATAAGATAAAAAAGATACAACCAGATATGAAAGCCTGGCTATTTTCCATTCATATTCACTGTCCCATAATTATTTATTATTGTATGTGCTATATTCACTTCTTGGGTTTTTTCTCCCCACTAAATGGAGTACTTTGAATTTCACCTGTTGGGTTTCATTTCCAATAGGTGCTTTAGTTTATTAAAGTAATTTTGAGTTCTGAAATGCTAACTACATTATAATACAACAGAATAAGACTCATGCCAAAAAAGTAGTGTCAAAGCACTGTGAAAATTCAAAGAAGAGAAAGTTAATTTCTATCTATGGGGATCAGGGCAAGCTTCACAGAAGAGTAAAATTTCGGGTAGAAGAGACAGAATTTTTGGGCAACATAGATGTTGGGAGAAAACACCATAATAAGAATGCAGGCAAATATACAAAGGTATGAGAATGCTGGGTATTTAGAGGAAAAAGTAAATTGTTCCGTTTGCCATACATATAAAATGCATAGGTTAAGGAGATTGGAATGGAAGATTATTGATATTTTATTATCAGAAATATAAAACTACATTTCTTCCAGTTCTCATGTACATAAAGAAAATATATAAAATACAATCCCTGTTTAGTTTTCTGAGACAAACAAGAAAATTGTATTTGAAATAAGTTCTGATTATTTATAACAGGACAAACATTTTGGCACTACCTCTTTTAGAGTATGAGGAAAATTATGTAGAATTCTTCAGGACACTTAGGAAAGCAATAAAATATTTAACAATCCACTTGTGTTTGGGTACCTACAACATTCATATAACTTGCATCTCTTGCTGATAGTGGTCTATTCAGTTTAGGTATCTAGTTTAAGGATCAGAAGACAATTAACATTTAATAACAAGCTCAAATGGCTTACCTGATATTGCTTCTATGTTATTAGCTGCTTGTTTCAGCTACTTTACATTAATACTGCTAAATCAAAACAAAGGTTACTAAACAAGTAAAAATTAGCACAAAGGTGCTTTAAAAAATCTGTAATATGATTTTTCCTTATGTAATTATTTTCAAGGTTACAAAAGTGAGCAATTTTTCTTAAAATGTAACTGCTCTGTAATGATGTAAATACCTTTTGGATTAAGTCATTTTTAATAAATGTAAAGGGAAATTTCTATTAAGATGTACAGAAACTCTCTACCATATAGAGAAACCTACATCTAAAACCTATTTAATTTTTTGTTCTCATCTTTACATGCTGGGATCCACTTTAAAATTAATTTTGTTTTGTAACCTTTTTGCTCGTTCTAATAATAAGAAACACCCTGATGAATGAAAGACAGTATCAATATGTTTAAAATATCCTAGAACTTCCTTATCTATGTCCCAAATGCCTTTTCTTCCATTTTCCTATACAAGATTTATTGCCAAAAACAAAAATCAGCTTGCTTTCACTGAATTTTAAATTCCAAAAGGAAGCAAAACACATGCTAACTCGAAAATGAAAATGCCCTCGTATTAAGGTAGTGAATCTCTTAGACAAAAGGTGTATTCAAGTTCTGTTTCTATTTAAAGATGATGGAAAAAGAGCACATGCCAGCCTGTACTGTATGTGAGAGCTTTCCTATTGAACACCATTACTATTGGGTTGATATTATCTTGAAAATCCAAGAAGTAAAAGATATACTTTACTTGAGTACATGAATTTTGAATATAACATGAATTAGAGGTAATTTTTGCTTAACTAAAGAGATCTGGCCATAAGAGTGTTTTAGTTTGGTATATTGCCAACTTTTTTTCCTAGGTAATATAAAAATTTGAGCCAGCAAAAAGAAGCAGCTGCCTTCCTGAATGATTCTTTGTAATGAATGTTCTACTAAAAAGTAAGTGACCAGTTGTTTTTTTTAAACATCTTTGTTTTTTTTTTTAAAACATCTTTGTTGGAGTATAATTGCTTTACAATGGTGTGTTAGTTTCTGCTTTATAACAAAGTGAATCAGTTATACATATGTTCCCATATCTCTTCCCTCTTGCATCTCCCTCCCTCCCACCCTCCCTATTCCACCCCTCTAGGTAGTCACAAAGCACCGAGCTGATCTCCCTGTGCTATGCAGCTGCTTCCCACTAGCTATCTATTATATGTTTGTTAGTGTATATATGTCCATGGCACTCTCTCACTTTGTCCCAGCTTACCCTTCCCCCTCCCCATATCCTCAAGTCCATTCTCTAGTAGGTCTGCGTCTTTATTCCCATCTTGACCCTAGATTCTTCATGACCATTTTTTTTAGATTCCATATATATGTGTTAGCATACGGTATTTATTTTTTTCTTTCTGACTTACTTCACTTTGTATGACAGTCCCTAGGTCCATCCACCTCACTACAAATAACCCAATTTCGTTTCTTTTTATGGCTGAGTAATATTCCATTGTATATATGTGCCATATCTTCTTTATCCATTCATCTGTTGATGGACACTTAGGTTGTTTCCATGTCCTGGCTATTGTAAATAGAGATGCAATGAACATTGTGGTACATGACACTTTTTGCATTATGGTTCTCACGGTATATGCCCAGTAGTGGGATTGCTGGGTCATATGGTAGTTCTATTTGTAGTTTTTTAAGGAACCTCCATACTGTTCTCCATAGTGGCTGTATCAATTTATATTCCCACCAACAGTGCAAGAGGGTTCCCTTTTCTCCACACCCTCTCCAGCATTTATTGTTTCTAGATTTTTTGATGATGGCCATTCTGACCAGTGTGAGATGATATCTCATTGTAGTTTTGATTTGCATTTCTCTAATGATTAATGACGTTGAGCATTCTTTCATGTGTTTGTTGGCAATCTGTATATCTTCTTTGGAGAAATGTCTATTTAGGTCTTCTGCCCTTTTTTGGATTGGGTTTTTCGTTTTTTTGATGTTGAGCTGCATGAGGTGCTTGTAAATTTTGGAGATTAATCCTTTGTCAGTTGCTTCATTTGCAAATACTTTCTCCCATTCTCAGGGTTGTCTTTTGGTCTTGTTTATGGTTTCCTTTGCTGTGCAAAAGCTTTGAAGTTTCATTAGGTCCCATTTGTTTATTTTTGTTTTTATTTCCATTTCTCTAGGAGGTGGGTCAAAAAGAATCTTGCTGCGATTTATGTCATAGAGTGTTCTGCCTATGTTTTCCTCTAAGAGTTTGATAGTGTCTGGCCTTACATTTAGAAGTGCCCAGTTTTGATGCAACAATCTTAAGCACAAACAGAATGGCACCTGCTTCTTATCAAAATGAGAAAATGAGAATCATTATAAAAGATCTGAGCCATTCATTTATTTACTTAAAAATTATTGAACATCTGCTATGTGCCTCGCATTGTTCTTAGCCATAAGCCATGAATTTGAGAACATGATGACTTTGTTACATAACAGAGTAACTACTGTTACATTTTCACTTATAGGATGAAACATTTAAGAAAAGTAGCCTATAAGTAAAAATGGCCAATGATCTATTATCAATTTTCCCTTGAGTAATTACATTTATTAATTTTGTTAATATAGTTACAATCAAACCATCACTTTCAGGTACATATTTGATAATTTCAAAGTACAAAGAAAGGTTGTTTAATGTCAGAGGTACAGTTGTTAAAGTTATCATTAATAAAATTCTGTCAACTGAACAATGCCTAAAATCTGACATTTCAGCACACAGGTCTTACTACTCTAAAAACATCAATTATAGCTAATAGATCTAAAGGATAGCTTTTCAGAGTTTCACTTTCCTCAGCATATTCAAGTTATCATTAAAAGCAAAATAGTTGTTTGTCTAGACAGATGTATCTCTAATTTGTGACAAATAAGATTGGGAGTCACAGTAATTATTAAAGCCAAATCAGAAGAACAATTATTGATCACCTAATCAAAAACAAGGATATTTCTTTATAAAATGATTAATGATGGCCTTTAAAACAAGTTAAAAAGGTCTTACATAAATAAATGGTAATAAAGGTAGATGAGTGAGTAAATATAATTTCAGAGATCCAATTAAGAGATTGGACTATGGGCAGTCTCAGGTTCGTACCCCAGTGCCTCAACTTAATTGCTGTCTGTCCTCGGAAAAACTATTTACCCCTTTGTACCTGAGTTTTATCAATGCTCTGTCATCCTTGATTTAAGAATTCTGAAGGAGAAAATGGCACTTATATACGGGTTGCTGGTTTAGGGCATATATTGCATCCTGTAGGAGCATATCTGAAATTTATAGGGATTATTCCTCCACAGATGTCTAATACAGACCTTTTTCCAATATTTTAATCTTGGTTTTTCCATTTTGCTGTCTCCCAACTGGTACAACTGCTGAACGTGAGTAGGCTGTTCTACCAAATGAAGTAGATTAATACTAGGTATTGGGGAATTTAGTAAGTCTACCAAATTCCATGGGTGTGAGCCCATTGCTACACTTCTTCTATAAAAGATTGGCTTGGTGATCTGATGTTGCTGAGATACCATGACAAATGGATGAAGCTTTCTGTAAGTCCACAGATGGTATTGCTGGCAGGAGGAATATCGATGGAGATTGCCTATTGACAGCCAGAATCCATGACCATCTCAGTAAGGCCATTTCTCTGTCCCTCCTGTATTAGAAAAGATCCAATACAATCAATCATTCACCCGAGGTCTAGCTGGTTCCCCTGGGGTATCGTTTCTGCTGTTTGCAGGCTGAGCACTTAGCCCTGACTACAGCCATATTAATCTTGATGAACAAGTGTCTATGTTCTTGAGCCCATGAATAGCATATATCTCTGCCACCATAAGCACTTCTTCCCCAAACTTTAGGACTCATTAAGCAATACAAGGGTGGTTGGGGAAAAGGGATTAACATTTACAGAATGGTTCATTTTGTCCATGTAATTTGAGATCTTCACACACATGCACTGATCAGAACTCAACTGAAGACTTTTGTGGGTTTCTCAGCAGGTCTCGTGGCATGCTTTCTATATCTATCTACTCTTCTGTCTCCTTCGGTGTGAATTCCAGACCTCTTGCTGCCTCTGCAGTTAGACTCCCAGTTTTATCTCTTAAACTCAGACTCCTGGAGTCTTCTCCTGGTTTCCCACTCTGTGGTATGGAAATTCTCTTCAGGCAGTAACCTAGAGTAATCATAAGGCTTACCTCATTTGTTGCCCCATTGTCAGGAATCAGTGTCCTGAAGTTTCTCATGTTCAATGTCTGAAAAGCATTATTATTTCTTTTAGAAGTTTCAGGTGGTATGGTAAATCCAGTCCCTGTTACTCTTTCTTTGGAAGCAGAAATTTCCCACCTTTCCCCCGCCGCCACCCCATATTTGCATGTATATCATTGGGCATCCTTTTATTTTTAACCCATCTGTCCAGAGTAATTTTTGTGTGTGAATTACAGTTATGTCTGACACTTTCATTCAATCTGAGAATCTCTGCTTTATAATTGTATTTAGACCATTTATATTTAATATAATTATTATTAGATTTAAATCTACTATCTGGCTATTGTCTTATTCTTTGCTCCTTTTTTATCTTTGCTTCACTTTTAGATTTAATATATTTTATAGTTCCATTTTATCATTACAAGTGGCTCCCTTTATCTTTTTTATTTTTCAGTGGTTGCTCAATAGCTGACATTATAATAACTGTATATTATCTATCTTCATGTAATATTACTTCACTTAGAAGTGATAAGAACCTCATAATAGTATATTTTTAATTTTCTCCTATATTGTGGTGTCATTGTCATACTTTTTATTTCTATAAATGTTATAGAGCGCACAGTAAATTTTTAATATTTAATATTTGTGTGTATGTGTGTGTAGATTCCAGTTTCACTCTGGTAACATTTTCCTATTCCCTAAGTGTTACAGACTGAATTGTGTCCCTCCCTGCTCATTTCATATGTGAAGTCCTAGCCCCCAAAACATCTCAGAATGTGACTGTATTTGTGCACACACAGAGAAAAGGCCATGTTAGAACACAGTGAGAAAGTAACATCTGCAAGCAAAAGGGAAGTGCCTCAGGAGAAAACAAACATACTGATACCTTGATCTAGGACTTCCAGCCTCCAAAACTGAAAAAATGAATTTCTGTTGATTAAGCCACCCAGTCTATGGTATTTTGTTATGGCAACCCTAGTAAACTCATATACTATGGAACTTTCTATAATTTGTTGTAGTGCATATGTGCTAGAGGTTAATTCTTACAACTTTTGTTTGTATGAAGAATGTTTTATTTCCACTTCATTTTTTTTTTTTACATCTTTATTGGAGTATAATTGCTTTACAATGGTGTGTTAGTTTCTGCTTTATAACAAAGTGAATCAGTTATACATATGTTCCCATATCTCTTCCCTCTTGCGTCTCCCTCCCTCCCACCCTCCCTATCCCACCCCTCCAGGCAGTCACAAAGTCCACTTCATTTTGGAAATATATTTTTCTGGTTAAAGAATTCTGGGTGAAAATTTTTTATTTTCTTTTTTTCCTTAAATATTTTAAAATTATTTTTCATTTTCTTTTGGCTTGCATGGTTTTTGATTATCTGTGTTTTCTCTGTATGAAATGATTTTTCCCTCTGGCTGCTTTTAAGAATTTCTGTTCAATACTGGTTTTAAGCAGTTTGTGATGGGCCTTGGTGGAGTTTTCTTTGTGTTAATACTACTTGGGGTGTGTTGAACTTCTTGAACCTATGGGTTTATATTTTGTTTCAAATTTAGAAAATTTTGAGCATTATTTCTTCAACTATCTTTCCCATGCATTCCTCCTTTAATAGAACTCCAGTTATATTTACATTAGATTACTTGATATTGTCCATATGTCACTGATGCTCTGTTTAATCCCTGAAGTTACATTTTTCTTTCTTGCTTCACTTTGAAATGTTTCTATGCTATATCTTCAACATCATTAATATTTTCTTCTGCATTGTCTAAACTGCTATTACTATCTTCCTACTTTGGATCTTTTTACATCTTCCATTTATCTTCTTATTATAATTCTATTTCCCTTTCTTGAACATATGGTGCATATTTATAACAGCAGCCTTAATAACCTTATGCTTTAATTGTATTGCCTAAGTTTTTGTGGGTTTTCCATTGAGTTTTTTTCTCTGCAAGTTATTAATCATATAGTCTTTCTTCTTTTAATACCTGTTAATTTTTTATTGAATGAATTACACTGTATATGGTATGACTCTGCTGTCAGGTGAAAACTCACAATATCCCCAGTCTGTTGTGCTCCAGAAATTAATTGCCTATTGCTTCCTGGTGATTCTTTCTTTGGTCTTAGGTAGTTTCTTCTTGTGACTAGACAAATCAGTACTTATGCACAGACTCAAGGAAACCCTTATGCAAAGCTCCAGAGCTCTCTTTGCAAGACATTTAAAATGTGCTTCTGGCCTTCAACAAATTTAGAATGTGGTGGGAGAAAGTTAAGAGATCTACTTGAATAACTACAATACCATGTGTGCAGTGTTTTTTTATCAGTGTACAAGCAAGTCAATTTATTATGTCCACCTAAAATCAATAATCCCTGGATGATAGTAATGATAAACACTAATTTAGTACTTACTCTATGCCAAGAGCTAAGTGGGTCACATTCAACTCCTATCCTTACAAGAACTCTATGATATGTACTAATTTTGCAGAAGAGGAACCTGAGGTCTGTGGGAGGGTAACAACTTGGCCAAGTCACATAGTAAGTGAGAGCCAAGATCTTAAACAGTCTGATTCCAGAGTCAATGTGCTTAATTAATAGTTTGCCTTCAAAGATACTTACTCATACAGACCAAATAGAAAATACAACCTAAGAGCCTTACCTTACTAACTAAAGAATTTGAATTTAAATGTTGTCTTCAAAAATGGCTTGCAGGCTTCCCTGGTGGCGCAGTGGTTGAGAGTCTGCCTGCCAATGCAGGGGGCACGGGTTCGTGCCCTGGTCTGGGAGGATCCCACATGCCGCGGAGCAACTGGGCCCGTGAGCCACAACTGCTGAGCCTGCGCGTCTGGAGCCTGTGCTCTGCAACAAGAGAGGCCGTGATAGTGAGAGGCCTGCGCACCACGATGAAGAGTGGCCCCCCGCTCGCAGCAACTGGAGAAAGCCCTCGCACAGAAACGAAGACCCAACACAGACAAAAATAAATATACATAAAAGAACAGCTTCTACTGCTTTAAAAACAAACAAACAAAAATGGCTTGCAAACTTTATCATACCATACAGAGTGGTATTGGTATCCATTAAGATTGAGTTCAGTTGACAGTAATAGAAACTCTACCCAGAGTGGCTTAAACCAAAAATAGGATGATTTTTTAACATAACAAAGTCCAGAGGACAAAAGACCAGAGTTGATATTGTGACTTAAGGATGTCAAGGAACCCAGGCTCTTTGTGTGTCTCTTTTTAATCTTTGTGATATTTACGCTTGTGGTCTGAAGATGACTCTTGTATCTCAAAGCATGCTTCTGTGTATGCAAGGGAAGAACAGAGGGAAACAGACAAAAAATGAGGCCAAGAGAACTGGCTCACTTAACGGCTTTCCCTGCAGCTCCACAGTATGAATTCTGCTTGTATCTCTGCTCAGAAATCCATCACAGTAGACACTTCTAGCTTCAAGGGAAGCAGAGAAGTGTGTCTTTTTCTTTTTCTTTTTACTAGGTGCGTTGCTTCCCTATTCAAGTAGGGAAGAAGGAAAGAAAATTGGGAGAAGGCAATTAGTAATATCTCTACACAATGATTCTATATTCAGCAACCTTATCCTGTATTCTTAAGTTTTGCCAAGCATTTTTGAGAGTGTGCAATTATCTGTACCAGTCGATTGCTTTCTTTTTAAAATTGTGATCCAAAGTAATACATTTTACTTTGCAACAGTTTGTATTTTATCTCCAAAGAATGAGGCCACTGATTTAATTGAGAGGGTGTGACTAAAGAGAAAATTTAGGTCTTAAACACACTTCACCCTGAGTGTACTTGGATAATCCCAGGGTGGTTAAAAGGAAAAATCTGTTGCATTTGGCAAATTAACACTTAATTGAACATTTGGCTTGAAACTTTTGCATAAAAGAAGCAGTCATAATCACTAGAGCCACACAAGGAGTTAGTTTATCTGTCACTTATTCCCATCTATCCACAGTTAAATCATTTTTCCTGAGATGATGCTCCTGGCCCACCTGCTTTTAATATTTTGACAGCCAGTTTTTCTTCAACTTTATATCTCCCTGCCCAACACAAGAGTTCATGCAGTGATGAGATTCACTTCAGTGTCATGGAACGAGCCATGGTTTCATGACACCATTTTCAGGAAGCTTATACAGTACTGACATAGTAGAAGGACTTGTAGGTGATAGATTAAAGAATATAGTTCTTCACACAGTACTGCATATAAGATAGATAACCAACAAGGACCTACTGTATAGCACAGGGAACTCTACTCAGTACTTTGTGATAACCTATATGAGAAGAGAATCTAAAGAAGAATGAATATATGTACATGTATAACTGCATCACTTTGCTGTACACCTGAAACTAACACAACATTGTAAATCAACTATACTCCAATAAAAAAAAGGGAAAAAAAATTTAGTTCTTGAACTAGTTGTAGATATTTGTTGCAGGTACAGTATTTACATAAGACCTTTTTTCTTAAACTTTGGACCTCATTAGAGAGCAAGGTACTTAAAACATTTTTAAATTCAGCTATAAGACTATTATGTGATTAGCTAATATGTATCAAGTAATTATTGACAGGTGCTGATCTAATTTAGAAGTGCTCTTTTTCATTATTAAAGGTTTAAACATTATTATAGAATGATAGAAAGTAAAATTTTTTGTATGTTGAGTTTTGATAGGATACTCAATTAACATGGGCTGATTGTTCCCTTCCCCAAGATCAACCCTAACAGAATATAAAGACATGTCAAAAACCTATGAAAAATAAAACAGTGAGTAATTGATGCGGAGAGAGTGTACTACTTAAAATGGTATGTGTGTGGAGGGGAATGATAGTAGCTATGGCCTGGGGAAGAAGGAAGCTGCAGCTGGTAATGGGAGGATAATTTAGGAAGAAGAGTTTGAGTTCTGCTTTTGAACATTTTATCCACCATGCTACTTGCTACCACCATCCTCATATTGCCTTGGGCAGTTAAAATGTCTATGCCTCTCCTCAGGACTTAGTGGCAGAGGCTCAGTCATCTGATAACAGGAATCCTTAGGGGTAAAATCTGACCAATGACACAGGCGCAGCTGGAGAGAGCAGTCAAAGACAGTGGGTACTGACTAGGCCAGAGCTAACAGTCCCACCTCTCCCCATCCAACTACCCAGCAGTGTTGCATCAAAAATTAAAAGAATGCCTCTGTTAGTGCTGCCTCTCCCTGGGAGCGATTGAAAGAGGCTGGGAGTAAAGCCCTGTCCCAAGGGTTGGTGGTGCATAGGACTGATGAACTGTGGTTTCCTAGTCCTGGGGCTCTCCACCCTGAGTCCTTCCCCCCTATTCTCTCCTTCAGCCCATCTGGATTGTCATAGATTTAGGTCTTTCATGTTCCCCAAATATGCATTCTTGGACAGAGTAGCCAATATACCCAGAGGAACATGAGTTGACCATTCAAAATAAAGAGATGTCTAGGGAGTATATTTTTATTTCAAAATTTTAAAATATTAACTTTTTACAGTTATCAACAGAAACAGGTGTTTTTAAATAAAAAATTTTATTTATTGGGCCATGCCCCACGGCTTGTGGGATCTTAGTTCCCTGACCAGGGATGCAACCCGGGCCCCCTGCAGTGGAAGCACAGTGTCCTAACCACTGGACTGCCAGAGAAGTTCCTAAGTAGAGAATTTAAAATAGGTATAATAAACACTTGTGGTTTAGGGAGATAACAATATGAAAAGAATAGACACTATTAAGAAAATCAATTGGCAATATTAGATGTGAAAAATATTAGATATACAATATTAGATATGAAATGAAAAACATAATAGATTAAAAAAAAATAGAATCATGCAGACAAAAAAGAAATAAGAAAGCTGGAAGATCAGATTGAGCAGTTCTCCCAGAAGAGAGTAGATAAGGAGAAAGGAAATTTAACAAATATGGAACCTATATGGAGAAATATTAATATCCATATGACAGGGATCACAGAAAGGAAAAAAATGGGAGAAGGTAAATTTTTTTTTTTAAATAACGAAGAGTAACTTCTCAGAACTAAAGAAAAATGAAAGGTCTCAGGTTAAAGAGATCCACTGTATACCAAAAGGAAATATAACGAAAAGCTACATCTAGATATAGGAAAAATTAAGAGTATTGAAACATTCTAAAGTTTTCTGTAGAAAAAGAGATCACATTTAAAGGAAAAAAAGGAGATGCAAGAAAACAATGGAGTGATACCTTTAAAGTATTAAAAAAAAAGAACTTTCAATCTAGAATTTATATCCAACCAAACTATCACTTGAAAGTGAGGGTACTGTTAAAACCTTGTTAAGCATAAAAGGACTAGGAAGCTTTGCCTCACAAAAATTCACATTAAAAACACTTTTGAGGAAGTACTCAATATGAAGAGAAAAAAGTCTCAGAGATGCTCTAAGAAATATGCTAACTAAAATGATTAAATACCTAGATAAAATTCATAATTAAAAAAATAAGACGAAAAAAGAGAAACAGTAAACCCATAAGAACTCATAAGAACCCAGAAACAAAATTCTGGACAACCATCAAGATGAATGTTGGGAAGTGAGAGACCAACATAATATAAACATAAGAGAATGTTTTTGTATTTTTAGAGAGAATATTTAGATTTTTTAATACAAAGAAAGCAGTAAGAAGAGTTTAAAAAGAAATGTGTGAAACAAATTATAAACTAAGATTGGCAAAATCAATCTAAATGTACCAAAATTCAAAATACATGTTAATAAACTAAACTTGCCAGTTAAGAGACAGTGATCACCTACTGGGAAAACTAATGCAGCTAAATGCAGGGTGTTGGGTTGCCTTGTGTCTTGCCATAACAAACAAAGTCCACATCTCAGTGGCTTAATATTTTTTTCTTGCTGACATTAAAATCCAAAGTAGATCTTTAGAGAGTGGAGAGAGAGGGTTGAGAAAGTAGCAGCAGGAGGAAAGTTGTGTCTGTACAGTTATTCTGGGCCCAGGTTCCATTCAGTTATGTGGAATTCTCCAGTGGGTCTTCTGTTTCCGGCCAGCAGGCAGGCAGAAAACAGACAGCATGCAGGCTACCAAGGGAGATTTTAGGGTAGTTTGTAGTGGCTTACATTCTCTTTGCTCACATTCCATTGTCCTGAATTCATTTTCGCAGGCTTCTAACTTCAGGGGAGACTGAAATACGGTCAGTTTTTATGCTAAGGAGTAAAAGAAAATGTTTGAACTGTTCTCTATGCCTGATCTGCTCTTCTGGTCCTCAAATATGTTTCTCCCTTCCTTCCAGAGAACACCCAAAAAAGAATCCCAGGTTCCTTCCAGTTGCTACAACTATCATAAAGTCCAGGATACCTAGATGATAAACAGCTTTCTCCCTCAGATCCACCTGCAGTTCTTCTTGGTCCAGAAGTTATGAACTAAAATAACAGGTTACCTACTGCCACCAAAACACACACCTAATATGTAGTGAAGAAAAATGGTCAGGAAATCACAATAAAATTCTTATTTGGCAAATGGGAAATATGTCAGACAAATTATCCTGAAAAAGCAGATATGGTTATATTAATATCAAGCAAAAAACTAAGACAAAAAGCACCATGAGGAATAGAGACAGTTGCTACATTTAGAGAAAATGTATAACATCTCTCACCAATATAACATCTCTAAACAGATATGCATCTAATAAAAATAGTCCCAAAACATATGAGGATTAATGGGATAAACTAAAGGAAGTAATTGCAAATCTACTTTCATGTTGAAAGATTTCAGATACGTCTCAATTATTGATAGGATACACAGATAAGAACATTAACAAGGATTTAGAAAATCTCAACAAAACTACACAATAAGCTTGACCTAATAGACATATATCAAAATCTACATCTAGCAATGAGAATACATGTCCTTCTCAACCACACATGGAAATCAAAAAAAAATCGTATACTAGGACATAAAATAAGCCTCAACAATTTTCAATAAATAGATAATGTGCAGACTGCTCTCTTTGACTGCAAAGGCAATTAAACTAGAATTTAATGACCAGATAAATTAAAAATCCCATACATTTAGAAATATAGAAACACTTATAAATAATACATAGGTTAAATATGAAATCATTCTAGAAACTAGAAAGTAGCTAAAACTGAATAATAAAATACACTGGAACAAAACTGGGTGCAGCAAAAGCAGTACATTGAAGAAAATTTACTGGTTTATATTAAGAGAGAAAAGGTGCAAAGTCCAACTTAGGAAATTATAAAAAGAAAAATATAAAACAAAAAAACGTAGGTGAGCCAGATATGCTTACTTTAGTATAGCTCTGTATTATTGGACTATTGAAGTGTGAGAAAGCCATGCAATGCCTTTCAAGAGGCATTAAAGTACAGCTAATTAACTTTAATAAATTATAGTTGAATCATTAACCTGTGAACTGCAAGGTCAGACAATCCTCATGGAATTTCAGGACAAAAACCCTAAAGGGAAAGATTATTTTGTTATGCTGTTATGTAGAAATAAACTATGATAAAAACAAGAGAGAGAAGGAATTTTTCCATCAGATTTTTTTTTGGACAGCCAAATAAAAGCATACTCTAAAAATTACCGTTATAAATTTCAACTAATGTTGAAGTTAGAAAAATTCCTGTATAGAGTGACTGCGTTAATTCTCTCACTTCATCTTCACAAGTGCTGAGAAAGCAAAGGAAGTATGGACATACCGGATAATTTCTACTATTCCATCAGATCCACTCATTTAAAATTAAGTGGAAATACAGTAAGTCCCCTACATATGAATGATTTCTGTTCCAAGAGCACATTCCTAAGTCCAATTTTTTCATAAGTCCAACAAACACAGACTTTATCGCTTGGCATTTCTTACCAGTACCAGCTACATCACTGCTGCTTTTATGCTTGCTTCCGGGCATCCTGGGCTTGAGATAAAGATATCATACTACTGTACTCTAAACAGTACTGTACAGTAGAGTACACAAAAGCACAACCACCTGTAGAGGATGTACACAAAACACAGCCACTTGTAGAGGGTGCAAGTGACAATGTACACCAAACACATGAACTAACTTGTGTGATTGGACATGTGAATGCACGTTCACATCTTTGAAAGTTCTCAACTTGAAGGTTCATATGTAGGGGACTTACTGTGCCCATATGTTATTTTGGGTTTTTGGTTTTTTCCCCATATTTGTTGTAAATTCTCACTGAGTGATCAAGGATTCAAAAGACAGTGGGAAAAACATGGGCACAGGCCACTCTCAAATAGGCTTCAAGTCTGATCCAAGCCCTGATACTTCCCAGACAGGAAACCTTATGCAAGTCATATAACCTTTCTTAGGCTCATATAATCTTACTTTTACGGGCTTCCTTTAAAGTGGATGAAAGTGTAACCTGAATCATAGCATTCTCTTGTGAAGGTTAAGTCAAGTAATGTTTATTAAAGTTCTATGTTGCAGACAAGATAGCATATGTTGAATATTCTTGACATGTGGTAGTCGTTTTATAAGTAGGAGTTATGAAATGATCATACTATTCTAATAATGCTCTGCCATTTTAAGGAAATAATGTAAAACCATGTTCCTAAGGGAAAAAAATTCTAATTTTTTTCTAAAGATTATTTTCCAATCCATTAAAATATGATTTTTTGTGTGTTTTTTTTACATCTTTATTGGAGTATAATTGCTTTACAGTGGTGTGTTAGTTTCTGCTTTATAACAAAGTGAATCAGTTATACATATACATATATTCGCATATCTCTTCCCTCTTGCATCTCCCTCCCTCCCACCCTCCCTATCCCACCCCTCTAGGTGATCACAAAGCACCGAGCTCATCTCTCTGTGCTATGGGGCTGCTTCCCACTAGCTATCTATTTTACGTTTGGTAGTGTATATATGTCCATTCCACTCTCTCACTCTGTCACAGCCTCCCCCTCCCCCTCCCCATATTCCCAAATCCACTTTCCAGTAGGTCAGTGTCTTTATTCCCGTCCCACCCTAGGTTCTTCAAGACATTTTTTTTTCTCAAATTCCATATATATGTGTTAGCATACGATATTTATCTTTCTCTTTCTGACTTACTTCACTCTGTATGACAGTCCCTAGGTCTATCCACCTCATTACAAATAGCTCAATTTCGTTTCTTTTTATGGCTGAGTAACATTCCATGGTATATATGTGCCACATCTTTATCCATTCATCCATTGATGGACACTTAGGTTGTTTCCATCTCCTGGCTATTGTAAATAGAGATGCAATGAACATTTTGTACGTGACTCTTTTTTACATTATGGTTTTCTCAGGGTATATGCCCAGGAGTGGGATTGCTGGGTCATATGGTAGTTCTATTTGTAGTTTTTTAAGGAACCTCCATACTGTTCTCCATAGTGGCTGTATCAATTCACATTCCCACCAGCAGTGCTAGAGGGTTCCCTTTTCTCCACACCCTCTCCAGCATTTATTGTTTCTAGATTTTTTGATGATGGCTATTCTGATCGGTGTGAGATGATATCTCATTGTAGTTTTGATTTGCATTCCTCTAATGATTAATGATGTTGAGCATTCTTTCATGTGTTTGTTGGCAGTCTGTATATCTTCTTTGCAGAAATGTCTATTTAGGTCTTCTGCCCTTTTTTGGATTGGGTTGTTTTTTTTTGTTGTTATTGAGCTGCATGAGGTGCTTGTAAATTTTGGAGATTAATCCTTTGTCAGTTGCTTCATTTGCAAATACTTTCTCCCATTCTGAGGGTTGTCTTTTGGTCTTGTTTATGGTTTCCTTTGCTGTGCAAAAGCTTTGAAGTTTCATTAGGTCCCATTTGTTTATTTTTGTTTTTATTTCCATTTCTCTAGGAGGTGGGTCAAAAAGGATCTTGTTGCAATTTATGTCACAGAGTGTTCTGCCTATGTTTTCCTCTAAGAGTTTGATAGTTTCTGGCCTTACATTTAGGTCTTTAATCCATTTTGAGTTTATTTTTGTATATGGTGTTAGGGAGTGATCTAATCTCATACTTTTACATGTACCTGTCCAGTTTTCCCAGCACCACTTATTGAAGAGGCTTTCCTTTCTCCACTGTACATTCCTGCCTCTTTATCAAAGATAAGGTGACCATATGAGTGTAGATTTATCTCTGGGCTTTCTATCCTGTTCCATTGATCTATGTTTCTGTTTTTGTGCCAGTACCATACTGTCTTGATTACTGTAGCTTTGTAGTATAGTCCGAAGTCAGGGAGCCTGATTCCTCCAGCTCCGTTTTTCACTATGTATAGTATCATGTCATCTGCAAACAGTGACAGCTTTACTTCTTCTTTTCCGATTTGGATTCCTTTTATTTCCTTTTCTTCTCTGATTGCTGTGGCTAAAACTTCCAAAACTATGTTGAATAAGAGTGGTGAGAGTGGGCAACCTTGTCTTGTTCCTGATCTTAGTGGAAATGCTTTCAGTTTTTCACCACTGAGGAAAATGTTGGCTGTGGGTTTGTCATATATGGCCTTTTTTATGTTGAGGAAAGTTCCCTTTATGCCTGCTTTCTGGAGGGTTTTTATCGTAAATGGGTGTTGAATTGTGTTGAAAGCTTTCTCTGCATCTATTGAGATGACCATATGGTTTTTCTCCTTCAATTTGTTAATATGGTGTATCACATTGATTGATTTGTGTATATTGAAGAATCATTGAATTCCTGGAGTAAACCCCACTTGATCATGGTGTATGATCCTTTTAATGTGCTGTTGGATTCTGTTTGCTAGTATTTTGTTGAGGATTTTTGCCTCTATGTTCATCAGTGATATTGGCCTGTAGTTTTCTTTCTTTGTGACATCCTTGTCTGCTTTTGGTATCAGGGTGATGGTGGCCTCGTAGAATGAGTTTGGGAGAGTTCCTCTCTCTGCTATATTTTGGAAGAGTTTGCGAAGGATAGGTGTTAGCTCTTCTCTAAATGTTTGATAAAATTCACCTGTGAAGCCATCTGGTCCTGGGCTTTTGTTTGTTGGACGATTTTTAATCACAGTTTCAATTTCAGTGCTTGTGATTGCTCTGTTCATATTTTCTATTTCTTCCTTATTCTCTCTCGGCAGGTTGTGCATTTCTAAGAATTTGTCCATTTCTTCCAGGTTGTCCATTTTATTGGCATAGAGTTGCTTGTAGTAATCTCTCATGATCCTTTGTATTTCTGCAGTGTCAGTTGTTACTTCTCCTTTTTCATTTCTAATTCTATTGATTTGAGTCTTCTCCCTTTTTTTCTCGTTCAGTCTGGCTAATGGTTTATCAATTTTGTTTATCTTCTCAAAGAACCAGCTTTTAGTTTTATTGATATTTGCTATTGTTTCCTTCATTTCTTTATCATTTATTTCTGATCTGATCTTTATGATTTCTTTCCTTCTGCTAACTTGGGGGTTTTTTTGTTCTTCTTTCTCTAATTGCTTTTGGTGCAAGGTTAGGTTGTTTGTTCGATATATTTCCTGTTTCTTAAGGTAGGATTGTATTGCTGTAAACTTCCCTCTTAGAACTGCTTTTGCTGCCTCCCATAGGTTTTGGGTCACCGTGTCTCCATTGTCATTTTTTTCTAGGTATTTTTTGATTTCCTCTTTGATTTCTGCAGGGTTCTCTTGGTTATTAAGTAGTGTATTGTTTAGCCTCCATGCATTTGTATTTTTTACAGATCTTTTCCTGTAATTGATATCTAGTCCCATAGCGTTGTGGTCGGAAAAGATACTTGATACAATTTCAATTTTCTTAAATTTACCAAGGCTTGATTTGTGACCCAAGATATGATCTATCCTGGAGAATGTTCCATGAGCACTTGAGAAAAATGTGTATTCTGTTGTTTTTGGATGGAATGTCCTTTAAATATCGATTAAGTCCATCTTGTTTAATGTATCATTTAAAGCTTGTGTTTCCTTATTTATTTTCATTTTGGGTGATCTGTACATTGGTGAAAGTGGGGTTTTGAAGTCCCCTACTATGAATGTGTTACTGTCAATTTCCCATTTTATGGCTGTTGCATTTGTCTCATGTATTGAGGTGCTCTTGTGTTGGGTGCATAGATATTTACAGTTGTTATATCTTCTTCTTGGATTGATCCCTTGATCCCTTGTAGTGTCCTTCTTTGTCTCTTCTAATAGTCTTTATTTTAAAGTCCATTTTGTCTGTTATAAGAATTGCTACTCCAGCTTTCTTTTGGTTTCCATTTGCATGGAATATCTTTTTCCATCCCCTCACTTTCAGTCTGTATGTGTCTCTAGGTCTGAAGTTGGTCTTTTGTAGACAGCACATATATGGGTCTTGTTTTTGTATCCATTCAGCCAGTCTGTGTCTTTTGGTGGGAGCATTTAATCCATTTACATTTAAGGTAATTATTGATATGTATGTTCCTATTCCCATTTGCTTAATTGTTTTGGGTTTGTTATTATAGGTCTTTTCCTTCTCTTGTATTTCTTGCCTAGAGAAGATCCTTTAGCATTTGCTGTAAAGCTGGTTTGGTGGTGCTGAACTCTCTCAGCTTTTGCTTGTCTGTAAAGGTTTTAATTTCTCCATCAAATGTGAATGAGAACCTTGCTGGGTAGAGTAATCTTGCTTGTGGGTTTTTCTCCTTCATCACTTTAAATATTTTCTGCCAGTCCCTTATGGCTTGCAGAGTTTCTGCTGAAAGATCAGCTGTTAACCTTATGGGGATTCCCTTGTGTGTTATTTGTTGTTTTTCCCTTGCTGCTTTTAATATGTTTTCTTTGTATTTAATTTTTGACAGTTTGATTAATATGTGTCCTGGCGTGTTTCTCCTTGAATTTATCCTGTATGGGACTCTCTGTGCTTCCTGGACTTGATTAACTATTTCCTTTCCCATATTAGGGAAGTTTTCAACTATACTCTCTTCAAATATTTTCTCAGTCCCTTTCTTTTTCTTTTCTTCTTCTGGAACCCCTATAATTCAAATGTTGGTGCATTTAATTTTGTCCCAGAGGTCTCTGAGACTGTCCTCATTTCTTTTCATTCCTTTTTCTTTGTTCTGCTCTGCAGTAGTTATTTCCACTATTTTATCTTCCAGGTCACCTATCCGTTCTTCTGCCTCAGTTATTCTGCTATTGATCCCTTCTAGAGTAATTTAAATTTCATTTATTGTGTTGTTCATCGTTGCTTGTTTCATCTTTAGTTCTTCTAGGTCCTTGTTAAATATTTCTTGCATTTTCTCTATTCTATTTCCAAGATTTTGGATCATCTTTACTATCATTATTCTGAATTCTTTTTTGGGTAGACTGCCTATTTCCTCTTCATTTGTTAGGTCTGGTGGGTTTTTATCTTGCTCCTTCATCTGCTGTGTGTTTCTCTGTCTTCTCATTTTCCTTATCTTACTGTGTTTGCGGTCTCCTTTTTGTAGGCTGCAGGTTCATAGTTCCCGTTGTTTTTGGTGCCTGTCCCCAGTGGCTAATGTTGGTTCAGTGCCTTGTGTAGGCTTCCTGGTGGAGGGGACTAGTGCCTGTATTCTGGTGGATGAGGCTGGATCTTGTCTTTCTGGTGGGCATGTCCACGTGTGGTGGTATGTTTTGGGGTGTCTGTGGACTTATGATTTTCGGGAGCCTCTCTACTAATGGGTGGGGTTGTGTTCCTGTCTTGCTAGTTGTTTGGCGTAGGGTGTCCAGCACTGTAGCTTGCTGGTCGTTGAGTGAAGCTGGGTGTTGGTGTTGAGATGGAGATCTCTGCGAGATTTTCACCATTTGATATTACGTGGAGCTGGGAGGTCTCTTTTGGATCAGTGTCCTGAAGTTGTCTCTCCCACCTCAGAGGCACAGCAGTGACTCCTGGCTGCAGCACCAAGAGCCTTTCATCCACACAGCTTTTGCGCTGCCCTAGTCTCGAAGCTCCCACTTAAAATATGAATATTAACCAATTAGATTTTTATATCAATAGTCTAATAAAAACCTAAATAACATATATAACTTGAAATATAAAATCCCAGCCCCATTTTTGTTTAATTAGTATCATACGGGTGATTATTTCTTGAGACACATGAAAGAAAACATTGCCATAATTTGCCTAAATAACATTACCATGTTAATGCACTTAATTAGGAAATCTGTTATCACTAAAATGCCTAGCACAGAATGTGGTACATAGTAATTGGTTAATTCTTATTAGCTATTACCATTGAAGACTAAGCCCTTTCCATGCTGGTGCCTCAGTCAGCTGGTTGGTTCTCTGCTTCTACATCCACTTCCATCCTCCTTAACATACCTCTCAGATTACTTTTCCTAAATTTTACTTTCATTTTTTCATTCTCCTGATTCATTTCCTGCAATAATTTACAGATACCTCCTGCCTCAAATTTAGAATTCTGATCTTTGTTTTCTGGAGCTTCAGCTCAGTGTGCTGGAAATAGTAAATGATTCAGAGCTGGCATCCAAATCAGGCTTAGCTGCCTGCTAGTTGTGGGCCCTTGGGGATTCCTAATGTTTCTAAGCATAAACTTCCTCACCTATAAAATAAAATTGAGATAACAATGCATTTCTTATAGGCTACGGTGATGTTTTAGTAACAAAGTGCTCTGAGCATAGTGGGTGGTGAAATCCACTACATTCCCATAACCTGGCTCCTCTTTATTCAAACTCGACATAGAATAGATTTGGATCTTCCTGAAACACATTTATGTAAGCATGATTAGGTTATCATGTTGTACTATAAGAGTTTGTGCATCTAACTTATTGGCTGAAAGTTACTCAAAAGTAATTGTATCATTTATCTCATTTTTTAACACCTTTGTACCTACCCTAGTGCCTATTAAAAATTAATATGTATCAATACATAAATGTTTGTTGAATGAATGAATGAACAAGTTTTGCTTGCTAAAAGCACCATAAAGATTTAATTCAACATTCTCATTCTCATTTTACTGAAATTAAAATACTATACAGGGCTTCCCTGGTGATGCAGTGGTTGAGAGTCCGCCTGCCGATGCAGGGGATACGGGTTCGTGCCCCGGTCTGGGAAGATCCCACATGCCGCAGAGCAGCTGGGCCCGTGAGCCATGGCCGCTGAGCCTGTGCGTCCGGAGCCTCTGCTCTGCAATGGGAGAGGCCACAACAGTGAGAGGCCCGCGTACCGCAAAAAAAAAATAATAAAAATACTATAAAGCAATCAGTTTCAAGTTGATTAAATTTAGCTTAAATATTTCTTCAGTAAATTCTCAAAGTTAGACTATCTTAAGCATAGCTACAGTCATTTTTATAGAAGATAAGGGAAAGGAGAAGAGATACACAATTATTGGCAAATTATTTATCTAGAACTACCACACCTAATGATTGGCTTTAACTTAGATATAATAAAAGCTTATGTGATTTATTCTCATTTTTCAAATATTAGTGAATTAGGCCTGACCCATTGGTAAAGTGAAATTTTAATTTCAAAGTTCTTTCTAGGAGTTTTCAGGAGGAGATGTTTCTGTTTTTCACAAGGTACTCGGCTACAGTCTCCCTACTAGTAATGGTATAAACCAGGAAATCTCTTAGGCTGATCTAGAGATAAAATAGGGGATCAAACTAATCTATGTGTTAATGTGACTCTCTATCTTCATTGTAGTTAGGGAAAATCTTTAAAAACAGTATTACCTGAGAAAAAGTGGTTCTCTTCCTTTCTGAGTATCATAGCTATACCACCTCTGAAAATTAATGTTTGTTCTTAGGAGATGTAAATGTTTGTGTGTGTGTATGTTTGCTTACACCATTGGAAACACCACCAATCCACAAATTTGGATTGTCAACACCACACCTGGCATTTTCTGCTACTATGAGTACTAAAGATCATCCTAGTGACTAAAAACAGCTATGTCAATATGACTTAGTTGTTTTCTTTGGGGGAAGGATGGGGAAGGAAAGGACAACACTAAACCTATAAATAATTTTACTCCTGGCTTTAAGAAATTCCTACCAATTAATTTATCAGAGATAACACTGCTCACCTGAGTAAGGAAATAGTTTATTAAACAACAGTTTTACTTATCACTTCAGAACCCTCACCTCCCTGTATCCAACAATCCTAAACTGTTGTATCACAAATGTTGTTCAGTCCTAATCACTTCCCTGCCTTCAAAGATCTGCCTACGGACTTCTCTGGCTGCCTAGGGACTTCCCTGGCAGTCCAGCAGTTAAGACTTTGTGCTTCCACTGCAGGAGGTGTGGGTTCTATCCCTGGTCAGGGAACTAAGATCCTGCATGCTGCACGGTATGGCCAAAAAAAGGCCTGCCTAGACCTCAAACCTCCTAGATTTTCTCCTTCTGAGATACTGCCAAGAAGACTCTGACTAGGTCACTACACTGAGTTGGAGTAAACTTAGTTTGTCTTTACTAACAGGCTGTCCGATGGTACTTTTGGGAATTCAACATCAGGCATTTCCTACCAAAGCCCCAGCCAATGCTCTCTTCTTATTTAACCCTATGTATTTCCCTAATAAGGAAAAGCAGAAAAGACCCCAGATGTATCCCGTATGTGTTGATACTGTTAGTTATTTTTCTAAAGTGATAGGAAAATGTATTCTCTGAATATCTGATAAAGGGGTTCTCTTCTTGAGCGGTGGAACAAGATGAGACCAGGTCTGTGAACTGGTCTGTGATGTCATGCTTTTCCTTGGACTCTGGCAGCAGTCATATTTACAGTTGGGGTCTCCTCCCGTATCAGTTACCCACCTACTCTCTCTAGTTATGCCTGTAACCTCAGATCACAGCTACACACTGGCTTAATGGTGTCGTAGGGAATCAAGGGAGCAGATAGTAAAGGGTAGCGTTGTCTCCCCTACATGCTCTCCACTGAAGCCAAGGCAGCAATAATACCACTGCTCCAAGGGAGCTGGTCAAAAATGCAGTGATCAGAGGCCCGTGGAGAGCTAACTGGTGTGAGAAGCTGTAGCAGCGTGGATAGGCTCAGAAGAGGACGGCAGAGGACTCCTTCCCCTTTCTCAAATATAGTAGCAGAGCAGTATTTTCACCAAAGGCAGAAATAGAAATTTGGAATACAGTTACAGAGTGACAATTAGAGCATTTTGTTTGAAGTTTCTTGTTCCTTTTGTCTGGGAGAGAATAAACAGGGGACTACTGCAATCCCTGCTCTTAACCTCTGTCTCCCTACAGGTCTGTAGATGCCTGGAGGAGACACAGCAGTCACTGCCAAGGTGAAGTTAGGGGAAGGAGGTAGGTCATCAGGGTGAGGATGTCGAAAGGCTGTTGGATCGTTCTAGAGTTGTAACTACTAATAAGAATTCACTAATCAGCTCCTCAGCCAGGGGCACACAGGCAGCTGCTATTTTGATCAAACAATTATTTATCCTGATACAGGTGGAATATGTGGGAAACATCTTGGCAGCAGAACTTATTTTTCTTCATTTAAAAGCAAGATAACAAATTATCTCAGAGAATTGTTCTCATCTTCTTCTAAGAATATATGTGTATATAAAAATAACATGTTAAATGCAACACTACAGAGTAGATTGAGTATTAATGCAACTCTGCCTAACCAGAAAAAAACGTTGATTTTTTTAAAAATCCATTGGTAGTGAGAGGCCGGCGCATCGTGATGAAGAGTGGCCCCCACTTGCCACAACTAGAGATAGCCCTTGCTAAGAAATGAAGACCCAAAGCAGCAAAAATAAATTAATTAATTAATAAACTCCTATCCCCAAAATCTTAAAAAAAAAAATAAATAAATAAATAAAGTAAGCTAATATTCATATATAATTTAAAAAAAAATCCATTGGTTAGTGAAGGTATATATAATCTTTGCTACCAAATTAATTATGCATTATGCAATAATCCTTGTTTCAGTAGTCATCTAATTGTTGATCTCCTATGTGGTGTCTTTTGTAACTGACTAATATTGGAAATGCAGTAGACTCAGAAAAAGTTGTATTCCCCTCATTTTTCAATTACAAGGTTAACTATATATTTTAAACAAGAGAGCTGCATATGATACCATGAGGAGAGTGCCAGTCAGTGAATGAAGGAATCAAAGTTTCTGCCCTTTCTCAGAAATAAATTGTCATGACCTTGGGAAAATCATTTAACTTCTGTGAACAACAGTTCACATTTTTGTAACACTCAGGGGTCTGATCTAGATTGGGGTTGGCAAACTTTTCCTATATAATTAATATTTCAGGCTTTGTAGGCTATCTGGTTTCTATTGCAGGTTTTTACTCTGCTGTCATAGTGCAAAAGCAGCCATAGACAAAATGTCTGAATGGACATGGCTAGATTCTACTAGCACTTTATTTATGGACACTGAAATTTGAATTTCATACAATTTTCATATGTCATGACTATTATTTTCTTTTGACTTTCTTTCCAACCATTTAAAGATATAAAAACTATTCTTAGCTCATGAGCTGTACAAAAACAGGATATGAACTGGATTTGACCCAAAGGCCCTGGTTTACTGACCCCTGAACCAGATCCCTGTTGAGAACAAAATTCCCTTTGGCTTTCTTGGGGCTGAAATGGAAAAGGAGCAGGCCAGTCCTGAGGTAAAGAGTTAAAATGAGAATCAAGAAACTTTTAGAGAAGTTGCAGAAGACAGCATAATGGAGTGATGTTTTTGGAAGGGGGCAACAAGCAACTAGCTGAGGAAAGGGATGACACAGAGAAAAGGAGTAACTCAAAAGAGTAGACTTGCCTGATTGATGGCTAGGATATGTAAGTAAAATATCTCTGGCTTGAATTGAAACAGAAATAAAACTAGAAAAAAAATAGGGATAGGTAGAGATGACAATAGATAGGATATTATATTTTTGTGCATGTATGTTTGCATGTGTTAGCAATAATTAATACACAGAGCTACACAGAAAACATTGTGAGTGAGTGTGGGGAGGGTCAGACATGCCTAATATGTGCAAGAAAAGAGGAACAAGGATGTGAACACAGGATGAATAAAAATCAAAACATTTTGAGTGAGTTTATAAATGAGTTGCCTTATTGTACTGCAATTTAACTTGCTTGAGAAACAAGTTATATGGCAATAAGGCGTGTGCTAAGAGGAGGTTGGCATATTGGATAATGATTTCTGTATATGTCAACAAGAGGCAAGAATAAATATTAGTTAAATGGTTAATATCAAAGCAGACATTAATTTCATCTACTGGCTATAAAGGAGTTGACTCCTATTATCCCCATCTGGGCAATGTGCTAGGTTATGCTTTCAATATGTTTATTTTTAATAAACTTACTAGAGTGTCTTGGGTCTGTGACGTGCCTTATTCATCATGACCAATGACTTCAAGGGTTTCAGCTTGATAAGCATAGATATGGATAGATATTTATCTATTTTTCTATCTAGCAGCAATTGTTTTTCCTTTAAATTTTTTTTTTTATTGGAGTATTATTGCTTTACAATGTTGTGTTAATTTCTGGCTGTACAATGAAGTGAATCAGCTACATGTATACCTATATCCCCTTCCTCTTGGACCTCCCTCCCACCCCCCATCCCACCCATCTAGGTAATCACAGAGCACCGAGCTGAGCTTCCTGTGCTTTATAGCATGTTCCCACTAGCTATCTATTTTACGCATGGTAGTCTATACATTTCAATTCTAATCTCCCAATTCTTCCCACCCTCCCCTTCCCCCACTGTGTCCACATGTCTGTTCTCTTCGTCTGCATCTCTATTCCTGCCCTGGTAATAAGGACATTCCAAAGAGATGTCCTGCTCTGGCCACATATGAAGATAAATTATGTTGCAAAGGAGTGAAATAGTTCCTAACTGATTCAGGAAAACTGTATTCACTGTGACATTATATTAAGGATGAAGAAAATGTAGACACAATGGAAATGTTCTTACAAATGTATTTCATAAATAAAAGTAATAAAGAGCACTAGAACGTGTACCCTGAAGGAAGTTGTTTAAAGTAATAAATAAGTAGGATTTTGCCAAGTGCTGATTCAATGAAGAAATAGTAGCAACCTTTGTAAGAATCATAAACTTTAATTTAACTCCCTCTTTACTCATCAAATATACTCAGATGTGTAATAAGAATTAATAAGATGTCATTAAGAAAAAAATTTTTACAACTTCACAGGGAAAAATTCCTGACAATAGATTTGTCTTAATGTAGGAATTCTTTTAATGTACTCTTAAAAGTATTCATCAAGGAGAAGTGTTATCACCTAGACAATAACAGGTACTATATTAAATAAATGCATTTATTTTCCCATTTTGGAACTCTGCTAATAAGATTTAGTTGTATGATATACTGGGTCTCTGACTCATCATATCTCAGCCTTATCTAGATTTAAAATGGATGAGAGCTCAATTATGGGAATGTTTGCCAAGGTACACCTTTGTTCTTTAGCATCTGCTGAGTGAAGGAGCACCTATTAGGTTGTTGAGTCATTAATGTTCTTGGAATCCTATTACTATGTTAAGTTATGGTGTGTAATGAAATCATTTAGTTTTCTGCCTATGGTTTGTGTTACAACGCAACCATCCCTAGAATTCTTGCTTCCCTACAACGTAGGGTTAGTTATGTATGGTTAACAGACAGAAACTTGTATTTCTCCTCTAAATTTTTCCTCGTCCAGTCCATTAGGAATACCTACTCCTGGTATTGATCATTCCTGAGATATTTGCTGAAAAATATTTCATAGGAGAATGATTTATAACATCCTAGTCCTTAAAACATTTGAATATTATAATGTGGTAAATCTGGAAGTCATATTCTTCACCCTTCTCAGGGTATGTTTTCATTGTTTGCTGGGATTTGTAGTTGGTTGCTAATGACTTTTCTAAATTATTTTTGTAAAAAAAAAATATATATATATATATGTTTTGCGGTACGCGGGCCTCTCACTGCTGCGGCCTCTCCCTTTGCGGAGCACAGGCTCCGGAGGTGCAGGCCCAGCGGCCACGGCCCACGGGCCTGGCCGCTCCGCGGCACGTGGGATCCTCCCGGACTGGGGCACGAACCCGTGCCCCCTGCGTCGGCAGGCGGACTCCCAACCACTGCACCGCCAGGGAAGCCCTGTAAAATATTTTTTGTAAACTAGTTTTTGTCATGTGTGGTGTCTGAAGTCTCTGTTCCTTAAGCTTGTGATCAGCTAGTGTTCTGACAGAAATTTCCTTGAATACTTGGGTTCCCACCCACCCCCACCCCCATAAAAAAAGAAGGAAAGAACAAAAAGAAAGAAAAGGGGAAAAAAAACAAAACAATTCTACCATTCTCTGCGGATTGGCTCTATGTTGTGGCACTCCCTCAGTGCTTAGCCAGACTATTTACAACTATGCCTTAGCGTTAGTTCTTGCTTGTGCATAAGGAACAGCCAGAGGTAAAAGCTTAGGGTCTTGGATTTTTCCAAGCAAGCATCTTACCGTGGGTATCTGTGTGGCTTTCTAAATTCCTTGTATATGCAAGTGCTTTTCAGTGCCCTAATTTCCAAAAGAAATTCTCTTCCCAGCTTTTCCTTCCAGGCATGCCTATTGTTTGCCTCAACTGTAATCTTTTGTCCCATGCAGCAGAAGCAGTGAGTTGTTCATTTGCCTTGCAATGTTTTCTAGGAATGCCTTCTCTGACACTTTTCTGCCTGGAGACAATTCTGTGTTGGGAGAAACAAAGATAGGTGTCGTGCATCATTCCTTCAGGTAGCCCCAAGGCAGGTAGAAATAAAACACTGTTCTTTGAGAATAAGCTCTGCTCTGATCACTCCAGAGCCAGGGACAAAGGTCTCACACTGGGAACGTAGGCTGTTATACTTAAGACTGCTAGTGAGCTGAGGAACAAGTGGGGCAAGGTAAAGGAAAAATGCCCAGAGCTTTCCTGCTATCTTAAAGTTGCCTTTTCTTTTCTTTTTTTTTTTTTTGGGGGGGGGGGGGGGGAGGTTCGCGGGCCTCTCACTGCTGTGGCCTCTCCCGTTGTGGAGCACAGGCTCCGGACGCGCAGGCTCAGCGGCCATGGCTCACGGGCCCAACCACTCCGCGTCATGTGGGATCTTCCCGGACCAGGGCACGAACCGGTGTCCCCTGCATCGGCAGGCAGACTCTCAGCCACTGCGCCACCAGGGAAGCCCCAAAGTTGCCTTTTCTTGATCAACATTTGTTTTGTTGCTGTAAAACCTTTTACTATTTCCCAGAGTTCTTCCATTTGATTCTGGAAGTTTTCACTAGTTTTTCAGTGTTTTTGTGGAGGGAAACTTGGAGCTACCATCTCTGGCATGTTTGCTGATGTCACTCTGTTTACACTGATTTTTAAAATTTTCTATCTCATATAATCATTTGAGGCTACAAATTTCCCTTTAAGCATTTCTTTCACTACACCCCACAAAATCTGTTGCATTGTATTTTCCTTGTCGATCAATTGGAAATGTTTTCTAATTTCTCTTGTGACTTATTATTTGATCCTTAGGTTATTTAGAAGTATGTTGTATAATTTCAATATATTTGGTGCTTTTCCAGAAACCTTTTTGTTGTTGATTTTTCACTTAATAACTTTAGGGGTATGGGAACGTGCTATCTAAGGTTTCAGCCTTTTGAAACTTACTGAGATTAATTTATTACCCAGCTTATTGTCTATATTAGTGAACATTTCATGTAGAAGCCAAAACCAATGTGTATTTTTTTAAATCACATGCATATTTAATCAAGAAACTAAAAATGTAATATTACCCAAATAAAAAGTAAGCATATGCTCAATTATCACGTTCCATATTTCAGAGAAGAGGCATTAAGCATTTATACCATAAGTTTATTTACAAGCATATCTAGTATGTTGAGTTCAGGAGTTTGATCTTTTTTTTGCAAAGAGATTGCACTTCTTAAAGTGCCCCTCTCCATAACTGTTACATGGATTATAGAACAACATTCTATAAATTTTAGTTGGATCAAGTTGATTGCTAATGTTGATCACATCTTCTATAACCTTATTCATAGTTTGTTTATTTATTCTATCAATTACTGAGAGAAGGGAGTTGAATTCTCCACATAAGTTTATGAGTTTGCACAGTTCTCCCTTTATCTGTCAGTTTTGGTTTCATGTATGTGTTTAAAGTTCTGGTATGATGGCTATTATATCTTTCTAACGAATTGGCCTTTTTTATCATTATGAAATGTCCTACTTTATCTCTGGTATCACTCTGTGTCCTACAGCCTACTCTTTTTGATGTTAATATGTCCACACCATCATCTTTATGAACAATGTTTATACTGGTATATCTTTTCCCAACCTTTTTACTTTAAAGGTGTCTATGTTTTCATAGGTTAAACTGTATCTCTTGCACATAGCATATAGTGGGCTCTTACTTTTTTATCTAGTCTCTCCATCTCCCTTATATTTGGAGGTTTAAATCTTATACCCTAATGCATTTGTCAGTAGTTGGTAAAAGCTTCCTGCTGGTTTTGCACAGCTGTGGCGGACTTGCCTCCCAGGTGTCTTCTGTGTCTGCCAGTCCTTCTTCCTTCCTTTTCTTTGAAGGTTATTGATCCCTAATAAACACCTTATACCTTCATCTGTATCACAATGTGTGCCATATAAAACTTTCTAGTCTTGTTTTAATGCCCCCTGAATTACTGTATCCACAGACTAAAAGTGATGGTATATGTTTTTCTTCTTTAAAATCTGAATGCAAAAAGCAAGATGTGATCAAATGAAACTAGTATTTATTAAATATCTATTAATTTTAACTTGTAATACAGTTGGATTGGTTCCTTAAGGAAGCTTTCTTTTGAACTTTACTTCGACCATTTTTTAGATTACATACTGGGAAACATATCAGACCAAAGTAAGTTTGAGTAAACAGTTGAGTGTTATGCATTATAATAGACCAAGCTTATTTTAAATGCAGATATTGCTTTAATGGAGTTGATTATTTTAAGCTGAAGAGAGTTTGAGAAAATGGCAGAAACAGGAAGAATGCTCTGACCTTCCCCTGCCCTTCTCCCTGAAACAGGTTATAAGACACTCACATTAGAGGTGCCCTCCCTACACTCAGAGGAAAGGAGCATCCTTATCTCCAAGATGGAGGGATACCAAGAAGAATCAGAATAAACAGGCCTTGCTAAGCTTCCCCCAGTTTCCTTAGCGCTTACTCTTGGTCCTATCATGTCTTCCCATGACTTTCCACCATCTGTCAAAACTAGTATAAAAACACTCATGCTTAACCATTTCTTTAGGACTTCGTTTTCTTATGAAGACTCCCGTGTCATGTAAAACTTATTAAATGAATTTGTATGCCTTTCTCCTGTTAATATGTCTATATCAGTTTAACTTTCAGACCTAGGCAGGGACGCTATGAGGGTCTTGGAAAACTTATTTTCTCTCCTACAGCTTATTAGAGAACACATGATGTAACAGAGACCACCTGAAATCTATTCTCACCTAGGCATTTATCCTTTCTGATCTGCAGTTTTTCATCTATAACAAAGACAAGATTAAAGAACAGTAGCATCTAACTTTACAGAATTGTTGTTCACATTTGATAAGATAATATTTGTGAAAGCATTTTAACAAAGTAAAAACACCATAGAGGGCTTCCCTGGTGGCGCAGTGGTTGAGAGTCCGCCTGCCGATGCGGGGGACACGGGTTCGTGCCCCGGTCCGGGAAGATCCCACGTGCCGCGGAGCGGCTGGGCCCGTGAGCCGTGGCCGCTGAGCCTGCGCGTCCGGAGCCTGTGCTCTGCAATGGGAGAGGCCACAACAGTGAGAGGCCCGTGTACCGCAAAAAAAAAAAAAAAGCACCATAGAAATGGTTATAATTTTTAATGTTTTTTTAAAATTTAGAACAAGAAAGAAAATTAAAGGCAGCTGTATCTCCACTGATCCTTAATTATACGTTACTTGAGGGAAGACTGTAAATTTTAAAAATATTTCTATCTCTAGTACCTAGTAGAGAGTGCTTAGGAACATTTAGGGGAAAATGATCTTACCCACTTGAAATTATCTATTTCATAAATGAGATAATATCTGAGACAAACCTTAAACACTGAGCCGAATTTTGACAGAGTTGTTAGGCAGGTCTTTCCAGAGTGAGGGAATAGCATAATAGAAGCAGGATAAGAGAGAATACATGGGTACAGCAGCAAATTTAATGAGGAATTCACCATAGATATTCTGAGATATTTTCTAACCACTTTTTCATTATTTCTAGAGTCAATATAAGTGGGCCTAGGGTTATATGGAGATCTTCACACTAGATCACCACAGAGCATTTAGCTCTTGCCCCATTAATGTCCCTTTATACAGGACTCAGCTCTCTCTCTCTCTCATTCTCTCTCTCTCTCTCACAACTGTCATTCCCTGTTAAGTCAGTTGAACCAGAACTCCCCACCCTCCATATCTGATCATCCTGTCCTGTCTTAAGCAGGAATCATGTTAGGTAGGCTTAGATAGAGGCCCCCTTACTCCTGATATTTCCTCATAGTAATTTTCCATCCACTGACCTCCATCCAGCTCCTTGTCTAAAAATTCCCACTTGTCCCTGCTGTATTCAGAGTTGAGCCCATCTCTCTCTCCAGCTGTAAAACCCCATCACAATGTTCCCTATATCTACCATGATGGTCCTGAATAAAGTCTGTCTTACCATCTTTAAAAGTGTCATGGAATACTTTTTTCTTTAACATAGGTTATTCTTCTCTTTTCTTCCCAATCTCCCATTATGCCTCATCTATTCATAGGCAAGGCCAGGAAGTTGAGAGATCACAGTTTGGCTAAAGAATGAGATTCTTGAGGAAGATCAATAGTGATAGGGTGGAAAAATAGGTGAAGGAGTCTTAAAAAAATAGGCAACTTAGGGTAGACCAGCTATATTGATTGGTAAGTGGGAAATTGTCTTCAACTGAAATGGTTACATTTTATCCTAAGGGCCAGAAGAAGACGGAGAGCCTTGAATTCTGCATCTTAATGGCTTTTCACATATTTCCCCTGTCTGACTTTACAGAGAGTAAGCAGTCAAGTGTCTCAGGTCTCTCCAGATGGGATCCTGTTAACACTCAGCTGCTATCAACCAGAGTTGGATGAAGTGTAAGGCCAGTCAAACCACTGCAAGGTGTGCCAGTCAGTCTATGAGGGGTGTTAAAACAACAAGAAAGCAGTAACAGTGCAGCTAGGGCTCTACAGAGAATTCTAGTTAGAACATGGAAACATAATCCAATCCTTCATCTAACAAGGTGGAAGTGGTAATAATAGTCTTATTAGTATTACGGTCTTGATTTATAAAACCTATTTGTCGGCAGCATTGCTCTTCTTATTAAGTAAGTATGGAAGAGGTATTTACAGTTTATCAATTTGAAATAATGTCAAATGATTTTTCTGCCTAAGGGCAATCATCGGTTCTGGTCCATCCCTTCATCCAATTACAGGTCAGAAAACGGGCTTTGACATGCTTCCAGTTGAAAGAGAGAAGGGAAGTTCAAATTCATGATCCTTTTGAAAAATACCAGGTCTAAATATGAGAAAATGACCAAAATGTCTAGACTTATAACAATTTTTATAGAACAAGATAAAGGGAGTATCAAACAACACTCTTGAAGCAATGCAGACCCCTAAAAAGACCTATCACAGAAACCAAACTAAATTTTTAGAAACTGTTCAGCAGATGTTTCTTAAAAAAATCATGTTCTCTATGAAGAAAGAGCAGTAAGTGAAAAAAGAATGAGATTCAAAGGAATCTATTTAAGGGGCTTGTGATGAGGGAAATCAGTTACATTATCATCACCTCTAGATTAAGCCTGATGTCTTAGTCTTCTTGCTGTCCTCCCATTCCCAACTAAACACATTATAAAAATATAGTAGATATCCACCTATTTGAATTAAACAATAATAAGTGAAAAGGAAGAAAATTATGCCAGAGAAAAGAACCAACTTTATATGATCTCATAGCAAATTCTTTCAGCTTGCAGCATCTAATCTTTTCTTTATTTAGCATCAGAAATAATGTCAAGCTCACTCTCCTGGGGGAAAGTAAGATTCTGTTTTCACTATTTAATATTAAGAATGCTCATTATTTTGCATAAATTTTAGTTCAAATGAATGTTAGTTAAACATTTAGGTGATGGTGAAATTGCAGGGCTTCCTTCATTCTGAGACTTCTAAAACTTGTATAATGGTTTCTGAAACAAAAGAGCAGCTAGATTTAAAGTTCTCAAATAAGCTCAGTGATAGTTTGTATCAAAGAACACAAAATATTAGTAAAATTTTGGCTCCCTTAGTTAAAAACACCAGATGGCACTCTTGAAGAGATATATGTGGGGACATTGAGCAGGTGAGTGTGTTAAGGATAAAAGAATGAAAAACAAAGCATAAAAAGTTTTAACCTTTCTATCCATGTCTCTGTGTAGAAAATTTAGATGTCGGTAAAGTATCATCTAACAAGTTACATGTTAGCAACAAGGGCGATTGTTACTTTGCAAAGTAGTTAATAAAAAAGTAGGGTACTTTATTTTTATGATATTTTCTGAATTCATACTACTAATATCTGTACAACTATGAACAGTTGAATAGTGAGCTTAAATATTTAAGCTGCCTTACTTTGATTAAAAAATAATGGTGTGAGGGAGGGATAGTAAAGAAAGCAATTTTAGGAGATAGCCAGCCAAACATGTATTTAAATATGCAGACACTGACTCTGTATTTTAGCCTCTAATCTTTCATTCAAGTTAAATTCATTGCACTCACAATGATACTGCAATTTCTTTGGTAGACTGGATTTTTCATCCTTTAGATATTTCTCAAATATAGATTCTGATGGATACTTCAGATGTAAAAAGCATTGAGTTGTCATTGATCCCCTCTGGTTATATGTAGCCTATAACAAATGGTTCATTCACTAATTAGTTGGAAAATGTAGATACAACTACACCTTGAAAAGGATATATATATACACACACACACACACACACACACACACACATACACACATACATGTATATTACACACATAAATAGATATACATGATAAAAGAATTATAGAGCAATAAAATATAAAAATATTCAGCTAACCAAAATAAACATAAAGGGTATTTATAGCTGTTTTAAAATTAAAAAGTATTGCCACTGCCCTGCCCAAACTGTAACTTTTCCTATCTTCAATGCATCTAAAGGGCATAAAGTGAGAATGTGTTTGGTGCAGCAAAGCCACTGCTATGAAAGGAAAAACAAGCCACATAAGCATCCTGGTATAACAGGTACTCAAATGCCTAGTGAATTAGGACATCCAGCTGTTCAGTGGCAGGGGTAGAAGCATCATGGACAATGCTGGGTGTTCACACAGAACGTGTTCTGTTAATAGGGAAATCCCAGAAATTACATGTTGCTAACTCTAAAAAGGAAAAAGCAAGTGAGGGACATAGCTATCTCTTCCTCCTCTCTATGCTTTTCTCTCCTCCCCTCCTCTTCTCATGGAGGATGAATTAAAATTGGGTGGCAGTTAGACTAACTTGGAGAAAGAGACCCAGGTAAAAGCACTAAAACTAGCTGACTTCCATACCTCTCCTGAAAGCTCCCAGGCATTTTCCAGAGTGCAAGACCTGTGAATCTGGCAAGTCGGCTAAATTGTCTAGTTTGTTTTGTTATGTCCCTTTTCCTATTCTGAGTCCTTCTCTGACTTCCCATTTTGAGCCCATTTATACTTTTTTTCTTTCTCTTTCACACAAAGATCAAAAACCTGCTGACTCATAAAGTCCCCCTTTTTCCTGTTAAATTCCCTTACTTTCAGCAAACAAAGTCACAACTAATGTGAATATAGGGATTATCAGTAAGGTCAAATGGATAAAAATTCACTTTAGGGGACAGTCGTCCTTCCCTGTCATCCTAGAGGCACATTATTTCTACCCATCTCCTTCTATTTCTTTTCACTTTCCTAGTTAACAAGAGACAACATGAACATCAAAGTCAAATGCTTTCATTGCCTGCTGATCTTACTCTCGATAGTGCTTTTTTTTGTAGCAGAAGACTCTAAAAACTATGAATTCATGTTGGGAGTGACTGGTGGTGGTAGGGGAATTTGTAGGAGAGGGCACAATAAACAGGGAAACTTGAAATCTTGAAATTTGTGACAGGGTGGATAAATGTGTGTAGGGATTTTGCTCTGCTAGAGTTTAGAAAGTGTAAGTTCTGTTTTATAGCCATCTACTCTGAGCAGGAGATAAAGCCAAAAAATACATCCTAAGCATTGTGCAGTTGAAATCAAAGGGAACTCACTATATTAAAGCACAAAGCGATCTATTATTCAAGGTGCAAAAGTAAAATAAAATCGTCCGACACAAAGAAGTAGCAGACAGGTCTTGGAGTATCAGAATTTTATATGATGTTGATAATGAAAGCAACACAGAAGGGGTTATACAAAGAATTAATTTACATTTCCTTTTTCCTCAATAAAACAAGGAATTTTCAGGACATCAAAGGAGAAACCCGTTTATTCCCTCATTCACTTGTTTATTCATTATAACATAATGTTTATGAGTACCTATTATATTATTGGTAGCACCTGATAGTTGGGATAGCCGTGGGGCCCATCCCAAGCTACCTTCTCACCCATTCACCTTGTAAACAAAATTTCTCTATGTAAATCAACATAAAATGAAAATATACAAAATAATATCAAGGAGACAAGTTCTTCTTCATGCTTGTTATATTTTTGTTGAAAGTCTAACAGATTTAAAGAAATAGTGTCTGTCAAAGAAACGTTGGTTTCAGTCATGGCATTATAGAAGACATGATCACAGAGGCAAACATTAGTCATTCACATCTAAGAACTGTCCAAAGAAAGGGGATCCCTAGTCTAAGAATTTGAGTTACTCAGTCTAGTGGCAGATACGTCTTTTGTGGGAAAAGATACATTGGCCTGATGCTTTTAAATATTCATTTCAAATAATCTACTTTCCCTGTTGTAATTTTTCTTTCAACGTGCAGAAATTCTCTGTAATGCTACTTTTCCTATAACTTACTTATGGGGGGGAATCCACTGGTTGAAAAATTTTAAGTGCTTAATTCTGTTAGCACTTATACTTAGCATTGTCCATTGATGAAATTCACATTCTGATTTCTCTATATTTGTCTCATGAGCCTTATTTGAACTACTGATACTTCTAAAGTCTGATCAAGTCTGGAACACCTAAGGTGATATTTTTAGACTGTTCTGGGGAACACAACTGTCCCAAGAATTATAAAGAGGTGTTTCTGAAATTTGTATTCCATGCTCAGATAAGTTTAGAACTTGATTCAAATTCATACTCTCTGCCCACTCACTAGCTATATGACCTGCATCAAATACTTAACCCTTTCATAATTAGAAAAAAATCCCCATTTTAATCATTATATACATGTGAGAATTGTGAAAACTAAATAATAATAAGGTAAAGTACTTAGCTAGTATGTAGCACTTTATAAGTGCTCAGTAAATGGTAGCTAGTAGCCATAACAGCAGTAGCAGAAACAGCCCTTAAGTTTCTCTACTTACGTCATTATAAGCCATTGATATTATCATCACTAATACAGTTTTGTGTGATATTTTATTAATTTGTACTTACAGTCCCTTATGTAAGCTGGAAAATAATATTAAGCTTATTTCTAGAAAATTCTTCTAACAGATTTCAATTCACCATCAAAAAACCTTCTGGTAGGCTTCCCTGGTGGCGCAGTGGTTGAGAGTCCGCCTGCTGATGCAGGGGACACGGGTTCGTTCCCTAGTCCGGGAAGATCCCACATGCCACGGAGTGGCTGGGCCCGTAGCCATGGCTGCTTAGCCTGCGTGTCCGGAGCCTGTGCTCCGCAACGGGAGAGGCTGCAACAGTGAGAGGCCCGTGTACTGCAAAAAAAAAAAAAAAAAAAAAAAACCTTCTGGTAATTAATCAGAGACATGAATGGTAGTGTTAGCTTATAAAGCATATTAATAAATGTATGAAGGAAACGTGACTCGTGAGAAAAGTAAACAGCTCCATTGACTAAATTATAGTGATAAAACCAAATGCTAAAACATTATATGGAGTCATATGATAGCATTTATTGGGGCAAATGTACATACAACCACTGATGATAAAAGCAAAACATTAACAGGAAATATGGGCAAGGATTATAGTTTCTGAAGGTTGGGATTAGAAAACTCTAAAACATCCCATCAAAACATTCACTTCAAATTAGAATGATGTTTAATAAGAAGGCAGTCTGCATTTCAGACCATTACTGATCAATCAAGATTTCTCCATTAGTAGGCTCTTTGATTCATTATATGAATCATAAATACAGTTACATCGCCAACACAAGAGTGCTGAGTACGAAAGAAACATCCTCACACCTTGTAAGATTGCCACTTTTTCCTTAATACCCTTGTTTTTTTCACATCAATAAATATAAAGGTAAAGTGCAATGTGTTAAATTAATCTGAATTTGTAACTCTTATAACCAAAGTTTAAAAGCAAACCATAAAAATGTAAAATTTGCATTAAGCAAATATTACCAAAAACTAATAATTTTTCTGTACCTTGATCTACAGATTCTGTAGGTTAGTAAGAAAATCATCAAAATAACAGTAGTTACAAATGACTAAAGCACAAGAGCAAACAATTGTCACATGAAGAAATACAATTAGTAAAGAGAAAAAATTTTGACATAAATCATAGCAATATTTTTATGGACCTGTGTCCTAACGCAAAGAAAACAAAAGCAAACATAAACAAATGAGACCTAATTAAACTTAAAAGCTTTTGCACAGCAAAGGGAACCATCAGCAAAAGGAAAAGACAACCTAGTAAATGGGAGAAAATATTTGCAAATGAAATGACCATCAAGGGGTTAGTATCCAAAATATAGAAACAGGTCATACAACTCAATACCAAAAACCAACAACCCAATCAAAAAATGAACAGGAGATCTGAATAGAAATTTTTCCAAAGAAGGCATATAGATGGCTAACAGGCACAAGAAAAAGGTGCTTAGTATGGCTAATCATCAGAAATGCAAATCAAAACCACAATGAGTGACCACCTCACACCTGTCAGAATGGCTGTCATCAAAAAGACCACAAATAAGAAATGTTGGTGAAGATGTGGAGAAAATGGAACCCTAGTACACTGTTGGTGGGAATGTAAACTGGTATAGCCACTATGGAAAACAGTGTGGAGTTTCCTCACACAACTAAAAAACAGAACTACCATATGATCTAGAAATTACATTCCTGGGTAATTTCAGAAGAAAATGAAGACATTAATTCAAAAAGATCATGCACCCTAACGTTCATTATTATTTATAATAATAACATGCAGGATTATTTATAATAGCTAAGATATGAAGCAGCTTAAATGTTCATCAACAGATGAATGGATAAAGAAGCTGTGGTATATATAAACAATGGAATATTACTCAGCCATAGAGAAGAATGAAATTTTGCCATTTGCAACAACATGGAAGGACCTGGAGGATATTATGCTTAGTGAAATAAGTCAAACAAAGAAAGACAAATACTGTATGTTATCACTTACATATGGAATCTAAAATATGATTTAGATGAGTGAATATAATAAAACAGAAGCAGACTTACAGATATAGAGAACAAGCTAGTGGTTACCAGTGGAGAGAGGGAAGCGGGGAGGCAGAAGATAGAGGCAGGGGATTAAGAAACTACTATGTATAAAATACATAAATAAGCTACAAGGATACATTATAAAGCACAGAAAATATAGCCAATATTTTATAACTTTAAATGGAGTATAAATCTATAAAACTATTGACTCACTATCTTGTATATCTGAAACTAATATCAGAAATCAATATACTTAAATAAAATTAAAAAGTGGGGTCAAACTTGTTGATGGGCCCAACCAGCAAACATTATTGACTCAACAGCAAGAGTATTTCTTATGTATCCTAGTTTGGAAAAGTTTGCTGGTCACATGTTGCACACCCCAGCCAGGCTTACACAGTATATTTTATGACCATATATGTCATCTAAGATGATTTGTGAGTAATTAAATAAAAAACAAAAAAACAAGTAAACGAAAAACCAGTTGAGGCTGGATTACATGGTAGGAGTTGACTAATGCAACTGAAAATCCAAAGAGAGGCAGGCTTTGAGTTTGATAGATCTAGCACTCTAAGAAGGTTCTCAAGCCTCAGTGTCCTTCTGTCTCTCCACCATGACCTCCATTGTCATATTCCTTCTAATATTAATCCCTAGAATGGCTGACAATTGCAATGGAAGACACATGCCTATTTGTTCATAGCAAATGTAAGAGAGAGTGGCTTCCTGAAATTCTTCCAGAATAGTGAAGAGGATCTTTTCTACAAACTCCCTGCAAATCACTGTAAGAATCTCAGGATTCTGAGTGTTGCGCATGCCTGTCTCTGAGCCAAAAGCTAAAAATGGGAGTGGGATTAGCTTTAGAACTACCAGGTCCACTTTCTAAGAGGCACTTAAGCTACATGGCTGAGATGCAGGTAACTAAATAATATTAGGATTCGCTGTGGAAGGTGAAGGAGATAATGGATTCTAACTACTGAAGAGCGTGTCCACTATAACATCCCCCAAAAGAAAATGTTCCCATATTTTTAATGTCAGTGTAAGTATGAGGAAAAAATTATTAGTCAAAGGATACTTTCCAATACATAAATTGTTGTCGGAAGTTGTTGCCAAGCAATAGGATTTAGGAAGGTCAAAGATGTGCTTGTAAATGGAGATTTCCTGCCCTGCACACCTCAGTGGAACAATCAGAACTTCATTAGCTGTCCTTCATTAGCTGTCTCCTTTGCTGCCTTGTTCTTAGGGAGCCTGTCTGTTTTCTCTGAGCAGAGATTGCTCTCTAATGGCATGGCCCAGACACTTTCAAACTTTTTTGTTGTTGTTTGACTGTAGTATTTAAAACCAGATTTATTTTATTTTGTTTTTGGTGTTTCAGTCTTTTATTTTTTCATTTCTTTTATTCCATCTTTCTTAACTTGCTATTTTTATTCTTACCAATTCAGCTCTAGTATTTTTTTTCTTTTTAACATCTTTATTGGAGTATAATTGCTTTACAATGGTGTATTAGTTTCTGCTTTATAACAAAGTCAGTCAGCTATATATATACATATATCCCCATATCTCCTCCCTCTTGCATCTCCCTCTCACTCTCCCTATCCAGGGGCAGGACAGGAATAAAGACACAGACGTAGAGAATGGACTTGAGGACACGGGGAGTGGGAAGGGTAAGCTGGGATGAAGTGAGAGAGTGGCATGGACATATATACACTACCAAACGTAAAACAGATAGCTAGTGGGAAGCAGCTGCATAGCACAGGGAGATCAGCTTGGTGCTTTGTGACTTTCAAACTTTTAAATGACTAAGTCATTTGAACCAGAAAGCATGATGCTGCTGTCAGCTGAGCTCAAAATTTGCCCCACCAAAAAATACTCCCTTAGCCTTATGTAGCAGGAGTACTTTGTGCCCTTCAATTTTTTGACACTGACCTAGTGCTTATTAGACAAGAACTTTCTCCAGCTTCCTATAAATTTTGGCCATAATTAAATGGACATTGGTTTCCAAATCATTCAATAATTTTTATAAATTTTTTCATTAGTCTGTTCTGCTACAATGAAATAGTTAAAGAACTAAGAACCTCCATATTATTAAAGACTAACTTCAAAAAATTGTTCTAATGGGCAGGAAGGTGTTAAGTTCTGAAGAATTTAAGAATAAATACAATAAATTTATTTACCCTATAGAAAATTTATATTTTAAAGCAGTTTTATTGCTCTTAGAACATAATTGTAAAGTTCAAACGTCATTGATCAAGACCAATTCAATTACATTGCTTCTTATACATATCACTCTTATAACATATTGTTACATTAAACAAAGCAGAAAACCCTCAAGTTAAACAACTGTATTGTCTACCCAACTTTTTTTTTGAATACCAATGCAATGCCTTTTCCTAATCTCTGCTAATTGTTTCTCTTTCTTGTTTATAACTAACGTTGGCATGAACTAATAAATAAATATACAAAGGATAGGGCTCCCTTCACTTAATCACTTGAATCATATCCAATTCTAGTAACGAAATGTCCCACTTAGGGAAAAAAAAATGCCTCAAGTGGATTTATATTAGATCTCCATTGGTATTAGTTTATGGTGAAGACTACATAGAAAAGAGGTACAAAAACGCAATGGCTCCAATGGAGATAGTTTATTTCTCTCTTACATGTAAAAGTCCAGGAAGGGTAGTTGGACTTTATGAAGTCACCCAGAGATGCTGATGAGTAGGGCTTGCTCTACCATCCTCCGGGGCATTGTCCTCATCTGCACATTGAAGTCTGATTGCCATTATGTCCAGTTCCCCCAGTGGGAAGAGAGGAGGTACAAAGTAGCACTCGTGGTGTGGTAAGACCCAGCCTGGAGGTGGCACAGTGCCTTCTGCTAGCATTCCACTGGTGAGAACTCAGTCACATGTTTCCTCTGGCTGGTGAGAAAGAGTAGCTCTGAGTGACCAGCTATGGTTTTAACTCTTTTTTCCTATGGAAGGAGAACAGAACAGATTCTAGGGGATCAGTGGTCTCTAACACTCTTTATGAACATTGATATTTTGCATTTATTTTGTCATATATCTGAATGTGAGAAATAAGACCTTGGATTTTGTAAGTTTGAAAGAAAAAAATGAATTTAATATTGGATTATTTTTGTTAGTTTATTGATCATTTCTTTATAGCTGTGATAGTGTTCTTTGATGAATGCGAGTTCTGAGGAAGAAAACTACTAGTATTTATTGAGAACTCACTCAAAATTTCCTTTAAGTTTAAAAATGGAAGCACTCTTAGTTTATAAGCAGAGCTGAATGAGTAAGTTGTCTAACTACTCAAAATACACCCACTGCTACTCCTGTCATGAGTGTGGATCTAGTCAGGTGTGGTGATAGCTTCAAGGCAAATACTTTGGAGGCACAAACCATTTCAATTTCCCTGTTTCTCCCAACTCACTGCTTTATAATCCCTGTTCCTCAGATATAATTTAGTTTAGAAATGTATTTATTTAATTTTTTTAGCATTTTTAAAATTAATTTTTATTGGCATATAGCTGATATACAATGTTGGGTTAGTTTCTGCTGTACAGCAAAGTGAATCAGTTATACACATACATATCTCCACTCTTTTTTAGATTCTATTCCCATATACGTCATTACAGAGTATTGAGTAGAATTCCCTGTGCTATACAGTAGGGTCTTACTAGTTATCTATTTTATATATAGTAGTGTGCATATGTCAATCCCAATCTCCCAATTTATCCCTCCCCTCCTTTCCCCCCTGGTAACCATAAGTTTGTTTTCTACATTTGTGACTCTATTTCCGTTTTGTAAATAGGTTCATTTGTGCCATTTTTTTAGATTCCACATATAATATGATATGATATTTGTCTTTCTCTGTCTGACTTACTTCACTCAGTATGACAATCTCTAGGTCCATCCATGTCACTGCAAATGGCATTATTTCATTCTCTTTTATGGCTGAATAATATCCATTGTATATATGTACCACATCTCCTTTATCCATTCCTCTGATGATGGTCATTTAGGTTGCTTCCATGTCCTGGCTATTGTAAATAGTGCTGCGATGAACATTGGGGTGCATGTATCTTTTCGAATTATGGTTTTCTCCAGGTATATGCCCAGTAGTGGGATTGCTGGGTCATATGGTAGTTCTATTTTTAGATTTAAGGAACCTCGATACTGTTCTCCATAGTGGCGTGTATCAATTTACATTTTCACCAACAGTGCAAGAGTGTGTCTTTTTCTCCACACCCTCTCCAGCATTTGTTGTTTGTAGTTTTGTGTGTGTGTGTGTGTGGTACGCGGGCCTCTCACTGTTGTGGCCTCTCCCATTGCGGAGCACAGGCTGTGGACGCGCAGGCTCAGCGGCCATGGCTCACGGGCCCAGCCGCTCCGAGGCATGTGGGATCTTCCCGGACCGGGGCACGAACCCGTGTCCCCTGCATCGGCAGGCGGACTCTCAGCCACTGCGGCACCAGGGAAGCCCATGTTTGTAGATTTTTTGATGATGGTCATTCTGACTAGTGTGAGGTGATACCTCATTTATAGTTTTGATTTGCATTTCTCTAATAATTAATGATGTTTAGTGATGTTCAATTTCCCTGTTTCTCCCAGCTCACTGCTTTATAATTCCCTGCTCCTCAGATATAATTTGATTTAGAAATTTAAATTATTACATCTGTGAAAAACTGGATTTTATTGCATTCTTAGTTCAAAAGTAGACTAAAGCAAATGCTTTTCTACCATAAAAAGGTGAAATTGAGAAAGAGCATAAAATAATAAGCAAAATATATTGAATGGACAATTCTGAAGAAATATTTCATTTGAATTAAAATTTGAATGGGAAAACAGATATGTGTGTAGAGGAGGGTGTTGGGAGAGTCAGGGAAGATAACGCCCAGATCCCTGGGCCAATAAGAATAGATATCCTTCTAAGCAACAGTGAATTGAGGTTCAAACACCATTCTTGTTAGCTGGAACACTTTTAAACCTAGAACAAAACTATGTAAAATTAGAAGGAAGAGTGATAGGGATTCTCGCATAGAATTTCTAGAATTCTATAGCTCCAGAAATCATCTAAGGGAATATACTGGACCTCTTTCAGCAACTCTGCTTTTATATATTTAGCTTGAAGATGTGCAAAAATTAAACACACATACACTAAATTTTTTAAAATAATCTTTTACCTCACTGTTCTTTGCTAACATCACTTCATTGACAAAATAGTTTACCTTATTACAAAATACTAGGAAACAGTTCTTATCTTTGTGGTTTAGAAGGTTAATAATGATTAAAATAAAAGTTAATGAAGTACCTTTCCAAGTTACTCAGTATCATCCTTTGGCATAACATTGGTGAATCACAACAAGGAAAGGGATCTGCAGTTAGGCGCTACCACTAGTGAAATGTTCTCCTTTACGTTTCACATACTTCCTATACTGTGAATCCACTTCTTTCTGTTATAACTACAGCACAGAGAGTGATCAGTTTGGCAGTTTTCACCTTTATAATGAACCATCTATGTACCAAGCCATTATTATTAAGCCGCTCAGCTTTGCTCAGGCTGAACATTTTCCTTCTGTTGAGAGATGTTCTTTTGGCCCGCTCATTTGAACTACGTATATAAGAAGTGTGAAGTCTATAAGAACCCACAGTATCTTAACTGCACATATTTCTTTTAATAATCTTTTTAGAAGAAAAACATGTTACAGCTTCTTTGGACTGAGTCCCTGGCAAAAGGGCAAGAGGGAAGTTTTTCCTGGTCTGGCATGAATTCTGAAAATTCAGGATCTTCCTGACTGGAGACCCATATTGTTTGCCCAAGGACGTGCCCATAGCCAAGTTTCAGGTTCTGCAGGGAACACCTATGTCTTGGTTGTACTCCAAGATGTTCTAGAAACCTTGGGAAACGCAGCTAGTCCTAATCAAAGTTTCAAACTGAGAACTGTCTGACAATTTTCCATTTCCCACTTTTTTTTTTTCTCTCCTCCATCATATTTTATACCCAGAAACCCCAGGCTGTCATCGTAGTTCTCGTTTATCCCCACCTGTACTATGTCAACCTGTTAGAGGCTAGTTTTAATTATTATATTGGAAAAGGAGTGACAAAAGATAGCTAATTTTAATGACTGCATCATTTGCTATTACATATTCTAAAGGCAAACGTGATGAGCACAGATCTATTGCTTCACTCAAAATAATCGAAATTAGAGGTTAGATTTCAGACAGAAGTACAAGCAGGTGAAGACACATCCTAGAGAGAGAGTCCTTTGCCTTATCTTTTAAGCCCAACCACATGGGCTCTGACTTCATCTAAGCATGTGTTTGGATCTGCTCGGAAAGCGAAGTAACGTATTTAAGGTGTGGCTGGTATTTCACGTTATCACTATGTTAATCTAATTCAAGCAAATTGCAGGGATGCAGGAACCCTATTAATCTCTGAAACATCCTCCTGAAGCTCTAGCGAGAGAAAGGATCCTGTTGTCCAAGAGAAAGGGTCCTGTTCTTTTGGTAAGTGTGTGAGAATACTGAATTTGGATCATGTTGAAATAGGCAGTTGCCAAAGTGGCCAAAACAATTACTTATTTATGGCTTTCTTTTTAAGATGTATATTTAGGCAAGTGTCTGATTCTAAGGTACACATTCAGGTACCATGCTGGGCATAGAGGAATGTGATAGATTCCTCCTTGGGAAGAAAATGGAAGGGTGTTTCACAGATTAAATTCAGAAACAACCAACAAAAAGGCTTAGGGAGACATGGCTTGTCCAAGGAAAAGTGATTTATTAAAAAAGTGATTTCATAAAACTGGACACCAAAGCACTAAGGGGAGGTTTACATAAAATAGTAGATATGGTCAGTATCTGTAAGATAGAAGTTTGGTAAGATAGGACATATAATGTGATACAAAGACATGTAAAACTGACTATAATCAAATCTAAACTGTAAAGTTCTCAGGGGTGTCTTCTAAAAGGGTATTCACTGAAGTTACATGAGTTGGGCAGTCTCACTGTAAGAAGTTATGTGATGGATAACAGGTTATTGGTATATGAGAGAGAGTACTATGTTTTAAAAAATGCCACAATGCCATCTGATGATTCAAGTGGTCTGAGGCTCTGTGTTAACTCTTGTCACTATTTACCTTTTTGAGTTGTCAGAATTCCAAGACAATGAGGTATAATGGAAAGGACATGGAAATTGTAACTGGGAGGCCTTTAAGCTGTTTAGTCTCTCTGAATCAGGCACAGGACTAGAGTGTGTAAGAGCCTTTCAGTGGTATAATTCTGTGATTTTGTGAATATGATGTACATGAAAGCACTGCCAAAATATGCTGGCATAAAATCATAGAATTTTAAAGGAGTGTTTTATCACGTTATGGTGAATGGGTAAATTTTAAAATGTACTTTATTTGTGAGTTTATTCTCAACAAGTTTCTAGTAATGATTAGATATTTCTCCTGAAATTTTGTCTATCCTTTGTCAAAAGAAAACCATATATGTGTTGCTACAGAGCTAAAAAAAAAAAAAAAAAAAAAAGAAGTGGTGAATGGATAACTGGGGCAGTCTGAGTCTTAACCCCATTCTGGGATTTGAGTTGCCTGCCAGGGACCTAAATCTCTGACATCAGAGAGAATAACGTCTTCGTCTGTGTGAGCATAAGTCCCGTATCAGAGTCTTAGGGAACGTGAACAAAAACAGAGATACCGTCCACTTCATTTTTCTGTGTGGAGATGCCCATCCAGTTGGGCCTCATCTGGCTTGCCCTTACTAGGATAGAGAGAGCTTTCAGGCTGGAGGGCTCAAGTGTCTCAAGAGGACCGCTGCAGCCCACAGGATGGAAGTGGGTGGACGGGAAGATGGCTGTCTCCAGAGCAAACTCTGCTTCCCCTTTAGCAGATTAGGACAACAGATGCTTATTAGCAACAACAGGAAGAACTGGCAGACACCTTGGGGATGAAGTACAATAACTTCCACAGGCTTTACATCTTTCCAAGGACATCACTTTTAAAACACTGTTGAGGTTTTGCTTTTGTTTTTGTTTTTGTTTTTTGGTTTAGAATTTGTTTTTAGTTTTTAGTAGAGTATAGTTGCTTTACAATGTTGTGTTAGTTTCTACTGTACAGCAAAGTGAATCAGCTCTACGTATACGTATATCCCCTCTTTTTTGGGTTTCCTTCCCATTTAGGTCGCCACAGAGCATTGAGTAGAGTTCCCTGTGCTGTACAGTTGGTTCTCATTAGTTATCTATTTTATACATGGTATCAATAGTGTATATGTGTCAGTCCCAGTCTCCCAATTCATGCCCCCCCTTCCCTCTTGGTATCATGCATTTGTTCTCTACATCTGTGTCTCTATTTCTGCTTTGTAAATAAGATCATCTATACCAGTTTTAACACTGTTGAGTTTTTAAAGAACTCTTGTTGGATCTACTTTAAGATAATTTTTAATCAATGTATTATAGCTTAATGGATAAGAGTTCAACTCTGATTTGGAATCAGACTCCTTGGCCTCAAAACGCACTTTACCATTTACTTTGAGCAAATGATTTAACCTTCTTGTGTGTCAGTTTCCTTATTGGTAAAATGCTGATAAAAAGGATATGTACCTTATAGGGTGGCGGAGAGGATAAAAGGAGTACTTAGCAAGTGCTTATCAGTAGAATGACCAATATTTATTAGTTATTATTATTGTTATTTTTATGTAAAACAAACAGATTTCTGTAACTAAAACCTCAGGCAGCTGATAAATGTGTTAAGTCCAAACTCCGCTAGCATTTCATAAATGTGTTAAGTCCAAACTCTGTTAGCATTTCATTTTCTTTTATTTCCTTTATAGTCAAGGTCAGATGTACTATTCCAGAAATCTTTCAAGCTTCTAATTGCTCTCAGGGCCATCCACTGTTGTGCCTGCCATTCAACTTTTTTTGGTAATTCCCCATTTTCTCTCTCTTACTAGCTTTAAACAAACTTGTAAAATGTGTGAAACCAGTAGACACTAACCCTAACCCTGTTATGTCATACTCTGAATTATTAGCTTTAAGTGTTTTTCCTTGCCTATCTTGTTCTTTATTAAGCATCCCACCCAGGGAGGGATAAATAGGGAGACTGGGGTTGACATATGCAGACTGCTATATATAAAATAGATAATAAGAACCTACTGGATAGCACAGGGAACTCTACTCAATACTCTGTAAATGACCTATATGGGAAAAGAATATAAAAAAGAGTGGATATATGTATATGTATAACTGATTCACTTTGCTGTACACCTGAAACTAACACAACATTGTAAATCAACTATATTCTATTCCATTTATTTCCTTTATAGTCAAGGTCAGATGTACTATTCCAGAAATCTTTCAAGCTTCTAATTGCTCTCAGGGCCATCCACTGTTGTGCCTGCCATTCAACTTTTTTTGGTAATTCCCCATTTTCTCTCTCTTACTAGCTTTAAACAAACTTGTAAAATGTGTGAAACCAGTAGACACTAACCCTAACCCTGTTATGTCATACTCTGAATTATTAGCTTTAAGTGTTTTTCCTTGCCTATCTTGTTCTTTATTAAGCATCCCACCCAGGGAGGGATAAATAGGGAGACTGGGGTTGACATATGCAGACTGCTATATATAAAATAGATAATAAGAACCTACTGGATAGCACAGGGAACTCTACTCAATACTCTGTAAATGACCTATATGGGAAAAGAATATAAAAAAGAGTGGATATATGTATATGTATAACTGATTCACTTTGCTGTACACCTGAAACTAACACAACATTGTAAATCAACTATATTCCAATAAAAATTAATTTAAAAAAAACAAAAGGTTGAGAGTTACAAAAAAAAAGCACCCCACCCAAGAGCCTTCTAATGATATGGTATGAACCTTTCATTTTATTCTCTCAGTTATTATAAAAACTTAGATGGTAAGTATCTCTTAGAAATATGGAGCTATAGGACACGCTCGTCTCCTCCGCTGCCACCTGCTGCGGCCGGCGTCCATGCTACACACAGCATGGCTGGCAAAGCACACAGGCTAAGTGCTGAGGAGAAGTACCAGCTGCTGCCAGACCTGCGGGCCATGGGGTGGAACGAGCCGAATGGCCAGGATGTCACCTTCTAGCAGTTCCATTTCAAAGACTTCAGTAGGGCTTTTGGCTTCATGATGAGAGTGGCCCTGCAGGCTGAGAAACTGGACCACCATCCTGAATGGTTTAACATTTACGACAAGGCCCACATCACCCCGAGCACTCACGAGTGTGCAGGCCTTTCAGAACTGGACATAAATTTGGCCAGCTTCATCGAGCAAGTAGCAGTGTCCGTGACATAGACCCTGCCCTTCCTCTCTGAGTTCTTCAGGGGAAAGGGGGGACTGAACTGGGGATCCAGAGAGGGAACTGGGGAGCCCCGAAATGTTGCTGCAGTCAAAACCGACAAGTCTATCCTGTTGCCTCCGTTTAGAGGCAAGTCTCTGCCATCGAAAAAGGCCAGCATCACCGCCAACACCAGAACTTAGACCACTTTTCCGCACACCACTCTCTTCCTCCTTGGGGCTCCTTTACATGTACACTGATTTGAATAAGTTCTTCTCTTGCTTTACAACTTTCTAGCGACAGCAACGATTTCTTTCCAGGCAGTGTCTTGCTCTCTTCCTGATTCATTTTCCAAGAAGCTGTGATGGAAAGTGTGTCTAAGATAAAGTCTGATCTTAGAAACCAGAACCCTAAAGTCATCCTCATCCTGTGTGACAGACATGCATGTGCTATTATGCCTCCAATAAAAACACTGTTTCACTTGGAAATAAAAGAAATATGGAAGTATAAAGTTCAAAATTTCCACTCCTTTATTCTGCTCCCACATCTGCCGGTGCCTCAGTTCTCTCCATCTCCAGGAGATGATCAATAAAATAGATGATCAATGAAAGCCCCCCAAGAATTGACACTGTCTTACAAAGTCCCACAAATATCTTCTAGCTAGTGCTGTTATAAGATAAACTTCAGATTCTGTGGTTTTGCACATTTCTCTTCTTAATGCACAACCTGTCTTCTGCTCCTATTCTTGCAAACAGTTCTTAGAAAGCAGTGAGTAGAAAGCTCTCACTGCTGTTAACAAGTGAGAAATGACAACTTTCTAGTGTTATCTCTCCTAGTAGTTACAACATTAGCCTAAAATAATTCATGATGATCTCAACATGATGGTGGGCAGAGGAAATGACCAGTATGGATGCTGGCAGCTTCTCAGGACTATATCAATGATTATATGCAGGCACTACTTATTCTATTAACGATGTCTCTAAGCAAATTGTCTCTGAAGATAAAACATGTTCCTTGTTTAGGTCAATTCTGCCTGAGATGATATTTTACACAAGCTTTACAAAACACCCTGTTAAGACAAGCTAGTTTTTTTTTTTTTTTTTTGCGGTACGCGGGCCTCTCACTGTTGTGGCCTCTCCCGTCGCGGAGCACAGGCTCCGGACGCGCAGGCGCAGCGGCCATGGCCCACGGGCCCAGCCGCTCCGCGGCACGCGGGATCCTCCCGGACCGGGACACGAACCCGCGTCCCCTGCATCGGCAGGCGGACTCTCAACCACTGCGCCACCAGGGAAGCCCAAGACAAGCTAGTTTTACCTGCAATAGTTTTTCACTGTAACTAACTTTTATGGGTGACATTGGGAACATATACTATGTGTTGATAAACGCAACGAATCACTTTTTATCATTTTAAAATCACTTCCACTTTTACAAAAGCTCCTATAAAGCCATAGTACCTGGAATTTTATTTCTCTTTCACCTAGAGCATCTTTCTAACAGTTAAAAAATTACCTGGAAGGGGCAAAAAAAAAATGGAATGAGAAATATTACTCTTCTGTTCTTCAGAAAGAAGAATAATAAGCATTTCTAGAGTGCCTGTCACTCTCCAGGAAGAGTGTTCGGCACTAGAGATATATATGCATTTCAATCAGAGATATTCCTTGTTGTCAAGTATTTTATAATTTTTAAGAGAAACTTAGAAAAATATAAAAGAATACAATCATATGTTAAAAGTACATATAATCAAAAAACACATATAATCATGTAAGAATGCACGTGTGCTCAAGATACTATAAGAGTTCAAATGAGGGACATTTAATTCAGACTGTAGATACCAGAAAAGTTTTTCAGAGCAGGTGACTTTCACTGAGCATGTGTGTGTGTGTGTGTGTGTGTGTGTGTGTGTAAAATTACCTAGACACAAAAAGTGGGATCTCATTCCAGGAGCAGGAAAACAGAACATAAGCATTGTCCATGAGAAAATAATTAGGCCCAATGGTTCCAGTATCCCATTAGATGCTCTAACATGGGTTGGAAGATAAAGATAGCAGAACAGAGACCAAAGACTCCTTAGCTGTCCATGAAGCCATGGGTTGTCCATAAAACAATGTAAGATTTAGTAGTGTCAGTAGTGTCATGGACCCTTCTTACTGTCATTGCTGCTCACTGATCCCACTTCTGCCTGTGCCTCACGTCTCTCCATCTCCAGGAGACTGACAGTCTCTACTACTCTATGCAAATGCCATCCCTGCTAAAATGTCCCCCTTTAGCAACATCAGTGGCATTTTGGAATTATCTCAAGCTACGAAAAGAACCAGAATCAACTTACAGGTAATGTAAATCCTCCCAATTATTATCATGTCGCTTCCATTCTCTGCTATGTACATTCTTTATAAATACAACGTTCTTTCCTGTCGTGTTGGAAATGTGAGCCCACTGTGACTAAGGTCATATTTAATACAGACCCAGCATTTTGTTGGCCCTCCCTAAATGTTAAATAGTAATGAGAGGAGATGAAATAGTATAAGAATAAGAAAGTGATTAAAATAGATCCCAATCGATTCCAGCTGCATTAGAAACATAAGGAGGAAAAGTGAACACTTATTATCAAATTATAAAACCGAAAATATGTCTAGGAAAGTGTGGGCTATTTAAAATCTTTAGATAGTTTTGAACTGAGATCCCTTAAAACTATACAACAAAAAAGTATTTTCCAGATGTCCTTTATACCGATATGGAGAACGTAAAATATACTTCCCTTACAATTTGGATTTTTAAACATTTATTTATAATCATATTAAAATGTGAAGTTTTACTCATTGTTTTAGATATTTAGTCAGGTGAATATCTGACTAATGAATAACACATGGTACAGAAAATATATATATACATTTTAATTTTAGCTCTACTGAAGCCCATTGTTCATTTCAGGCTGCCTTACTGAGAGTCCTTGCACTAAACGCCTCTGGTTGCATTCCATTCAAGACAAAGGCATATTTTAGGGATGTACCTCTCACAAAGAGGTATTGATGGACCAGGAATCAGAGTTTGGACAAATGAACATTTCATTATAACACAGCCTAATTGTTAAAGCTCTTCTTATTGAAAAGAATAAAAATTTCATTAGTCATCACAGTAGCTCAGCATGAACTCCTCCTCTTTTTCCCCACGATGCACAGTAAGAATGGCAGTTTTAAGCTTATCGTTGAACATTTTGGAAATGTTGGTTCTTCCTTCCTTTTGCTCTAAATACACTAATAAGTATTTTAGTAACAATTATGAAAAAAAATTGGTAATAATTTTAAGCTAAACTTTATACGTGGAATTGTGAAAATAAATCTCAGCGACCACAAGAAAATGCAATTTAAGAGCTGCCTGGAAGGCCTGCTTTTTTCATTTTAGGGCCCTGGGATCGTTTTATGGGATAATAAGGATTCATAGGACCACCCTAAAACTCTAATAAGATAAAGTCATAAGTACTTTAGAAACTATAAGGGTTTTATAGAGCTAAGGGAATAAAATTTGCATTGGTAATTCTTATCTCTATACAGCTTTTAATTTTAGTATCTTTTCAGCTTCTCCAGGAAAGATATGTATTGATCACTGCCCTAAGTGTAAAAACTGAAACAGGGAAGGACCAAGATACAGTGAAGATCACTAATCTGGCACTCAGAATTCCTGTTATTAATTAGATGAACATGTTGAATATGTCATGTAAACAGCTGACAGCTTAGTGTGTCCTAGTGGTGAAAATGCGGTGGGTAGACTAGATGAAGAACACAAATGCATAGCAACCAATAGCCCTCACACCTGAGTGTGCATTGCTAATTGATCATAGAAGTGGTCTGGCTAAGACAATGTGGTCTCAGAATCTTTGTTGACAGTACGCCAATCAAAGCTGGCTCTCCAGGAGCTAGACAGTCTCTAAGAGTTTCCTTTTCCAGGTCTAAGAACCTATCGTTGTCACCTGTGAATGCAGATCAATCGCATTATCCATTCTCACCTTTATTGCTGCTCCTCTCTCTCTCACTCTACCTGCGCCAGCCACACTGGAGGTGTGTCTTTGTCTCACAAACTTTGCAATGACTATACCCTCTGCCTAGAATACTCTACTCTCACGTGTCCACATGCTCACTCTTCCCCAAGTCTTCACTAATCTCAGCCTTTCAATGGTGTTCACAGGAGTTGGTAAACTATAACCCGTGGGCTGAATCTGGCCCCCTGTCTGTGTTTGTATGGCCCACAAAGTAAGAATGGCACTTACATTTTCAGTTGAGAAATACATAAGTCAGAAGAAGAATTATATTCTGTGGCACATGGAAATTACATGAAATTCAAATTTCAGTGTTCATAAATAAAGTTTTATTGAGACACAGGCTGCGTTTTTGCTAAAATGGTCAAGTTGAATGGTTATGGCAGAGACCACATGGTCCACACAGTGTAAAGTATTTACTATCTGGTCATTTACAGAATAAGTTTGCCTACCCCTAGGATACACTTAACATTTTGTTAATTATTGGAAGTACTCACCGGCAATCCTGATGCCCTCTCTTTCCCGTCCTTGTATATTATGCATACTGTCTCTCCATAAGAGCAGAAATTCCATGAAGTCAGAGGATTTTGTCCACTTTATTATCTGATATATTCCCAGTGCCCTGAACAGTATCTGGTCCATAGTAAATATTCAATAAATATAATTCAGGAACGAATGAATTATATGGAAGATACCTGCATTACGTAGAAATATATTAGATGGAGTAGTCACAGGAGACTTCAGGAGAAGATGATATTTTAGTGTTAAAGGGTACAAAAGACTTAAGGAACATTTTTCCTAGAAAAGGGTACTGAATGAAAGAACATGTGTGTAGGGTAGCCTAGATGTAATGCAGAGCCCGGGAGGTAGAGAGGAAGTGGAAAGTAGGCTGAGCCCAGGTTGTGGAAGACTTGGAATATCTGATTAAGATGCTTGGGTATAATTTTATAAAAAATAGATATTTCAGGAAGATCTGTCTGATAATGATATGATATATACAGTATGAGTTGGAGCAGGTAAAATATATGTGAGAATTGTAATAGCCTGGGTTCAGGCTTCTAAGATTGGACAGTGGCAGATGAAGTGAAAGAGAAAGGACACAGGGAGAAAGGAAGGAGTAACCAATGGTACCTTCACTATTGTGACCTTTGGTGAAAAAATGTTTTTGTCAAAAGTTGAAAGGCAGCAGAAAAGAGGAAGCATTAAAAAATAAAAACCAGTCTGCTTCAGTTCTTTGTAGTTTATTGAATAAATATGCATACAGTTCCCAGTTTAAGACTTCTGTAGATTTTATGCCTTAGAGAAGGCATATGTGATGATAAACCTGACAACATAAACTAAACCAATTAGATTTTAGTAGAGTTAGATTAGTTGGACTACTTCAAAATGAAGTCAGAATGGATTTCACCCGGGTAGCTTTTACTTGTGCCATTTGTGTTAAACAGAGATAATAAATCCAAATATACATGATAGTGCCTGAATTTTTTTTGTAAAAATAGTAGCATGACATAATTCTAAGTGAAAGACAAGAAACTATCACATACAATTTGATTCAGTTCATGTAAAATTTTATATATACTTAAGATGGAATTTTAGGCTCTATTCTCTTCTCCATATCTTCTGTATTAGTTGAGCTTTTTTTTTCCTGCAATGACTATATTATTTTTTTTACAATCACAAAAGAGCTATTTTTATATTAAACTATTAAAAATGACAGGTTGGATGTATAGCAAAAATCTCCATAGATTTGTTTAGATATTAAGAACAGATTCATGCTACAAACTGTTTATTTGCTATGAAGAGAATTAGGAAGTATTTAGCAAAGTTTGAGATAATAATTAGTGTTCAAATAAGCTGACTGTCAAGTACATTTGAAATGTTTTTAGTCTAGTAAGAACAGGCAGTTGACTGATTAAACTAAGATTATGAATTTTGGAAACTAGACCTCGGTCCAACGGCAAAGAATCACTTGTTGCTTGAGTCATCTTTAAAATGGGTTATGGTAATCTTTCCTTAAAGGGTTATTTAAAAGAATTAATATAAAGGATATAAAACACCTGTCTAGTGAGTAGCTGTTCCAAAAATGATAGCTATTATTATTAAGAATTGGGTAAGTAGTAAATAAATCAGAGTTTGAGAGTCAAGCTACATTTACTTAATCCTTTACTTAATTTGTTCCACTTAATGCCATGAAGTACTGTGCTAAGTACAGGTGAATACATGTATTATCAAGGGCCTGCCCTGTCTTTAAGGTATAAACAATACGCTTAATAAGGTGTTACAGATGCTATGACTCAAGTTCCTATACGACAGAGAATTTAAATCAGGCCACCTCCCCAGTGAAAGTTCAGCATCTAAAACTATGTGCTTTGGTGTGCCGTGATGCTTTTCACTAAAAATATATGTAAAAGCACTTCTGTTCGGAAGCTGTTCTTTTATTCATCCATTCATTGAACAGTTAGATATTGAGCATCTTCCATTTTCAAACATTCTTCTTGGAGCTGGCCCTATACCAACAAAGACAAGATTTCTTCTCCCACAGAAGTTTCAATCTAATGAAGGCAGAAAAATAAACTAGGAAAAATATAGAGAAGATAAATTCAGTCAATACTATAAAGAAAATCAAACACGGTGGTATGATGGACTAGGCTAATTTAGCTTAGTTAAGTAAGGCTTTTCTGAGCAAGGAGTATCTGACCTGAAACCTGAATGATGAAGCTCCTGTCATGTAGAGAGAGAAAATTTGACAGGAGGGAATTTCAGACTCAGGAAATAGCTAGTACAAATCACCTAAGGCGGGACCAAACTTAACCAGTTCAATAAACAGAACTATTTAAAACTATGGTTGAAGAAACAGGGGAAAGAGAAGGAAGCTGTGAAGTCAGAGAAGTGTTCTCAACTATAAGATTGAATATGAACTCCCCTATGTAGCAGAAAGTTACAAAGAATACTGACGTTTCAAAATCCAGGATTTAATTCAATATTCTAGAACACTTGAGGTCATCTACTCTACCTAATCGTGTAATTCATTTATTTATTCGATCAACAAGTATTTGGGGACTTCCCTGGTGGTGCAGTGGTTAAGAATCCACCTGCCCAAAGGGAATGCTTCTGTCTCCAGTCTCCTGATGGCTTTTGGAAGAGGCCATATGCTGACCCTCACAAGTTTCACAAGAAATGCAACACGTTAGTGTCCAGCTGATGCGTTTTGTTTATAACTTGTCAGATACAGGGATTTTCTTCAGTTCGAGCTCCAGGGCAATCAAGACTGTGGAATCCGTAACCGACACCAAGGCAGACATAAATAAAAGGTACAGGTGTGTGAGCAGCAACCAGATCCGCATGCGCAACGTGACCATCGGGCTCCGTGACGCCACCCTCCAGCCCTACCTCTCCAACAACAGCTTCTGCAGGGAGGCAACGCACTGTAAGACTGGCCCTCCCCGCCCACCTCGGCGGCGCCGCCCAGTCCTCGCCCAAGAGACCCTCGAGGTCCAAGTACAACGTGAGCGTCACCAGCGGGACCTGCCTGCTGGCCAGCATGGGGCTGCAGCTGAACGTCACCTGCAGGACGAGGGACAACACAACGGTGACCAGAGAGTTCAGCATCAACCCCAACAAGACCACCTTTGGGGGGAGCTGCCCAGCCCAGCTGGTGACCCTGGAGCCCCGCGGCAGGAACCAGCTCCTGGCGCTCCAGTTTGCGATTAACGCAAGTTGCAGCCGTTTTCCTGCAAGGAGTCCAGCTGACGCTGACTCCGCCCGATGCCGGAGACTCCGCCTTCAAGGCCGCCCACGGCCCGCTGTGCGCGCTGCAGGCAGCCGCCGAACTCCTACGAGGGCAACGCTGAGGAGCGCGTGCAGGTCACGGAGACCTATTCAGGGTGTGGGTCGGCGTTCCGCGTGGACAGGGACAAGTTTGGGCCTGCGTGAGAACAGCATGCTGATCCCCATCGCCGTGGGCGGCGCCCTGGCAGGGCTGGTCCTCAGCGTCCTCATCGCCTACCTTATTGGCCGGAAAAGGAGCCACGCGGGCTGCCAGACCATCTAGCCGGCCGCCCGCACCCGCCGCGGACCAGCAGCAGCTGCAGGGCCTCGGGCCGGTTGCCTGGGCTTGTTGAGAGGGAGGCACCCTTTCTTGCAAACTGGTTTTCGCAACTGCTTTATCCAATGTGAAGTTCATCCGGCCACAGTTACTATTCACAAAAGAGCAACTATGGAAATGACGGTGTTAAATTTTGCTAACTGGGTTAAATATTTTGCTAACTGGTTAAACATTAATGTTTACCAAAGTAGGACTGGAAGGGGGGTGGAGGGTAAGACAGCTTTTCTAAATGGGCACTGGCTCCACTGTCATTTGGCTTTTTAAGATTCTGGTGTTTGATCGCTTCACTCTTTACTCAGGTGTAAGCCTGGCAAAGGGAGAGTCTCTGGTCTTAATGCTTTGATGAAGTCTGGTAGCTGTGAGCCTGACGCGCTGAAGAAATCAGTAGGAACGAGAATCATAGAGCAAGCAGTAGTACGAAGAAGCAGACCTGAGAGGCTGGCCCCTCGAGCATCGGTACTCCAGGACGCCGGGTCCTCGGGCTTCCCACGCTCTGCCACTGGAGGGCTTGCACCTTTTAAAATAGAAAAATGGGCGTTGTTTTTATTTACTTTTTTTGTAAAGTAATTTTCCTTCTTCTGTTGGAGGTTTGGGGTGATCCTTTGTCTGCACTGTGTACAATAATCGTTTCACTCTGATTCATCACTTGCAGCTGGGTAGCCTGTGTGCTGAGGAGCATCCCCTCTTGGGATGCGTTGCCCTAAGGATGCTGATAAAAAGTCTTTTTGTTAAAAGAGAAGAAAAGAAAGAAAGAAAAGAAGGAAGGAAGAAAAGAAAGGAAGGAAGAAAGAAAGGAAGGAAGGAAGGAAGGAAGGAAAGAAAGAAAGAAAGAAAGAAAGAAAGAAAGAAAGAAAGAAAGAAAGGAAAGAAAGAAAGAAAGAAAGAAAGAAAGAAAGAAAGAAAGAAAGAAAGAAAAGAAAGAAAGAAAAAAAGAAATCCGCTTGCCAGTGCAGGAGACACGGGTTCGAGCCCTGGTCGGGGAAGAAGTTGCCGCGGAGCAACTAAGCCCGTGTGCCACAACTACTGAGCCTGTGTTCTAGAGCCCATGAGCCACAATTACTGAAGCACTTGTGCCTAGAACCCATGCTCTGCAACAAGAGAAGCCACCGCAATCAGGAGAAGCCTGCGCACCGCAAGGAAGATTAGGCCCCGCTCGCGGCAACTAGAGAAAGCCCGCAGGCAGCAACGAAGACCCAATGCAGCCAAAAATAAATAAATAAATTTATTTATTTATTTGCGGTACGCGGGCCTCTCACTCTTGTGGCCTCTCCCATTGCGGAGCACAGGCTCCGGACGCGCAGGCTCAGCGGCCATGGCTCACGGGCCCAGCCGCTCTGCGACATGTGGGATCTTCCCGGACCGGGGCACGAACCCGTGTCCCCTGCATCGGCAGGTGGACTCTCAACCACTGCGCCACCAGGGAAGCCCATATATTTATTTTTTTAAAAAAAGAAATATTTGTAAACACCTACCAAATACAAAGCCTTCAAGAAATTTAACCCATAGGAAAGCTCAGGTGTATACACTTTGTTTCAGAAGTTAAGGTCTCATACAGACAGGGAGAGATCACTTCTTGCTGGGCAAATCTGAGATTTCGTGGTTGAGTTGGCATTTGACCTAGGGTAGGTGGGTAGGATTTAAACATAAAATACGATGATGCTGAGGGACACAGGAAGGCATTCTAGGAAACAACATGAGTAAAAGCATAGAGATAAGTTGTTTAGGTAATAATAGCATGCTGTTTGAAATTCCTCTTATAAAACATCTTTGAGTTTTAAAATTCAACAGATCATTGTGAAACCTAAACTTGACCTTTTCACATTTCTGTCTCCCACTTTCCTTTGCAAGAAAGTATGTGTGTGTGTCAATCAGAATTCTGTGAGCTACATTACAGGTGTTCTACATGCATTGAGCAGTAGGGTGAGATGAGATGGATAGGCCTTTCCTCCTAACTTTACAATATAGTCATGCTGGGTCTTCTGCTAAACAGTGAAGTGCAGGAGGAAAGGCCCAAAGTGTGAGGGTCATCAACTACAGAATTCCACAAGGTCTGGCGATTGCCAAGGCTACGAGTCACCGGCAAGCCCAGTGCCCACCAGGCCTGGTAAACCAAGAAGTGATGTTAAGGAAGTGGAAACTGGCTGATTTGTATGAATTTGTTTAATCTGTTCTCAACCAATAACATGATTTACATCAGATGATGTGTTTATGACACACCTGGATTCAGAAAGGCAGTCATTTGGTTATGAATTCATTGTTTCCTTTTCAGGAAAACTGACCTCACCCATTAGCCCTTTTATGAAGTAATCTTCCTAAAGCTTTTACCACTGTCTCCATAATATGCCTCCTCAACTGTTCACAAATGTTATTTCACAAGTACCGATGCTTCTTCTCAAATATGTCAGGTTTGCAGGGGTTTTATTGCCACATTTCAGGTTGATTAATGTAAGAACAAATAAATAAGGGCTTAAACTGTTGATGCCTCATGGACAGGTAGGGCTGAAGATGGCTGCCAGTAGATGAAATCGTTGGCGATAGAACAAGATTATATTTGTCATAAAGACACAGGTCTTGGGTCCTAAGTAGTAACTCCTTTACATCTATCCATTTATACAACTTGCAGTCTTCTCCCCTCTTGCAGTTGTCAGGCACCTGACGTATATCAGACAATTAATACAAATAGGGTTGATGTTTGGGCAAACTGGACAAGAGAAAGATTTTAAGATTTAATTCTAGGGGTCAGTGGTAAAAGGCAGAGCTTTCGTGAACATGAATCCCCTAGAATTTCTTCAGCTCTGTCAGTGTCAGCAGTACTTCCATGTATTGATTCAGGGAATGTTTATTGAGGGCTTACTCTGTAACAGTCACTGTGCTAGAAGGTCAAGATCCAATGTGATAAAAGAGAGAGTCCCTGCATCACGGAATTACAGAAAAGGAAACTAAAAGGACAATACAACTGATGAGGAAACTTCAGAGGACGGAGAAATAGCAAACCTAGGCTTTGAGTCTCAGGGCTGTCTTCTTGGAAGAAGTACCATATAGGCTGAGACATAGATGAGCAGGTGTTAGTGGGTTGATGGACAAGAGGGTCGGAGAGGTGTGAAGACATAGCTCTTTCAGGAAAGCTACGGCTGGAATGTCAGGATTGGGGTCCCTGCATAACGTCACGTCATATAAATTACGTTACTCTCTCAATGTGCCCTCTACTTTTCCTACATAATACTTAACACGACGTGCAATTCTATAGTTATATAATTTTAAAAAATGTCTGTCATTCCTCTGCTTGTTTTGTTACCCCACTTTTGGGCACATAGTAGGCACTCAATATTTGTTGAATCAACAAGTGGCTGAGAGGTGAGGGAGGGAATAGCAGAAAAGACGCTAGAGAGACAGCCAGGAGACAAATTAAGCAGGGCTTTCTTGACCGTATTCAGGAGTCCTGAATTCTAAGAGAAGTAAGAGATAAAGAGCTTAAAGCTACTCTTTGCATTTCAGAAAGATCACTTTGACTGCAATGTAAAAAAACAGATCGGAAAAGAGCCAGGACTCAGTCTGTCAGTTACCTGAGCCAGCTGAAATTATATCACTGGGAGTGGACTTAAAAGAGAGTTAGGATGAGAAATTGAAAAGGTTTGGTGATTGGTTAGATAAGGAAGGGGAGAACAGTGGAGTTCTCCAAAATGACTCATAGGTTTCTGCATGGGGCAGCTAAGTGAATCATGAAGTAAAGCAGTGTTTTGTTTTTGTTTTCGGTGATGGAGAAATGAGATTCAGTTGTGAGCATATGCCTGTAACGTCATCTAAGAGATGTTCAGGACGGAGTTGGATGGATATCTGTCTCTGAAGCTCATGAGAGAAATTTTTGGCTGGGGTTAGAGATTTGTGAGCCGTCAGAAAATAAAAACATGAAAGTTGTCCTTTGCTGATGCAGCTGAAAGGATTCTTGCAAGTCCTGCTTCCATAGACACTCTCTTAAGCGTCCTCTTCTAGGCTGACTCCAGCCAGTCCACGCACAGAGAAATAAATCACAGCAGAAGATTTATAACTTTGGGAAAAATCACATGGTCTTTTCCAGACACTGTAGAGGCCATTATGATGGCAGAGCCAACAAAGTGACAGCTGGACTCTATAGGTCTCTACATCGCAGTTCAAAGTTCATCCTTTCATCTCCTTGCTAAGTAGTGATCCCGTGTCACTAGTTTTCTTTGAGCCTCTTTGAGTAAGAGACACATACATCAGGAAATCTCTCGGGGCATTGTTATCCTACAATGCCACGCTGGATTAATCGTGTCGTTCTGTTTACACATGCAATTCCCTTTGACCAGAAATTGGAATTGCTTTTCTTATTTGCTGCTTCTCAACGTGGACCTCTCATTTCACAACTGCCGTGACCTGTGTAGCAAAAGACTCTGTGTGCCTTGGATGTGTTTTGTTTGATTTGTTTTGTTAAACCAACAATGTTTAAAAGAGAACTTTAACTTGTAGGTGTTATATTTAGGTACAATACAAGTACCATGAAGTAACATGAAGGTCTTTCGTCCTACCTATCTCTGGCATTTATTTGAAATGCACACCTTCTGCAGGTATTTGGTTTGTGACGCTTACCCTAAAGTGTTAAGATCAACAACGAAAGCACATACATAGTACAAAAGTAGGCTAGCAAAGGAAAAGATGAGCTAACGTGTGATGGGCGTGGGAAGGAGGAATAGTTTATCAAAAGCTCCCTATAGAGATTTTACAGAACAAAAATGAATTTGCCATTTTTCCAGGTAGACCTGGCAGAGGAAAGTACACAATAAAAGGCATAACATGAATGAATGAAGCATTTTCAAGGATGTATAGGTAGTAAGGTGTTAATGGTATACAATGTTTGCAGGCAATAAAGAAGCACCCTAAGCATACCTTAGACAGAAGGGAGTGAGGAAAGTATTTGATGCCACAGAAAAGAATGATCATTCCTTTTAAAAAGAGCTCCTTGGCAGCATTATAGATCATGGATTTGAAGGAAGTAAAGCCAGAAGAACTATTATGTCATTTTCCATGGCATTCATGTCGACACAAATTCAGAATCTACGCTACGAGTGAAACCTTGATCTCTGAAATCATTTACTATAACTGCCTGCTCTTTAAGTCTCCCAGTAAACACACCCTCATCATTTTTTAGGGCTAACAGCCCCTTAATCTTTCTTCACTGTCCAAGCCTATTCTCCCTCCTTGGCTTCACTCCTATCCCTATTCAGCCTGCAAGGTAGGGATCAACGTTTTTGTCTGCACTCTCACCAACACTTCTCATTCCTTTCGCCCCTCGACCTGAGCCCAAACTTTATCTTCCAGTCCTCTTACTCACTCTTAGTTAACTTCCTCTCTCTGTGGTTTCTAGTTTCCCACAGCTGGAAGCTAGAAAAATCTCTCTAGAGGCCTCTTAAAAATTTTAGAACCTCAACCCAGGCCCAGAGAAACAATCTCCAACGAAAACTGGCTTTTAAAATAATATTATAGTTGATTCTTTTAATCTGGTGAGTTTAGAGAGCAATGCATAGATAAGCCCGTAATTCCGCAATAGCAGCTCCTCTGAATTTATTCCAGAGCCTTAGAGCTGCAGCTCAGCTCTCCTCCCTCATTTGCCTAAATTTAATGCCGAAGGAATGAAAAAACTGAATTATTCTTTATTCTCTTGCAAGGATTCTTTACCCTTCCTGCCCCTCTTATTTCACAGCCTAACCCATCTGTTATAAACTGAATGTTTGTGTTCCTCCCCCCACGTCCCATGCCCCAACCCATATGTTGAAGCCCTAACTACCAATGTGACTGTATTTGGAGACACGACCTTTATAAATGTAATTAAGGTTAAATGAGGTCATAAGGCTGAGGCCCTGATCTGATAAAATTAATGTTTTCCTAAGAAGAGACATCAGAGAGGGATCTCCGAATCTCTGAGAGGCTCCCCTCACCCCGACCCCGGCTTCTGTCTCTTTCCAAAGAAAGGCCAAGTGAGCACACAGCAAGATGGCAGCTGCCTACAAGCCTGAAAAAGAGCTCTTACCAGAACCTGACCATACTGGCACCCTGATCTCAGACTTCCAGCCTCCAGAACTGTGAGAAAGTAAATTTCTGTTGTTTACGGCCTCCAGTCTTTGCTACTCTGTTATGGCAACCTGAGCAGTCTCATAGACCATCCTTTTCTTATTTATGACCCAGGCCCCTCTTATCTCCTCTGAGACAAGCATCTATTTAATTCCTACGAAGTGCGCAGCAAGATAAATTTGGTTCTTGTCCTCATGAAGCTGAGCCTGGGTGGAGAGGATAAGATATTACAAGGTTAACTCTTCCTTTTAGTACTTCTCTTTCTCTCTCTCTCTTTCCCATATTTAATCTCTCCCCCTCCATCTGTCTCCCTTCTCCTCTCTCTCTCTCTCACTCCTCCATGCACAACTCCCTCTTTTTCGGTAGTACTCCCTTCTCCTTGATCCCTGGGCCTTCTCTCTCTCCCTTTGAACTCATTCTCAAACAAAAAAAAAAAAAAGAAAGAAAAAAGAATCTCTCCCTCTTTTTAACCTCTCAAGTTACTTGTCGATTCCCTTCTTTCTACAATATTCAGGATACTCAAAAAAATTAGTGATCCTATCTTAATATAGTCATGTATTTATATTGTAATTTTGCAAATATTTTCAGTAAAATAAACATTTATCTGAGCTGCACACACACACACACACACACACACACACACAAATAATCTTCAAAATACATTCACTTTCCTCATTGGCTCTGTCATAAAGAAAGATCTTATACTCTATTGTTTTTGTCTTGTTTTATAACCTATTGAAATGTTGACCTCTCCCTACTTGGGTTCATTTCCCTCAGTTCTGATCACTACTCTCCACTCCCTACCGGATAAAGTCTCAAGTCGGACTCCAGTTGGCACCTTCCACCATTTCTATCTCAAACCAAGGAATTCACTGTCATCTTTCATACTATCTGCTTTCCTTTGACCTGACATACTTTTCCCACCTCTGTTTCCACATGAAAAAGCAACTCTTGCTAACCTATAAGACCAAGCTGACAAATCACCCTTTTGGAGAAGCCTTACTTGGCCCTTCCATGGCTTATCTCCTCTTGGGTTCCCAAAACACTGGAAATAATTGTAATGACATGTTTATAGGTTTAGTAGACAGGCAGTCCCCTGGTTTTTATATTCCTAGTTCCAGGTACTTATTTAATATTTACTAAATATCTAATGAATGAATAAATTAAAACAAGCTACCTTTTCAGTTCTATCTTGTACCATATAATCCCGTGTCCCATTCAAATCAAACTAGCATTAACATTTGTTTCTTAATACTTTCCCAAATTCATCCCGGAACATACTGACCCCCTCCCCCACCCTGAGACTTGCTTGCCTAACTCCAAAGGCAGCACCTTCTTTACCCATTAAATGAAATTTAAAATAAATATTTTTGCTGTGACAGATAATGCTGTTTTACTGAACCTAAATCACCAGTGCTGGATTTAAAGGTAGAAATGGTAGAAAGATGTAAAATCAGAATTAAAATGTTTCTACATTTCAACTTCAACACTACTGTTGAACAACAACAATTTTTTTGAACAATTAGTATAACACCAAACACTATTATAACTGTTTTTCATGTGTCACTGATTTATTTCATCTTCAAAAAAACTCTACGAAGTAGAGATTATTATCATTTTACAGATCAGGAAATTAAGAGACAGATGGTCAATAACTTGTCTAGTAAAATGATCTAGGCTCTAGAAAACTAAGATTTGGATCCAGACATCCTAATTCTAGAGCCTGAGTTTTTTGACCAGGAAGATTTACTCCATCACCATTTGCTCAGTCTGTATAATCAAATTTCATACATAATCAAACTGCCCTCAAGCAATATAAAATGTTAATTTAATGAGATGTCATCTGATAACTGTTAAGACAGGACTGTCTTATTCACTTAAAGATCAGTATTATGGTGAATATGAAATCCACTGAAATATAGTATCTTATCTGATGATTGCTGGGATAGAGAACATAACAATTATTTTTTGCCATGTTACTTATAGGTGAAGTAATTCTGCAAGATGTTTACAGAGCATGATGGAGGAAAAATATAGATGTTTTCCTGAAATGAGTTGTTTTGCACAAAGAAGTGGCTACAAACTAACAGATTACCAATTACAATAAAAATAGAGTCTGATTGCCATGGAGTCTATCCTACCATGTGTTCTGTAATGACTCAATTATCCTCCCACTTTTCTTTACTTGAACTACAGTACGAACCTTCAAGGTGCAAACTTTCAAAGATGCGAACGTGAGTTCACATGTCCAATCACGTAAGTTAGTTCACGTGTCTGGCATACACTGTCACGTTCGTGCATCCTCTACAAGTGGTTGTACTTTTGTGTACTTTACTGTACAGTACTGCATAGAGTACAGTAGTACAGTATCTTTATTTTGAGCCCAAGATGTCCGGAAGCAAGCATATAAGCAGCGGTGATGTGTTTGGTACTAAGAAGTGCCAAGCAACAACAATGGAAACAAAAGTGAAGAGAATTGAGAGGGTAGAACGAGGCGAAAATGAGGTAGATGTCACTCGTTCATATAACATGAATCATTCAACCATCAGCATAGTTCTAAAGAACAAGGACAAGATCATGGAACACGTGAAGTGTGCTGTGCCAGTGATGTCGACAATAAAACTGAAGAAGCATGGAAAAGTGATGAAGCGGATGGAGAAACTTCTCAGTGTGTGGATGCAAGATCAGCATCAGCGTCAAGTTCCGCTCAACTTAATGCTGATTCAAGAGAAAGGTAAAAGGCTTTATGAAGACTTGAAGTAGAAACACGGTGAAGGATCAGAGGGTGCATCTTTTAATGCCAGCCATGGCTGGTTTCATCAGATCAAGGCTAGAGCCAACCTTCACAATGTAAAAGTAAGTGGTGAGGCAGTGAGTACAAATAAGGTAGCTGCCCAGGAATTTCCTGAAATGCATTGAGAAATTATTGATGCAGGTGCATATTTACCCTAGCAGGGTTTTAATGTGGATGAGACAGGATTGTACTGGAAGAGGATGCCAGACTGAAGTTATATCAGTAAGGAGGAAAAGTTGATGCCAGGCTATAAAGCAACAAATGATAGGCTAACTCTGTTGTTTTGTGGCAATGCTTCCAGCGATATGAAGCTGAAGCCTCTCTTAGTTTATCATCCAGAGAACCCAAGAGCCCTTAAAAATGTAACCAAGGGCTCTTCCTGTTGTGTGGAAGAGTAACCCCAAAGCCTGGGTTACACAGGCCATTTTTTTTTTTTTTTTTTTTTTTTGTGGTACGCGGGCCTCTCACTGTTGTGGCCTCTCCCGTTGCGGAGCACAGGCTCCGGACGCGCAAGCCCAGTGGCCATGGCTCACGGGCCCAGCCGCTCCGCGGCATGTGAGATCTTCCCGGACCGGGGCACGAACCCGTGTCCCCTGCATCGGCAGGCGGACTCTCAACCACTGCGCCACCAGGGAGAGCCCCTCATTTTTGAGGACTGGTTTTTTCCACCACTTTATCCCTGAGGTAGAGAAATACTTCTTAGAGAAGGATGTCCCATTCAACATTCTTTTGCTGCTCGACAGTGTTCCGGGCCACCCTCCATTCATGGACAACTTTCATCCCAACGTCAAAGTACTGCATGTGCCACCGAATACTAATGTCGCTCATCCAACCTATGGACCAGGGAGTTATAGTGACTTTCAAGAAATATTATTTATGTCACACTTTTCATCAGGCAGTAAAGGTGAGTGACGAATCTGGAACAACCTTGTGACAATTTTGGAAGCACTATAACATCTACAAGGCCATAAAAAACATTGACTTTGCTTGGCGTGAAGTTACGGCCATCGTCATGAATAGGGTTTGGAAGAACTTTTGCCCGCAGTTTGTTCATGATTTTCATGGATTTGAGAAGGTGGATGAGGAGTCCAAAGAGGTCTTCAGCAACTTAGTGACCCTCAGCGAGAAGCTGAAGCTAGACCTGCAAGAAAACGACTTCACTGAACTCCTTGCTGTGCAACACGAGGAGCTGACTAATGAAGACCTGATGGAATTGGAGGCCCAGAGACAGGATGAAGAGAGACAAGAGGAAGAAGAAGTAGCTGAAGAAGTGAAGAGATTCATGACGCAGGAAATGACAAGGGGATTTTCTTTATTTGAGGAGACACTGTTAGGTTTTGAGGCACAGGACCTGAAGGTAGAGCCATACACGAAGGTTGCAGCAGCCGTTCAGAATGCAATCCAGTGCTACCATGTCATCTATGATGAGAAAAAAGAGCTACTACCCAGACATCACTGGATCGTTTTCTCAAGAGGGTAGATAGAATTGAATCCAGCAAGGAACCAGAACCTGTGCCATCAACGTCAGGCATGAGTGAATTTGCAGCTTGCCCTCCGTCTCCTACTGCTGACGGTCCTTCAGCTCTACCATCTCCCACCTCCTCTCCCTCCTCCAGTCAATAACTCTTCTTTCCTGTTCACTCAGTGCCAGCCCCTGTATGCCAGCTGTTGTACTCTACTACTGTACTTTTTAAGGTACTGTACTGTAAGATTAAAAATGTTTTTTTTATTTTTGTGTTTATTTTTCTTTTTAGGTATTATTCGTGTGAAAAGTATTATAAACCTATTACAGTACAGTACTGTATAGCCGATTGTGTTAGTTGGGTACCTAGGCTAACTTTATTGGACTTACAAACAAATTGGACTTACGAACGTGCTCTTGGAACAGAACTCATTTGTATGTAGGGGACTTACTGTACTGCAAAACTTTCCTTCCTGTAGCATCCTGTGCTGTTATTTGGGCTTGGGCTTCATTTGATGAGAACACACTTCTGAACACAACAGAAATGTGGGCACTAGGATAAAAGGTTGTCTTCCAAAAGCTACAGAATGCACTCAAATTAATTTTAATTTCTCACGGAGAATTCTAGGATGCCAAAGAATACATACCAGTTGGAGAAATTCTGGCCTAAATGAAAAACAGGCCATTTCCAGGAACACATACCCTGTTCATGAGATCTTACCATCACAGAGGCTACAGTAGATGAGCAGAAATAAGGAAACAAGGGTCAAAAGAAAGTGAAATCTCCTTAAAGACTAGAACACAGCTTAATAAATTGCTCACGTATTTATCTTCCTGACTCAGGCCTTGCCCTAAAAGACTCAAGGGAATGGAAAGATAGAAAACCTATTGAAAGGGCACAACACAAAGGCTTTTAAAGCCTTCTGAATCACAGCCAAAGCTCCATCCTCCTAGCAGACAAGTGTTTGTTATTTTACTCCTCAGAGGTGAAGGAGAAGGAGTGTTAGACCCCCCCTAAATTACTAGAGTTTAGAGTGCTGGTGTAAAGGTGAGTGAGTTAGGAAACAGACAATGCGGGGGGCGGTTAAGAGTCCTGGGCTTCAATTCGGGAGGCATGGAAACCAGGCATTAACTCCTGGTGTTGACTGGAGGCAAATTATTTCTTTGTTCATCGTTTTCCTTTTCTTTCAAACATGGCAGTTGGACTAGACCAGAGGTCTCTGTTGTCTAGTTCAGATTTGAGGTCTTATGATTCTGTGAGATGGCTGCAGAACATGATGGAGGAAATCACCGTCAGGATTTCACGGGACGTCCCTGGTGGTGCAGTGGTTAAGAATCCGCCTGCCAATGCAGGGGACACGGGTTCGAGCCCTGGTCCAGGAAGATCCCACATGCTGCAGAGCAACTAAGCCCGTGCACCACAACTACTGAGCCTGTGCTCTAGAGCCCACGTGCCACAACTACTGAGTCCGTGAGCCACAACTACTGAAGCCCACGTGCCTGGAGCCCATGCTCCACAACAAGAGAAGCCACCACAATGAGAAGCCCGCGCACCGCAACAAAGAGTAGCCCCCGCTCGCCACAACTAGAGAAAGCCCGCACACAGCAACGAAGACCCAATGCAGCCAAAAATAAATAAATAAATTTATTAAAAAAAAAAAGATTTCATCAACTCAAGCCACAGTGCTACCCTGATGTCTGAGTTGTAGGATATCACTGAGGTATTTTAATAACTAGCCTTCTGCCCTCTTGGGTACAGTTTAAGACATACCCTCTGTCCTGCTGTACTCAGTGGGACATACATTGTGTTCCAGTTTAAGTTTATGGAAGGTGGGTGGAATCTTTTCTTCTTGGGAACAAGTTGTTCCACTTTGACTTCTAAAGGGCTTCGTGGAAATGAATGTTAAGTTTAAATCAGGAAAAGCAATTTTAACACCACACCCTAAAAAGAAAAATCATCTTTCAGGGAGGTAATGTTTCATCACGTTGGTCAAAAAGCAAATCTTATTACGATAATAACTTGTCATCTGTGTGTTTAGTCCTTATTTCGCAATATAAGGGTAAAAATGCTACAGTGTGTGTGTGCGCATTTAATGCAGTTGTCAGTGACAACTAAAAGTAGGCATTTTGACCCAGGAAATGTCAGAATCATCAATCCCAAATTATTGTCATTCAAGATGCTCATCTGAAGTTCTACAAACCTGCCTGATGATTAGGGAACTTTGGGGAACTTTGTGAAGGAGATCATTCCTGGCTTTGCCTCCTAGGGCAGTTTTTCCCAACTTCTCATGCTCTGTAGAATCACCTGGGGAACATTTAAAGCTCTAGATATCCAGGCCACGTGATAAAATCTTTAGGGCTTGGCCTGGGTGTGACTGTTTTTTGTACTTATTTCTGAAATATAATTGACATATAACATTATATTAGTTTCAGGTGTACAATGTAATGATTCAGTATTTGTATATACTGTGACTTGATAACCACAATAGGTCTAGTTAACAACCATCACCATGCATGGTTAACAAATGATGTTTTTCTTGTGAGGAGAACTTGTAAGATCTACTCTCTCAGCAGCTTTCAAACATACAATAGAGTACTAGTAATTATAGACACCACGCTCTACGTTACATTCCCATGACTTATTTATTTTATAACTGGAAGTTTGTACCTTTTGACCTGCTTCACCTATTTCGCCTCACACCCTACCCTCGCCTCTGACCTCAGGCAACCACCAATCTCTTCTTTATATCTATGAGCTCTTCTGTGTTTGTTTGTCGTTTAGATTCCACATATAAGTGAGATCATATGGCATTTGCCTTTCTCTGTCTGACTTATTTCAAGGGCATGAGTATTTTTTAAAGCTCCCCAGTGATTTCAATGTGCAGCCAAGGTTGGAGTGATTAGAGAATGATCCCAGAAATCAAGGGTCAAAATACTGACCAAGAATCAGTATTTTTAGCAATAGCTTACAGGTAATTCTTATGAACACAAAGTTTGGAAGTTATTAAATTTGATATACAAGGATATATTTCAAGTTATTTAAAGAAATAACTATCCACATTTGACTGACTACAAAATATATAGTTCGTAATATATATAATATAAAGTTTCTCTTATTTGGGATAAGAGATGTTTTCAGAACCCATGTGGGGTTTAATTGACATTATGTTCCGGATCCTGGCCCCATATCACACCTGTCTTCTGGTTCACTCTCACTCTGGTGCACCTAATTAATATTCTAAGCAATGATTCTGTTACATCAGAGCTTCCCAACTGGCAGTTGTTCTTGAAAATGCAGTGATCCACACCCTAGACCTGTTGAGTGGGAATCTCTGAAGGTGGCGTTCAAAAATTTGCATTTCTAACAATTCAGAAATTTGTATTTCTAAGCCTCCTGGGTGGTACCTGGGTACAGCAAAAGTTACAGACTACAGAGCAAGAGAAGACAATGAATGGTGCGAGCACAGGAGGCAGATACTAATATCCTGCTCTCATTTCCTCCAGTCAGGGAACCTTTCATAGAGGCAAACTAAGCCACTCTGTGGTAATACTAAAGGAAGCTTTTGAAAGTGTTTGGCGTGTGGGCCGTGAGCATTGTACATATGAAAGGTAAATATGACTCACAAGTCAATGAAATCACACCTTGTTACTCCACAAACATACTTAACTCTGTGTAGACATTTAAGTGGGAACATGGCCTAAAATTAGGGAAAGTAGGGTTATCAATACACACTCACTTTGTAGCTCCTTGTTCTTGCGAGGTTTCTGTGTAGCGCAGACTTGAGATAATAAATTCATTTTCTAGAAAAAAAATCTTAAAATTTTGATTATCATCATCCAGTTGTATATTGAGGTATTTTCTTATGTTCACCAAAGATGCCCACCCCGCCAAAAAAAAAAAACCCTCAGAAATAAGTGACCTAAAGTTAAATACTTTTTATAAAATACCCACTTGTTTAACATGTCTACCCCCCTAGAATGTGGTGCAGTGCAGGAACTGTATATTCTGCCTTGTTTGCCATTGTGTAACTAGCCCTTCGCGCTCTACCTAGCGTATACGTGATTAAAATATTTGATTATTTGAAGAGCAAATGAAGGCTATATATATCACTTGTTGAAAATTCTCCAAATAAGACAAGTTTATAAAAAATTTTCACTTAAACTTATCACTAGAATGGTGTGGAAAACAATAACAGCAGCAGCAGTGACAATCTAGTAACTAAACTTGGAAATACAAAGTAAACTCACAGATTTCCTTATGGTATATATTCTGCATAGGAAGTACAGACATTCTAATTATCTATTTTAGATGTGGAAAGTGATGATTCTTAACTCCCTCAGCAAACATCTCAAAGCCCAAATTAGGAGTTGGACTAGTTGCTATTTTTAGCTTTATATTAGCTATGTAATATTACTTCTTTTGGTTTGTTTTTTTGTTTTTGTTTTTTGCGGTACGTGGGCCTCTCACTGTTGTGGCCTCTCCCGTTGCGGAGCACAGGCTCCGGACGCGCAGGCTCAGTGGCCATGGCTCACGGGCCCAGCCGCTCCGCGGCATGTGGGATCTTCCCGGACCAGGGCACGACTCTCAACCACTGCGCCACCAGGGAAGCCCAATATCAGTTTTTTAATATAGCTTTCTATCTATGTAGAGATCTACGTTTATATATCTACAGATATAGTTGGTTCTCAAGCTAGCAAAATATATATCTGAAACAGGAGGGAAGGACGCAGGGCACAACCTTTGAAAGAATGACATAATCCGAGGACATGACATAAACTGACTAGAACCAAATGGATCCAAGATAGCAGACAAGTCGACTTTTTCCACTAGACCTTGAGCCTCAGTATATGCTCACGTCAGCAAGCTAAATGACACACCCACAGGCACCATGACAGTTCCAAGACTGACCACAAGGATCAAAAAGGGGGCGGTGGCCCAATTTTCTGGAAATTCCCACCCCTTGCTGAAATAGCTGGAATACTCCTCCCACTCATTAGCCTATGAAATTACCCACTCCTCTAAAAAGTGACAACCCCATACCCTGGGGCCTTTTCTCACCTTCTGAGATGGCCCACACTCTGTCTGTGAAGTGTGTTTTTCTCTAAATAAATCCACTTCTTTCCTATCACTTTTGTCTCTCACTAAATTCTGTCTGCAATGAGACATCAACAACCTGAGCTTCATTAAGTCCCAAAACCAAGTGTGTGATTTCAGTTGGAAGACTGTGGGTGTTGGCTGTGTTCGAGTCCTGGCATGTGTTTAAGTCCCAATCTGAGGTGCACGTTTTCATATCTATATATATGGCCTATATGGGAAGTGAAAAGATTATTTAAAGAAGTCCATGGGGTTGCATGATTTAAATTTGACAATTTCCAAGTTTTATATTGTTTTTGTTAATTTATTTCTTTGCTGGTATTATTATTTAGAAATTGATGACAAGTTAATAAATTTCATACAGGTTAGCATAGTAATAATAGTATTTCACATGAGATAAGAGCAGTGGCTGGTAGACTGGCCCAGTTCTAGTTCCTGACTATCATTTAATAGCTGTACATATGAGTTTGTATGGGTCAAGGTCCAGTCAGGACAGAGAACACCAGTAGCTTGACTGTTACTTCAGTGTAAGTTGTTATTTAAGTTAAATGAAGTAGAAGTCTAGATTTCTCCGAGGTTGCAAGTGCTGGAAGCAGCCCTCATCTCTTAATACTAGGGGAAAAAGAGATGAAGTTATTGAAATTTGCAACCACAGGGCATGGGACCCAGACCTCCGAGGAGAAGAGCTTAATGAAGCTGGTTCTGCAAGAGTTGGACAACTGGGGCTTCCCTGGTGGCGCAGCGGTTGAGGGTCCGCCTGCTGATGCAGGGGACACGGGTTCGTGCCCCGGTCCGGGAAGATCCCACATGCCGCGAGGCGGCTGGCCCTGTGAGCCATGGCTGCTGAGCCTGCGTGTCCGGAGCCTGTGCTGCAACTGCAACAGTGAGAGGCCCGCATACTGCAAAAAAAAAAAAAAAAAAAAAGAGTTGGACAGTTGCAAACTGGACTTTCTTGCAGGTAGAGAAAGGACTTCTGTTGGAGTGAGAAACCTTCAGGGCTAATACCCGTAGCACACACATGCAGACAAGAAGCCTAGAGGAATCCCACATGAAACAGGAAAGAGCATGTGCCTTCCTCCTCCTCTCCCTCCTCCCCGCTTCCAGTCGCCCTCACACGCCCCCTCTTGGCAGAGACTAACATAGACACAGCTGGAGAAGCAGAAACATGGCTTCTCAGCCTGAGAATCACAAATCACAGGGGTGAAAGGCCACGAGATAAGTTAATAACTGATGCAAGAAGCATAGTGATAAGTGTTGCATGGTAGATAAGAGGAGACTGGTAGGTTGCCCTAATTTAGTTCTGGACCTCATCACTTAATAGCTATGTGATCTTTGGTTACTTGATAAAATTAATTTGCCCTAGGTATAAAATAGGAAGAGTGTTAACATCTTGGAGTTGTTGTGAAAAGTGAATTCAATAATGAAGTAAACTGCTTATCATACAGGCACAGATGAGTGTGTGACAAATGTGAGCTATTATAAATTTTATTTCCATTATATAGCAAGATAGTACCTTGATATATTTTGAGTAAAAACTTCTGACTTACATAACAGATCAGTGGTTTTCAACTTATAAGTCTTCAGTACCTGGGAAGGCTTGGATTTATAGTAACATTCCTGGAAATTAATATGCATATTTCAAGCAATAAGATTCTGAAAGTATAACTACAGTCATTCATTAATTCGTAATCTTCCCATTATGTGCTGTGTCCCTGTCATTGTAGAATTTACAGTTTAGCAGAGGATAGAGACAACTGAAAAATTACAATAAAGTAGTATAAAGGCCAGGATAGGGAAAGTATAGGGGTATAACAGAGATGGGCAACCAACCTCAACAAGGGCTCATAGGATATTTTCCAAGGAAGAGAAGCTTGAGACCCGAGTAGCCTAGCCAGGCAAAGTTTGCAGAGAACACAGGCACTCCACATACTTCATAAAACTAAAAATAAAGAATTTATAAGCAAAAGGTTTTGCTTATAGTGCTTATAGTGACAATGGAAAAGCTAGCATTCAAGGAACATATTAAGATCTTCAGATTGTGCAGGGAGAATGTTTAATCCTATTTCTTGAAAGGTTTAAGACAATGTCATATAATTTTTTCAATCCTTCTAGAGAATTCAGTGGAGTGCTGAGTAGATAAAGCTCAATATATATTTGTTGGAAAGTACAGGTCTATAGTTTTGTATTGTTATGGCTCAGGGTCTGTCTGGTGAGATTGGTATCTATCATATACTGGGGTTATTAGCTGAGCGCCCTGACATTTTAGAACAGAGATTACAAAGTGGGGAAGGAAGTGAATTGTGTTCTATTAATCCATTTAATAATAATCCAGTTTATATATCATATATACATAATTTCAGAATTCTATTTTTTATATATATATATATATATATATATATATATATATATATATATATATATATATGAATAGCTCTGAACTCCTACACACAACAGTAGTGGGGTGATGCTTCCAAGGCTGTTGCATCACATTTTTTTCCCTCTTGGTCCCTGGTTTTGATTGTACATCCATGTGTTATAGAGATCAAAGAATTATTGCTGCGAACATCTTGGCGGAGTTATTGTTTCAGTGTGAAATGACTCTAGACGTTCCTGATTTCTTTTTATCGTTGAAATAACAACTTGACTATACAAGATAATTTTCTGTATTCAGTTTTCATATATGACATTATTTGTTGTACAATATCATTGGCCAGAAAACCTAGATGTCTTAGTTCAATTGCAGATCTGCCTTTAATGATCTCTTATTCTCTGAGCTAATAAGTCATACCTTGCGTTAGACCATTATTTCTTTATAAAATACATGTGATATTTATTGCCAGCCTACCTCCAAGAATTCTACAAATGATTAGTGAGACAATAATTTCAAAGCTGTCTGGTGTTCTCTGGGGAAAATACATTGCATGAAATTAGCATTAAATACAAGAGTGCATCGATAAACAAATGAGAAATAATGATAATCCTTTACCTTTTATGTACTCTTAAATCTTATTAAGAAGTCAACAGACTATTTTTATAATGTTCTCTATCAAGAGGGAAAAAATGATGAAATAGAAATGTATCTACATATGTGTGTATATATGTTTTGAGCAGAAACTAGCTTGGGGGAGAATAATTGGAAAACACAGAGATTCTTGATGCCTTAATTTCTGTACAGACAGTACACACATGCAAAGTGGGAATAATCATAGGATACACAGAATAACCATAAATTGTTCAGTAATCAAATGAGGAAAAAGACTCAGAAAGGGAAAGTTATTTTTCCAAAGTCACACAAATAGAGAGATGGCCAAGAGAGGATACTTTGCTCCCCTTCCACATTAAATCAGTAAATAATAAGCACGTGCCAAGCATCCTTTTTGGGAAATGTAGGAGTAAGGTACAGTTCCTCAGGAATATAGTTTAGTATGGTTTCCAGCTCTTCATACATTTATATTGTATTAAGAAAAGCAATTTGAAGAAAGGCATGAATGAACTGGGGGTCCTTGTGATAAAAATACGTCATTTTGAGACATCCAGAGTGATGTGTTTTATATATTTATATACATATTATATATATTATGTATATAATATATAATATTCCTATATAAATTGGAAAGTTAACTCTTTTGGGAGAACAGAGTAGGGAAATGCAACAGGGTAAAGGTGAACAAAATCTGTTATGAAGAATTTTTGCACTAAGAATAAATATTCATCATATTAATACAAGCACAGTACACCAAGATACCATATCAGTTACACTTTCAAAAAGTCTGACCATCTTTCACTATTCTATATTTGTCTGCTTTTACAATGTACTAAGTTAAAGATAGGAGTAGCTCCGCGTCTAGAGGGCACACTCACCTATATTAATATATCCCTTTCTTTGTGGACTAAATTTCCCTTTTCACAGGTGTAGGTAAAATTAAGCCCAGTCATTTTGTTAGATAAACTAGTTACTGCTACTTCCGGGTAATTTCCATAAAGTACTGGTAAGACATAATTCGATACCTAAAGTTCTAAATGACTTAGTGGTCTAATTACTTATCTTAGTGCTTAAGACATTTACAGGGGAGAGCAAAGCCTTTAAACCACTAGGGCTGTGTCAACTACCTTAGTCACTTATTTTGTAATGTTTTAATGGTTGCGATCTCTATTACAGGCCAAATCCACGGTCAGATTTGCAATCCTGATCTATGTAATCTGTATTGCTTCTAAAAACCTAGGCACTTATTCTATATTACGAAGCTTCTCTCACAGGAATGTATCTTTAAATATGAAAGTAGTAGGCAGAATGAAAAATATAGGTTCTATCATGATACAGGTAAGTAGGCTATTCTTCTATAAGCTCACTTCCTAAATATTCTGTGTCAATAGTAAGACTACATTTACTACCAGATAATAATCATAAAATCATAATTAAAAAAACTACCATTTCCAAGCAAGTGTTCTTCAACCTATTATTTATTTAAATTGACTGAAACTCAAGTATCCAATAGCATTTATCAACTGCCTATTATGTTCTAAGCAGTAGGACAAATTTATTTAATAATTGCGAATCTTGCTTCAAAGATATATTTTCCAAAAAAATTACACTGACTCATAGGTTTGAGGCTAATACTATTAAAAATTGATTTGATTTGAAAGTGGCTATACATATACAAAGTGATTTTAAAAATACTTTCAAATGTAACTACCTAAAAACACAGTTGTCCTTCAGCTATGCTTTGGGATGCCCTTCAACTCTTTCTATTTCTCAAAGTAGATTTGAAATTTCCCATTTGGAACTGTTTTTAGAGCAGGTTAACAAGCCACAGTAAACATGTAAGTGTCAAACAGTAATCAGTATCAAGGCTGCAAAGAACAAAAGAGCTTTATGTGGGGTCTTAAGTATTGCAATGTGAGAAACACAGATTTGGGTAAAATTGAAAGAGT
>NW_006771008.1:454687-496558 GCF_000442215.2 Lipotes vexillifer
AAGAGTGTTCAGGAGAAGAGAAAAAGTCAGGGTCTTATACAGACAAAAGCCACACGATTAAGGTTGTCTGGCAAGAATTGTGATCGACTCTGACCACGAGTCAGGAAATATTTCTCCTTAAGGAATCATGAGTAATTTTAGGATAAGGATCTGAAAGTATCTTGAGTTTCTGGCAGATGTTCTGGATGCCTTCATTAGGAAAATAAGTGGTCAAAAAGTCAGATTCTGAGATGTGAGTAAGTCACCCTTTCTCAGTGGCCTCCCGACTCCATTTTAAGAGAACTCTCCTAGCAATACCAACTTCATTTTGATTTTCCCTTTACATGTTTCTTAGTAGTCATGTCTTTTTTTTTTTTTTAACCAAAATATGACTTTACCATCTTGACTTGATCCAGTTCACCAGGTTTGCTTGGCTCAGAATAGCATTTATTTCCAACAAGCAAATTCATTCACAAAAGACAAAGATTTCTCATCATTGAAAACGCTCCTGAGAATTGTGCCACAGGCCCTGATGGCAACTTTTCAAGATTAGTTCTAGCTCTCCTTGACTAATGGCTACTGTAGACAGTTTCCCAAGGTAAGGGCTTGGTAGGAAATGATTTATTTGGATGTCTAAGTTCTGGTATTTTTGTTTAAACAATCTGTTTCATTAATTTATGTTACTTGATTAGGCATTGTGAGTTAATGATTTTCTCTGCTATTTACGGTTATTTACAGATTCTATAAATTAACACAGCTCTTATTGTCACTTCACCCAAGCTTTGAAGGGATCATTTGAAACATGAAGCATTAAAGGATTTTCAGGTATTTTTATTAATTAATGAAAACCAAGGCTAACAAATGTCTTCTGTCTATGTCTTAATGATCTTGTGTGATATTACAGACACTGATAATTTCCTTTGCAAGAGTTAGTTAATGGTCTTATGCCTTTATTAACAGAATCCCTCTCTTCTATGAAACGACCAGAAAGTGGGTGTGAAGAAAGGTGGAATGCTTTAAGGAAATACTTAAGGGGAGGGGACTAAAAGAGAAAAGAGGACGCAAGAAAGAATTTCTTATTGTTTTAAGAATGGATGCTTCTCATTAACTTTATGTACACTGCATGAATGCTAGCATGGTGCAGGAAAAATATTACAGGAACAAACTTTAATACTATTAATGGGAGCTGATTCTGCAATCCACTCCATTTTTCATTACCATTTTAATGGTTTTAAAAATAAGCATTTGTTTAATTTGAATAATTCTGAAGGCTCTGGGGCAAAGGACCTGTCCCTACTTGTTACCCTGGGGAGAGTAGGTCTGGTGCATAGTGACCAGGGAATGTGGGAGCCTGATAACAGAAGTGGGCATAACTTGTCCTTAATCAGCTGCTCAGGAACGAAAACTGACCAGACTCTAGCCAGGACCTCCAAACTGGGTCAAGGCTATGCTTTTAAAATTTTAAATATAATTTTAATTATATTACAGCAGTAGATGCTTAATATATATTTATTGAATGAGTTGTTTAAAGTTGAATATTATTTATGGTGCATTTTTGAAACTGAAAATTTTTTCATGTTTTATATATTCTAGGACATAAATACAGCTTTATACATATGATTAGACTGAACATCAGCACAACTCTGTGCAATATACTTACAGGTTGTTAGTTTTCACAAATGGATATTCTCCTATGTCCACTCTTTCTGATGGACTTTAAAATAATTTTCTTGAGTGCCAACAGTCCTAAAAAAAAAAATAAGCATTTGTTGTAATTAGCTACAATTATTATATGGCTATTTTTCAGTTATAACTACAGAATCCAAATCAGGGTTAATTCTAACATATTTCAAAGAAACCTGTAATCATAATTTATACCAATCGTAATTTTAACACTTGTATTATCTCTAAAAATTATTAGAACTACACAAATGCTTACAATCAAATTGCCTCAGTTTTCTTACCTATAATATAAAAGAGTAAAACAATTGATTAATTCTGAAATCTGGCTGATCAAAATAAAATTGGGAGCTTTTATTTTGAATGATTTTAAAAATTTTTGAATAATTTTAGACTTACAAAAACCTTGCTAAAATAGTACATCAAGGTTTCATACACCACACATCCATTTCTCCATAGTATTAACATCTCATATTAATATGGTACATTTGTTACAAATAATGAACCAATACTAACACATGATTATTAACTAAAGTCCATGCTTTATTCAGATTGTCTTATTTTTTATCTAATGTCCTTTTTCTGTTTCAGGACCCCATCCAGCATACATTACATTTAGTCATTATGTCTCCGTAGGCTCCTGTCTGCTGTAGTAGTTTCTTAGACTTTATTTTTCGAAGACCTTTACGCTTTTGAGAAATACCAAGTATTTTGTAGAATGTCTCTTTATTGGAGGTTACCTGATGCTTTTTTCATGATTAGACTAGGGTTATAAGCTTTGAAGAAGAATACTGGAGATTTTTAAAAATATACATTTCTGTATTTATAATTTTGTGGATCTAGGATGGGGCCTGAGAATTTAAAATTTTTCAAAGTCTCCTCAGGGTTCAATCATTGCTTCTGGTGGGTGCTATTTGCTCTGTCTCGTAACAACCAGACACCAGTTAAAGATTAAGATCTGAGAATCGAATCTTTCTTCAGTTCTGAAAAATTCTCAGCTATCAAAATTTCTTTTGATATTTCATCCTTTCTTTTCTTCTGAAACTCCAGTTACATGTATAATTGAGTTAATGCATTCTCTAGGTCTCTTAATGTTGGTGCGCACGTATATGTGTATGTTTTTCTCTCCTCCATCCTGAGTGAATTTCTCAGAACAATCTTCAGATCTATTAATTTCTCTTCACAGATGTATAGAATTTATTCCTTACAATGAATTTTTAAGATTTCTATTTCCTTTTGCATGTCCAAACTTTTCCTGAGATGTTTTTGCCTTATAAATTCAGAATGAATTTTTAATTTTGGTTTTTAATAGATGCTATTTCTTTATTAAGTGTATTTTAAAGTCGTTGTCAAATGATTCCATAAATTAATATAATTTACAAAGAATTCATGCTTGGAGCAGAGGAGTTTTTGTTTGCCTTTTTTTAACCTTAGAGTTCTTCGTTTGTCTTTGGATTTTAGTATATATTTTATCCTGACTGGAGAGGGGCAACTTTTTTCTCCTGGTCTGGCCTTTCTCATCTAATAGTTTTCAGGTGCCTATGATTGCCTTCACCTGGCACTCCTGAGCCACCAATCCAGAACCAAGTTTTATAACGGCATTTTAAGTCTCCTGCTCTGGGGAGATATTGAAGACACCAAAGGTCCATGCAACTAGAGTCAGCTAGCAACTTGATTTGATTCCTAGTTTTCGGTCCTCACACCCCCTGTAACCACTGTTTTCTATGTAGCTAGGTTTCTGGCCTTTTTATTCAGACTCCACTCACATTTGTGGGAGTTCTGGTCCAGCCCTTAGTTCCTCTTCCTGTATGGAGTACTGAATTAGTTATCTACTGCTATATCACACATTACCACAAACCCAGCAGACTGAAACAAGACACATTTATCATCTCACAGTCATGGGTCAGGAATATGAGCATCGGTTACCTGGGTCTTATAACCAGGGATTCTCAAGGCTACACGCCAGGTGTTGGCCAGGTTGCCTTTTGACTGGGGAAGAATATACTTTAAAGCTCATTCAGTTGTTTGCAGAATTCATCCCCCTGCAGCTGTATGCCTCAGGACCCCAACTTCTTGCTGGCTGTTGCTTGGAAGTCACTCTTAGGGCCTAGAAGCTGCTCTCAGTTCTTTGCCACGAGGACTTCCCCCATATGGCCGTTTATTTCCTCAAGCCTGCAAGGAGAGTCTCTCTTCTCAAGAAGGACCCTCTTCTTTTAAGGGCTTTCACCTGCTACCCTTAAAGTCCTACCCACACAGAATAATCTACCTTTTGATTAATTCTACATTACCTGATTTGGGGCCTTAACTACATAAAGGCCATATTCTAGTGGCCAGAAGCAAGTCAAGGTCCCACCCACACACAAAGGGAGGGACTTACAGAGAGCATGATGTCAGGAGGTGAGAATCATGGGGTTACCCTGGGGTCTGTCTGCTACAAGCACCTTTAGTCCCCAAACCACCATCGATGCATCAGTATCTAGTCCCAGAAGACACAACTCTTGGCCCCAGCTTGGCCTCCTGCTTTGCATTTCTCTTCTATTACTAGTTCAGGAAGATGTTTATCTTGTTTCTCACTTCCTCTATGTCTATCTAATTGGTGTGTTTTAGCCTTTTATATTTTATTAGGCATAAATTTGTGTTTGAAACAGAAAGGTTTTGTAAAAGCATGAACATATGAAGCCATCTTACTCCATCAAAAAATTTCTACCTTATCAGGGTTAGGACACGTTTCTGAAACCCTGGGTATATTTTAATGGTAAAGAAGTATTTATCCAAATGGTTTGGGGAAGATGGATTGGTAGAGAGGATTATTTTTGGTGTGAAAGGATAGGGAATTGGTCAATATAACTGGGGCATTTAAAAATTAGCCATCACATTTTAAAAAACAATTGTAAAAGTAGAGTCTACATCTGCTTTACAGCAAGAACCTCAACTTCTAATTATACCCTGGAAAGACCCACTCAATCTTGATGTCCTCACACTATAGAAATAGTGCTGTCACTGACTGGGTTTTTTCCTACCTGGCTTGCCCTTTGTATGGGATATTCCATCAGACAGTTTATTTATTACACCATAGTTCTTTATTACACAAAAGTAAGGGAGCCAGTGAATGAAAAACAAGGCAAGCAAAGAGATACTCAAAACAGGATTCCAACCAGAAAATCAAATACACACAGGTAACATAATGATCTGAACACTAGGGTCAAAGTCCTTAGTGTTTAGTTTTTCACTGATACAGAAACCTACTCTCTTTGCATACCTTGGGAGGGTCAGGCTTAGGCCTGACACTTATGAACAAAAATACACTTAATAGTTTCATCTGGGAGTTAAAGCCCGACCTGAGAAAGTGACTATTTAAGCACCATGATTTTAAGATAACCATATGAAATGAGTCACAAAATATTGCTAATACCAATCTGCCAGGGCAAGTCCTTTCTTTTCTGAAAATAATACAATTAGTTCTTTATGTTAAAAGGCAGAGTGTATAATTCTAAAAAAATTGTGGATTCTGGGGTTCTTCTTTAACTTTCCCAATAAATGCAAGTTGACTAGGCAGATAAATTAACATTGACTTAGGGAAGCACACAGACCATGGTACCAGGGGGACGTAATCTAGGTCATAAAGTTTTGATATTTTAGAATTATGTTCAGTGGATCTGAAAGCCACTGTACAAGGGTGATTAATAAAAAAAAATGGATGAAGATTAGTATCTATGAAAGTATAAAGCAGATATGGTAAACATGACCTCATTCACCTAGTGCTGGAATATTAGAATTAGTTGGTATTGCCTTGAGTTTGCAGGGTATTAAGGGCAAATAAATTATGATGCTATAATTGTAATATATTATGAAGCTCTTTATTCCCAGGAGGCTGAACATAGAAAGGCTGTACTATGTAACACCCGCAAAATGGGTGGGAAAGGAAGCTGTTGCAGACCCAGGCTTAGCTATATATGATGTCATGTAGTACCATTTGTTCTCTTTTAAAATCTTAGCTGGTATCACTGACAGAGACTCAACATAGGGCTACATAAGAATCCAGGATAGCAAACTTTCCAGTTCTGAAAGGCCAAAGGCCTTAAGACAGATATTCTATCTCCATAGTTTCCCACAACTAACTCTGAACAGGGTTCATCATGAAGTTTTAGAAATTATTTTAAAAGATTTAACTTACTGGGTACTAGATTAGAGAGTAAAGTTTTATTGATGACATTTTCTAATCGTGAAAAGAAATATTGCTTTAGAAGGACATATAGAATAAGCTAGTGATGTCTAAGCTAGTGATGTCTATAATCATGTAACCAAAATTATTGAAAGTACAAGTGTTTTTTTTTTGAGCTTGCCCTTTATATCAGGTATTCCTTTAGACAATTCAAAAAATGTATCTTTTGATGAGAATCGAGTAGTTATCCATCACTTCCACAATTCTAGAAATCTCTCTGTTTCTCCAATCCTTCTGTTACAATTTGATCCACAGAGCGACATTTTCTAAAGAAACCTATAATGCATACTAAAACAGAATTAAGATGAAAAATGAAAAAAACTGCATATATTAAAACTTATAAAAATGAAAATATTTGCACGTATTAAAAAAATGGGATATGGCACTAAGTAGAGTGTATAGTTGAAACCGAAAGCAAGAAGCTGATGCCTGCAAGAAAATAAGAGATGATGGAAAAGGAAAAAGAGCCAAAAGGAGAAGGTGAAGATGAAGTGAAGGTGAAGGTGAAGATAATCTGCCTGTTTTTATCTTATGGACTTTGTGTATGATCTTCATTCTGTTTGCCCTCAGGTTTAGTGTTCTTACAGTAAGTCAGAGTCTACAGGAAACAGGAATTAAACAAAATAATTGCAACAGTTTTAAACTGGATACACAGAAAATTAAGACCCTGTCATCACTAGGTACCTTTGTACTGTGACTTGCCTATTTAGCAGCTGTTCTGGGGGGTAAAAGAGGAGACACAGCAAAGGCAGACTGGGTTTATGTGCTTTTTGAATTCCAAGGGTTCCCCAAATAGTCAGGTTGGATTTATGTACTTCAACATTTTCTCTGACCAAGACTTGAACTCCACTATGCGATCTAGTCTAAATAGACTAGTGGCTCAGGGTGTGATCTTTGACTCAGAATTCAATTCAGTTCCCAGTTTTGCCACTTTCCAGTTTGACTCCCCAAACTTCTGCTACTCTGTCTTCAACAGGAAAAAATAATAGTACCTACCTCCAGGATGTTTATGAAGATTAAATGAGATCACTCATTAACTTAGCGTTGTGCCTGGAATTACACTTTGAAAACTCAAGTAGGAGCCATAATAATCATTATTATTATTATGGAGAGCAGCATCAAATTAGGCCTAAAGACTTTTTGTGTGCATTTGGACTCTCAAAGTAGATAATCACATTTCTTGGGAACTAAGCAGAGCTCAAAGGCCTAGTTTGTGAAGTCAGTGATGTTTCCAGTCATAAGGTACCCCACTGCAATATATTCAGATATTTGGGACTATTAGCAAAGGGGTTTTGGAATGTACAGCCACCCATATTTCTCCCCATGATTAAACTTAAATTCATTCTGCTGTATTCTATACTATATGGTCTATATTACAAGGCAAATGATATAAAACTGTACCATTTATAACTGATTAAAGTCCCAGAGTTCATGGTTAATAATCACCAGGCTAAGCTAGTATTTCTCATGTTGTTGTTTATCTCCCAATAAAATCATATGGGCCCAAACTGACTAAAGAACCAAAAGCATTTTTTTTAATTAAAAATTTTTAAATTAAATTTTTTAAATTAAAGTTAAAAATTTAAAAATTATCAGTATACTGATACACTTGGTCTACCGAAATAATGAGGGAATTTTAATATCACATTTCACATTGGCTAGAACTTCCTTACTACAGATATGCTGTTCAATTCAACATTCTATAAACTAAAGCTGATAGGCAGAATTTTGTGTGAATCTGGATGGGAGCTTGGAAGATGGATTAAATATGAAAAATACACACTTTACCTTCAAGAGAAGGAGCAAATGCTTTCATTATTTACTTTATCCAGCCATTCAGTCAATAATATGAAGTGCTAAGTGCTGGTAGATTTTTTTAAAAAGAGAGAGACACTCACCAATTTTCTTTATACTTTCAAACTCCCAAAATGCAATTCAACTATTTATACAATGACTGACTTAACTTGTTTTAAATTATGGGATGTCCTTTGTGTGCAGAGCTGTGAGAAATTTGATCATCATTATATAAAGAAAGTGGGAGGCAACAGAGAAACCAAAGAAACAATAGACATGGACATATCCACACATAATAGAGCAGTGCATTTTCTTCCCAAAAGTCTGCCAAAATCTTATACAATGGTCAGCTGACATGACTTTGTAAGCAAAGAAATGTGACACAGATTTAAAAAAATTTTTCACACAATAAAATTTAACGTTTTCACTTAATTTCTAGTAATCTTTTTTGACTATGAATTTACAAATGCATTATGCAACAAACAGCTTGCAATTGCTTGAACAAGTGCTTGAAGCTTGACACTTGAGAGAACAGAGCTTTCAAAGTAAATGCTTAAATTCTCTTACGTCAGATTGTTACCTATGTTCACATTTTAGGTTTTTCTAATGAAATTAAATAAAAAATAGAGGACAGTAATCTCCTTGGATTAGGTACAAAGGCTGAAAAAATATCCCCTGTGCTTTTCACAGTATTTCAAATTTCTGATCTGCAAAGAAAGTAAGCACATTCTTTTCTGAAATCCACATCTGGAAGTCTATCGGTGAACATTCTTTAGTATATGGACTTCGGACCCTGCACTTATTAAACACAGAGTCATAAGTAAAATGAGAATAACAGTGTATGTTAGATTTTTCCCCCATTTAACATTAAGTAATACTATACACAATAAAACATAATTTCCGTTTCCTTTTCTAAGAGCACAAAGTCCCAATCTACTTTTGAAATTCGGTTTGGAGCAAGAAAAGGATGGCCTGACTTGGCATTTTTCCCAATTCCAGTGATTAAACGTATAACGTTCACGTGCAGTGGCGGCATCTTAGCTTCTGGAGCTTACACCCGACATGATTTTTGCTTTTCTGAAAGTTATGTCGTATATATATTTATCGAATACATTACCAATCATGCTCAAAGGAAAAGCCAACATCACTATTCGATTTTCCTGGTTCCCAGGAAGCTCGCACCCTAGGGTCAGACTCTTCAAGGCGCTTGGGCTCTCGGGTCTGAGGCGCCACGGGAAGGGCCGCTCCAGCAGGCCTGGGTACGCAAAGGTGCTTTCTGGCTGGGACGCCAACTTGGCGAGGATCTGCTGTTGGCAAACACAGATTAGTCAGGATAAAGTCGCCACAGACTCAAGCAAGCAAAGCATAAATGGCCCTTTCAGCACAAGCCTACGAGGAGGGATGTTACCGAGCGCAGCAACCCAATTTCTTTTCTCCGGGATCCCCAAACTCGTGTTTTCGAACGCTTTCCGATTCACGAGGCAGGTGGCTTGATCACCTAAGTGCCCCTCACCCTCTTTCCTTCGCGTATTTCCTCCACCTCCTAGCCCAAGTTTGACTTTTTAATGGATTCGGGAGGACTGAGGCAGACTAGGAGGCTGGGAAGGGAGAGAAGGCGCACTACCACCACACCACGCGGATTCGCGCGGCGCTGGTGCGATGAAAAAAGGCGGGCACGGGGACCAGACGGGAGATTTAAGAGAGGGCACAGGGCACGCCTCGCTGGGGGAACAGGGGGCGGGGCCACGTGCCAGTTCCAGGGTTCCGAGCTCGAGCACCGGAGGGCTCGCGAGAGTCCCAGCCTGTCCGCCGACCGCCGCTCCGCCCGCGAGCATCCCAGTCCCAGGACTCTTAAGCCCTCGCTCAGCCCGCGAGCGCGTGGCACGAAGGCGCGTCCGCATCCATGCCCCAGCCGAAGGAGCAGGAGGTGCTCGCAGCCCCAGGCGTCTGATGCGAGACTGAGCGCGTGGCTGCCCGCGTCGTGACCCGCTGAGCCAGGCGCTACAGGAGAGGGTCGCGCTTCAGCTCTGCTAGCCGCGCGCGAGGCGAGGCGAGGCGAGGCGGGGCGGGGCGGGGCGGGGCGTGGCCGGGGGGGCGCGGCCGTCCGCGGAGAGCCGCGGAAGAGCAGGCGCGCCGCGGACCTGAGGGAGGACACGGTTAAAGCTTTGCCGTCAACTGTGAGTCCCGAGAGCCAGTCCTAAGCTAACACACTAACTCTGCAGCCTTCCTCACGACCCCAAGCCAGCGAAGGCGGCGACACCTGATCCAGCACACAAACGGGTCCCTTCTGTCCCCGGATACAATTTCGCGGCGGAGACACACTCAAACTCACGCGCAGCAGCCAAGAGCGGAGGTAAGCTGACGGACCACGCCGCTCCAGCGGGCGGAAGGGGGGCGGGGCGGCAAGAGGAGAGGGGCGTTGTTTGCGCCCTGAGGTGAGTGCCGGGCGGATGGCTGCGACCCAGGGGTGGGGGGTAGGGATCAGAAAGTGCAGATGGGGTTGGACTGAGAGGGTAAGGGATTGGGGGTGGGTAGGGTGTGGGGCGGACGGGTGTAAAGGAGATCTTTCCTTGCTGCCCCGCTCGCGCCCGTGCTCCTTTCCCTGCCGTATGGCGCCCGTTTGAGGGTCCTCTCGCGTTTCGTGCGTGCAGGCTGAGAGAGGGGATCACCCGGCGTGGATCTGGCCAAGGACCTTGCACTTGACCCCGGAGCTATGGGCACCGCGGAGCCCCCGCCGCCAGCCAGGGATGGGGGCCCGGGAGGTGCTTGGGAAACTCTGCAACTCTTCTCTACTTCGTCCTCTCCCTGAGGGGGAACTAGACCTGGGTGCATTGGGGGTAGCGCGTGTCTTGGGGCTACACACACAGACGCACAGACACAGGGACCTTTCAGTGCCCGCAAGCCTGTGCGACCCCCGGAAATGGACAGTGGTGGCAGGGTCTCCGCGCGGATGCGGGAGCCATATGGCGTGCCCTTGCTTTAGAGAAGCGTGTGCGGGTTAGGAGGCGAGAGAAGGACGCGCTGCAGGAAGTAGGGCGCCTTCCACGGGCTGGAGGAGCGGCGAGGGGGCCTGGGATGCGTGGTTTGGAGTTGTACGAGGCAAACCGCATCGGAGTGCGACAGGGCAAAAGGACAGTCACGCGTGGCGAGGGGGTTACTCAATCTGTATGTGTAAATTCGCTGGTTTAATGGAGGGTTTATGAAGTTGAGTACGGGGAACGTGCCGCTCTGCAGCACTTCCTTAGGGAAAGTACCACCTCTGTACCTGTACCTCTGGTTCCCATCGCCGAAAAGCAACCCCAAGGGGTGGGGTGGGGGGCGGTGAGGAGGGGAGAAAGTGAAAGAACTTTTGAAAGTACTCGAACTCGGAAGACTAGATTGTGTTAACTAGTCATTCTCACGGGGCTGAAGGCGTATCGCAAGGGGGAGGAGTGGGTAGCATTCGAGTCACCTGCATTATGAACCAGTGTTAGCAAAAGAGGCAGTCTTTTATTTCAAGTGGGTTCCACCCAGAAACAATAGGAAAAACACTACTCTAAAAACCTTCGATTTCCCTTGGGCTGTCATCTCGTACAATGAGTTTTTTAAGATTAATGACATGAAGGTGTGGTTGTTTGGCTAGATGCCAAGTGTGCTGTTGTTTCTATTTATGATAATTTCATGTTCAAAGAAAAAATAAGTCTCGGAATTGGTGTAATTGGTGTGCTTTATTTCCACTTACTCCCAGAAAAAAAAATGCCACTTGAAGGAAGGCTAGGAAGTGCTTTTTAATTGGTATGTTAATAGTGTTAGGAGTAATCACATTTTATTCCCTGGAGAGTTTTAAATTAATGGAAGAGTCATGCACATCAATATTGTATAGTGAGGGAATCCGAACTTTGCATTAATTGAATTAGATCATAAACCAGACTATTTTTTCTGTCTCAGAGAGAAACAGTGGACTAGTTTTCTCTTATGGAAACTATCTCCAGGCAGTTTGAGATAATTGCTTTTGGACTGTTTCTGTTCGGCAACTATTCTAGATAATTCTAGAGGGAAACACTCAAGTGCTATTTGATTTGCCTGTCACCCACAAGGTAAGGTTGACATCTTGTGTGATTTAGAGCTATAGCAGTGTTTAAAAACTACAATGAAGCATACTTCCGTGACATTTAGTAATAACTTGATAGTATATTAGTAGCTCGGGCATAACTGAGTAAAAACTGTACTTGTGACTTTCTCTTGATAATACTACTGTAGAGATTCAAACTCTTTTTAAGTCTAAAAGTTCCAGAGCTTTATGCTTGTTGCACTAATGCCTGGTGTGCATATTAGAATAAGTAAACCAAGGAAGTAAAAAATATTTGTAAAAAATTTATTTTTTGTAAAATCTTTTTGTGTGTAGACTTTGACAGTTCACATTTGATTTGAATTACTTAAAACATTTCATGGTACCTTATGAATAACTATCAGCTTAATTACCATGTAAATATTGATGGCAAAGGAAGAAAATAACCACACTCTCAATTGTCAGACTCCTTTTCGAAGTTATTTATGTGCTTATTTATAAGATAATATTGACTTGATGCTGTTTAATTCACATTAGATTTCCAGAGTACACCAGGAGAGTAAGAACTTTTGATTGTTTTTGCAATATGTCATAATATCTCATTTACTTGACACTACCTGGGTTATTACTTATTTACATAAGCACATTTTCAAAATAGCTGACCCCTCACACCATTAATTACTGACACTTTAAAAAGTTAGCTATTAAAACAAGTAATTTCTAAATATTACACTCTTACTTGCTCCCCAGGATGTAAGTTATTTTTTTTTGTTGGACTGTCTTTATGAACATGAATTCATAAAGAATTGAATAGTGCTATTCCTTGAGGTGTATAGAGCTGTTTTTGTTTATAGTAAATGGCCTCAGCCTGCCTGGTTGAAATACTAGATTGGGGACAGAAGTACTATTCTTTTTTTTTATGGTTTTTCTGGGGCCTCTTTCTGTTATCAGCTATCACTTTCTGCTGCTGTCAGGCTGTGAGCGGCCCCTGCTGCTCTATTATCTGTTGTCTTTTTTTTTTCTTTTTTTTCCTGAAATGATGTGGGCTATTGCTCGAGTATAAAGCCTGTGTAATTTGTGACAGGTACTTGCTGTTCTCATCCTTTGTTTCTGGGCTAGATAGTGAGCTCAATGGCTTAGGTTCCTAGAAGGGTAACTTCTATATAAATGGTTTTAATGTGTTTTTTTAATAGAAAATTTTGTATATGAGATCTTTAGAAGGGTGTCTTGATTTCAGACATTCAGTCTTCTGGAAGATCTTTGCTTTTCCAAGAAATTGAAGCAGCCTTTAAAAAAAGTTTACTTTTCTTATGGTAGGCCCAGATGGTCTTTGTTTAGGAATATGTGTACGATGATATTTTACATCCTGCTTTCTGCCATTGACATTGACTAGCTGTTTGTAATGTTGGCACTATTTCACTACTCTGGAAGCTAGGAATAAGAAGTGTGAGTTGATAAGCCTGGTGCCCATACTTGAAGCTAGGTGAATCATTTCAGTATTACTTTGCATACCCACATATGGGGTTACATAATCAAATGTGTTTGAATAAAGTTGTTTAATTTAGTGTTGAAAACGGTGATAATTATATCTTCTTAATCTAAAGCATTTCACAAACATCCTTCTTTTTTTCAACAAATACTTATTAAAAGCATACTATGCATTGGACACTGTGGTCCTGTACACTGGGGATATGCAGACACATAAGACCATGGGAGGACTCTGGGTTTAAGAGGATTAGATAGATAGAAAACAAGTTGGCTTCAATAAGTACAAAATAGTGCTATATGTTCTTGAGTGCTTTGATAGAGAAATGCAGAGTGCCCTGAACAGGCATTTGGAAGTGGCCAGTTCTACGTGGGGACAGAGACTAAAGAGGCTTCATAGAGAAGGTGACAACAGAGGAGTCAGTGTAGACAAGGACAAGATCATGGAGGACTGTTTGCCCTCCTACGGTGTGTGGACCATTTTCTCTTCAAGGTTGTTTTAAACAAAGGAGTGGTGAAAACACAGCTCTCACAGCAGTCTAGAAGGATGGATCTGAGGTGTGAGACAGGAATAACAGGTTAGAAGGTATTGGGGTGATCTTGCTAAGAGAAGTTGAGGAACTTATATCAAAGTTGTGGCAGTGAGATGAAGAGACTTTGGTCACACAGATGTTAAGGTGGTAGAAGCTCTCAGATTAGGTGACTGGTTAGATGGTGGGTGGTATGGGAGGATGGGATAGGGACTTTAAAGGAGAAGCCCATTTGAGGACCAAGGATGATAGAGTTCAGCTTTGGACATGTAGAATATGAAGTGCTTATAGAAAATCCAGCTGGAGATGAGTGTCTGATGGATCATTGCACAGTTCTTCTGAGCAGAGAGGTCTGGGCTAGATAGGTAGGTAGATAAATGGATAGATTAATGGATGGGTGGATAGACTGACTGCTTTAGCCATTTTCAACATTATAGGTGGTTACAAAAAGAAAAAAGGAAGTCAGTAGATCTTCTAGGGCAGGTTCAGAGAGTAAGATGAAAAAAGAGGCCTGGGGAGATTCTAAAATCAAATTGATGGCTAGAGATATAGGGAGCAGTAAAGAAGGAAAAGGTACAGAGTGAAAGTTGGGAGGAAAATTAGGGGAGAGTAACTTTTAGTAGCTGAAGGAGGAAAGAATTTCAAGAAATGAGGGGCTAAATACTAAGATGAGGGGTATCAGACAGTCCTGTTCTGCCCCTGACTAGCTATGTGACCTTGAACTCAGAATTTAGTTCCCTTTCCTCATTTACATAATGAAGATCAAAGTGTGACCTCCCAGGGCCACTGTGAGGATCAAATGAGATAAAGTCTATCAAGCTCAGTGACTGGAAGTTATCTGGTTTGTGTTCAATAAGTGCTAGCTGTTTTTATGGAAACCAGGACTTGGATTTGGTGATAGGGAGGTCTGTAGAGACTACTGCTTTCAGCAGTACTCGCTCTCAGGGTTTAGGGAGGGTGATTAAAAGATATGTTTTAGGAAACTTGATCATATTTATAGCCTTTGAGGAGGAAGCCAGTACAATAGGAGAACATTTTGAAGGGAAAAGAGAGCCATTGGAACATGTTCCTTGGCTGGGGGGCAGGGTTGGCTCAAGAGATGTTAGCTTCCTTGCTTCCACCAGCCTGGAGGGTCCACAGCATCTTTGTTGCTTTTTAAAAGCATCTGGTAATCAAATCATAGACATTTTTAACGTCTTACTTAAGGTTCCTTGGTATTTAAGTGAGTTTAAATGAGTTCTAGTTTCTTAGATAATATAATAAGGACAAAGATTATTCATTTTAAAAGGCTCTGAAAACAAAAACAAGGTAGGTGATATTAAAACTGAACACAGTGTAATTGAATGTTTAATTCAGAAGGCATTTCCATGTCTAAGGCATGGAAGGCATTTCCATGGGGTCTTAAAAATAAACACCATGGAAATCAGGTATTAACCTGTGTAATAGGGGAAGGACTGATTTGTAGATTTCTTAAAAAAAATTGAGCTGACCATAGTAATATATAAAAAATATCTACTTTTGGGGCTTCCCTGGTGGTGCAGTGGTTAAGAATCCACCTACCAATGCAGGGGACATGGGTTTGAGCCCTGGTCCAGGAAGATCCCACATGCCACAGAGCAACTAAGGCCGTGCACCACAACTACTGAGCCTGCGCTCTAGAGCCCGCGAGCCACAACTACTGAGCCCACGTGCTGCAACTACTGAAGCCCGTGCGCCTAGGGCCTGTGCTCCGCAACAGGAGAAGCCACCGCAATGAGAAGCCTGCGCACCACAATGAAGAGTAGCCTCCCGCAACTAGAGAAAAGCCCATGCGCAGCAACGAAGACCCAACGCACACAAAAATAAAAATAAAGTAAAATAAAATAAAATCTACTTTTTTCCTTAGGATTTTCTCTAGTTAGACGAAGTAATGCTTTATATTAGAGATAAACATCTAAAATTAGATTTCTATTTTAATATGTATATATTTTTTTACCCTGTAATTAATGGGTATTTTGAAAAAAAATTTACATATGTGAATTGGTTTGGGAACCACTCAACAATTGAACATGGTGCATGATGTTTACTAGTTGGTTTTTGGTGATTAACTGGTTATAAATATTCCATTTTAGTTCAAATTAGTAAGTCTATTTCAATACATGCTTATTAATATTCACTACTTATCATTTGTTTATATATATGTATATATATACATACACACACACACACACACACACACACACACACACATATATAATTTTTTTTTTTTGGCTGCACAGTGTGGCATGCGGGATCTTAGTTCCCTGACCAGGGATCAAACCCGTGCCCCCTGCAGTGGAAGTGTGGAGTCTTAACCACTGGACCGCCAAGGATGTCCCTCATTTGTTTATATAACGTGTAGCATAGTGCATAGTTTTTAGGACACCCAATAAATGTTTTCTGAGTAAAATGAAATTAGATGTTCAGTATTTTTAAGGTGAACTGAAGTCCATTATGTATGTGGTTTTTAACCTTTGATGACGTTCTTTCCCTGAAATTCTCTAGCTACATTTTTTGTTATCAGGACCTCTCTGTTTTGGAGTTGAGTTTCAGTCTGTTGTGCTAACTCCCTCACAGTGTATGGTCCCACTCTTGCAAAACGTAGTGGGCTGTGCCGGTGATTTTCAATTTAGGAGTTCTGACAGTTCCATGTTACATATACACCAACTCAGTTTTGGACTCTATACTGTCCTGCTCAGGACTCCCTTACAGAGATGACAAGTGCCACATTGAAATTAACTTAGACGTGAGGTCAGCATTTAGGAGTGCAGAGCCCAAACAAAAACGGAACCTTTGGGTTTGTGAATGGCATGGTATGTAGGACAGCCTAGGTCAGTTCCTACCCTGGTTGGCAATTTATGTAAGTATTAAAACATTTGGATTAGATAGAAAGAATGTGTAGTTAGGAACATTTCAGAGATACTGTGTATTTTGCTAATAGCTTTGTGCTATTTGTCTGAATTATTAATAATGGAAACAGTCACTATATTGGAGGTGTAATTTCCCTTGACTTGATTTAGAGAACAGAAATGAACCTTTTGGGATTCTAGTCCACTAAATAAATTTACATTGTAAGTGATTTGGTAAATATTTGCTTGATTTGGGAATATTATGAATACAAACATATGTGTAAAATTATTTTGCACTTTTCAATTCTATTTCGAAGAAATTTGATACTTGACACATATTCAAGAGTTATACTATTTTAGCTATTACATTGGCTATAACTTGCTTTAATAATAACCATGGGGCTGATTTTCCTTCAAGTGGGCTGTTTTAGTGTAAATAAAATGTTCCCATGGATTTAAAAACTTTTTAAAAAGTAGAATCAAGTGTATGAATATGCTGTATATTTTTATAATATGTTCCTGAAAAGTAGTATAAAATTCAGTTTTTATAAATTGAATATTTATAGAATTTAAAATTTTCGAAACACTTGAAAGTAAGGCAAAATTTTAACTCTTAAAATATAGGTGATGGGTATACAGATGTTTTCTATATTAATCTTTATACTTTTCCGTAGGTTTGAAATAGTCGACAGTCCAAAATATATGGACAGTGATTTTAAAGCATATCTTATTTTAAAGGTACCCAGAGACTTTGCTTATTTAAAGCAATCTCAAAGTCCACCTCTCTATAAAAGGAATCCCATTGTGGTTAATCTGTTTTGCAAATTCAAACTTTCCTAATGGACTTACACAACAACAACAACAAAACTTGGGGACACCTCTGTACCACATTGTAAATATAGTCACATCCACCATCTTAAGCTTGTAACATACAGGCTTAATCTGATTCTAGACTTCATCCCCACCTTAATATCCCATATTCAGAAGAGAAGGCATTGACAGGAAGAATTTTTTTTTTTTTAACTAGCAATGGAATAAGCCATCCAGTGGTGTTACCTTCCTGCTTTGAGAGAGCTGCCCTGAGACTGGGCGGATGACACGGGCCCTGCAGTCCCTTGGCTGTGGCTTCTCCTTCTGAGGAAGGCCATGTGCTTTACATAGGCTTTGCATGTGTGGTGCTGTACCTGTGGTTCATCTGTACTCATCAGCCGATCAGGAGAGTGGGGCTTACAGGAAAACTAGTTAAACAGGTTTGCCTGTCTACTTAGAAGGGCAGGGGGGGGGGAGGAGCGGGGGGCAGTGAAATTTGTGGATAAGGTCAAGGGTGAAACTATTTTAAGGAATATTAATGCTAATCACTGATTGTTTTTTCCTGGTTTTGAAAATATTTCAGGGGCATTTGTGAGAATATATCTTAATGGAGCTAAAGCGAGAGTAAGGGAAACTGGAAGGAGAAATAAATAAGAAACAGGGAATTAGAGCAAGATGGAGAGTGGACAAGGAAAGACAGTAGTGGAGGGGAAGGAAAAAAAAAGAGGAAAAGGACAAGTGTCTCAGTGGTGTATGTGGGCTTTGTGTGAACCTGGAGCATCATAGCAGGAAACCATAGTATTGATCTGAGCATGAGTTTAATCAAAACCAATAGCTGTGATCCTCAATATCCCAAAGAAGGAACAGTTTACTTACTGGCTTAGGGCTGAGGTTTACTAGGAATGTTGGTGGGAAAATGTAGTTACCATCTCAGACACTACCTTTATGTGGGAAATTCTCAGTTCCTTTGAACAACAGTCAGATGTTACATTCATACAGCTTTTTTGCACTTTGCAAATTGCTGACTCATACGTTCTGTCATTTTATCCTCATTCTGCCCCTGAGCGTTGTCCGGTAGGTAGTACAAACCATGACCTGGGGGTGCAGAGCTCTGAAATCACCAGGACAGTCTGCAGGGGATTTGATATTGGAACCCAGGCTCCTGGCTATTCATTTTCCCATGGGAATCCTGGCTTTCAGGGCTCTCTCTCGTCCAGCTGCCTTCTGATCACCCTTGTTTACTTCCTCCTGTGCCCAGCACTGTTCCATTTATTGGGTTCATTTCTCTCTTTAGGCATTTGCTTTAGGATACCCCACACCTGAACTGTTCTTTATTTTCCATCTGTGCTTTCAAATTCTCATCCTTCGTGGTTTCTACACTCAGTCCCACCTCAGACTGTTGCTTCCCAGTTTCTTTTGCTTTTCCTTGACTTTCATGTCTACATTTGTCCATGATATTTGAACACTTACTTACGTTAATTCTCCCTCTAAGAAGAGTATGCGCAGTTAGAGTGTGAACTTTCACTCTTAGTTTCCCCATAAGGCCTTGGACAAACATACTAATCAGAGGTAAGATATTTAAACGTAATTGAATGATACCTTCAGTGATTCATAAAGCAGGCAAGGAGGTAAATTCTCTAAAATGCTGTATGTATATTGATGCTTTTTTCCTTTTGTTTTTTTTCAAAACCACATATTCAAACTTGAAATGTTCTCTTCCTTTTTTTTTTTCAAGTATGGAGTATTAACTCTTTTTTTTAAATTACTTTACTTTTATTTTGCATCTTTATTGGAGTATAATTGCTTTACAATGGTGTGTTAGTTTCTGCCTTATAACAAAGTGAATAAGTTATACATATACACATGTTCCCATATCTCTTCCCTCTTGCGTCTCCCTCCCTCCCACCCTCCCTATCCCACCCCTCTAGGTGGTCACAAAGCACCAAGCTGATCTCCCTGTGCTATGCAGCTGCTTCCCACTAGCTATCTATTTTACGTTTGGTAGTGTATATGTCTCCATTCCACTCTCTCACTTTGTCACAGCGTACCCTTCCCCCTCCCCATATCCTCAAGTCCATTCTCTAGTAGGTCTGGGTCTTTATTCCTGACTTACCCCTAGGTTCTTCATGATATTTTTTTCCCTTAAATTCTATATATATGTGTTAGCATATGGTATTTGTCTTTCTCTTTCTCACTTACTTCACTCTGTATGACAGACTCTAGGTCCATCCACCTCATTACAAATAGCTCAATTTTGTTTCGTTTTATGGCTAAGTAATATTTCCTTGTATATATGTGCCACATGTTCTTTATCCATTCATCAGATGATGGACACTTAGGTTGTTTCCATCTCCTGCCTATTGTAAATAGAGCTGCGATGAACATTTTGGTACATGACTCTTTTTGAATTATGGTTTTCTCAGGGTATATGCCCAGGAGTGGGATTGCTGGGTCATATGGTAGTTCTATTTGTAGTTTTTTAAGGAACCTCCATACTGTTCTCCGTAGTGGCTGTACCAATTCACATTCACACCACCAGTGCAAGAGTGCTCCCTTTTCTCCACACCCTCTCCAGCATTTATTGTTTCTAGATTTTTTGATGATGGCCATTCTGACTGGTGTGAGATGATATCTCACTGTAGTTTTGATTTGCATTTCTCTACTGATTAATGATATTGAGCATTCTTTCATGTGTTTGTTAGCAGTCTGTATATCTTCTTGGAGAAATGTCTCTTTAGGTCTTCTGCCCATTTTTGGATTGGGTTGTTTGTTTTTTTGTTATTGAGCTGCATGAGCTGCTTGTAAACTTTGGAAATTAATCCTTTGTCACTTGCTTCATTTGCAAATATTTTCTCCCATTCTGAGGGTTGTCTTTTGGTCTTGAGGTTTCCTTTGCTGTGCAAAAGTTTTGAAGTTTCATTAGGTCCCATTTGTTTATTTTTGTTTTTATTTCCATTTCTCTAGGAGGTGGGTCAAAAAGAATCTTGCCGTGATTTGTGTCATCGAGTGTTCTGCCTATGTTTTCCTCTAAGAGTTTGATAGTTTCTGGCCTTACATTTAGGTCTTTAATCCATTATGAGCTTATTTTTGTGTATGGTGTTAGGGAGTGATCTAATCTCATACTTTGACATGTAGCTGTCCAGTTTTCCCAGCACCACTTATTGAAGAGGCTGTCCTTTCTTCACTGCACATTCCTGCCTCCTTTATCAAAGATAAGGTGATCATATGTGCGTGGGTTTATCTCTGGACTTTCTATCCTGTTCCACTGATCTATATTTCTGTTTTTGTGCCAGCACCATACTGTCTTGATTACTGTAACCTTGTAGTGTAGTCTGAAGTCAGAGAGCCTGATTCCTCCAGCTCCGTTTTTCGTTCTCAAGATTGGTTTGGCTATTCAGGGTCTTTTGTGTTTCCATACAAATTGAGAAATTTTTTGTTCTAGTTCTGTGAAAAAATGCCAGTTGTAGTTTGACAGGTATTGTATTGAATCTGTAGATTGCTTTGGGTAGTAGAGTCATTTTCAAAATGTTGATTCTTCCAATCCAAGAACATGGTATATCTCTCCATCTATTTGTATCATCTTTAATTTCTTTCATCAGTGTCTTATAATTTTCTGCATACAGGTCTTTTGTCTCCTTAGGTAGGTTTATTCCTAGATATTTTATTCTTTTTGTTGCAATGGTAAATGGGCGTGTTTTCTTGATTTCACTTTCAGATTTTTCATCATTAGTGTATAGGAATGCCAGAGATTTCTGTGCATTAATTTTGTATCCTGCTACTTTACCAAATTCATTGATTAGCTCTAGTAGTTTTCTGGTAGCATCTTTAGGATTCTCTATGTATAGTATCATGTCATCTGCAAACAGTGACAGCTTTACTTCTTCTTTTCCGATTTGGATTCCTTTTATTTCCTTTTCTTCTCTGATTGCTGTGGCTAAAACTTCCAAAACTATGTTGAATAAGAGTGGTGAGAGTGGGCAACCTTGTCTTGTTCCTGACCTTAGTGGAAATGCTTTCAGTTTTTCGCCATTGAGGATGATGTTGGCTGTGGGCTTGTCATATACGGCCTTTATTATATTGAGGAAAGTTCCCTCTACACCTACTTTCTGCAGGGTTTTTATCATAAATGGGTGTTGAATTTTGTCAAAAGCTTTCTCTGCATCTATTGAGATGATCATATGGTTTTTCTCCTTCAATTTGTTAATATGGTTAATCACATTGATAGATTTGCGTATATTGAAGAATCCTTGCATTCCTGGAATAAACCCCACTTGATCATGGTGTATGATCCTTTTAATGTGCTGTTGGATTCTGTTTGCTAGTATTTTGTTGAGGATTTTTGCATCTATGTTCATCAGTGATATTGGCCTGTAGTTTTCTTTCTTTGTGACATCCTTGTCTGGTTTTGGTATCAAGGTGATGGTGGCCTCGTAGAATGAGTTTGGGAGTGTTCCTCCCTCTGCTATATTTTGGAAGAGTTTGAGAAGGATAGGTGTTAGCTCTTCTCTAAATGTTTGATAGAATTCGCCTGTGAAGCCATCTGGTCCTGGGCTTTTGTTTGTTGGAAGATTTTTAATCACAGTTTCAATTTCAGTGTTTGTGATTGGTCTGTTCATATTTTCTATTTCTTCCTGATTCAGTCTTGGCAGTTTGTGCATTTCTAAGAATTTGTCCATTTCTTCCAGATTGTCCATTTTATTGGCATAGAGTTGCTTGTAGTAATCCCTCATGATATTTTGTATTTCTGCAGTGTCAGTTGTTACTTCTCCTTTTTCATTTCTGATTCTATTGATTTGAGTCTTCTCCCTTTTTTTCTTGATGAGTCTGGCTAATGGTTTATCAATTTTGTTTATCTTCTCAAAGAACCAGCTTTTAGTTTTATTGATCTTTGCTATTGTTTCCTTCATTTCTTTTTCATTTATTTCTGATCTGATTTTTATGATTTCTTTCCTTCTGCTAACTCTGGGGTTTTTTTGTTCTTCTTTCTCTAATTGCTTGAGGTGCAAGGTTAGGTTGTTTATTTGAGATTTTTCCTGTTTCTTAAGGTAGGGTTGTATTGCTATAAACTTCCCTCTTAGAACTGCTTTTGCTGCATCCCATAGGTTTTGGGTCGTTGTATCTCCATTGTCATTTGTTTCTAGGTATTTTTTAATTTCCTCTTTGATTTCTTCAGTGATCACTTCGTTATTAAGTAGTGTATTGTTTAGCCTCCATGTGTTTGTATTTTTTACTGCTCTTTTCCTATAATTGATATCTAGTCTCATAGCGTTGTGGTCAGAAAAGATACTTGATACAATTTCAATTTTCTTAAATTTACCAAGGCTTGATTCGTGACCCAAGATATGATCTATCCTGGAGAATGTTCCATGAGCACTTGAGAAAAATTCATATTCTGTTGTTTTGGGATGGAATGTGCTATAAATATCAATTAAGTCCATCTTGTTTAATGTATCATTTAAAGCTTGTGTTTCCTTATTTATTTTCACTTTGGATGATCTGTCCATTGGTGAAAGTGGGGTGTTAAAGTACCCTACTATTATTGTGTTATGTCGATTTCCCCTTTTATGGCTGTTGCTATTTGCCTTATGTATTGAGGTGCTCCTATGTTGGGTGCATAAATATTTACAATTATTATATCTTTTTCTTGGATTGATCCCTTGATCATTATGTAGTGTCCTTCTTTGTCTCTTGTAAGAGTCTTTATTTCAAAGTCTATTTTGTCTGATATGAGAATTGCTACTCCAGCTTTCTTTTTGGTTTCCATTTGCATGGAATATCTTTTTCCATCCCCTTACTTTCAGTCTGTATGTGTCTCTAGGTCTGAAGTGGGTCTCTTGTAGACAGCATATATATGGGTCTTGTTTTTGTATCCATTCAGCCAATCTGTGTCTTTTGGTGGGAGCATTTAGTCCATTTACATTTAAGGTAATTATCGATATGTATGTTCCTATTCCCATTTTCTAAATTGTTTTGGGTTCGTTATTATAGGTCTTTTCCTTCTCTTGTGTTTCTTGCCTAGAGAAGATCCTTCAGCATTTGTTGTCAAGCTGGTTTGGTGGTGCTGAACTCACTCAGCTTTTGCTTGTCTGTAAAGGTTTTAATTTCTCCATCAAATCTAAATGAGATCCTTGCTGGGTAGAGTAATCTTGGTTGTAGATTTTTTTCCTTCATCACTTTAAATATGTCCTGCCAGTCCCTTCTGGCTTGCAGAGTTTCTGCTGAAAGAGCAGCTGTTAACCTTATGAGGATTCCCTTGTGTGTTATTTGTTGTTTTTCCCTTGCTGCTTTTAATATGTTTTCTTTGTATTTAATTTTTGACAGCTTGATTAATATGTGTCTTGGCGTGTTTTTCCTTGGATATATCCTGTACAGGACTCTCTGTGCTTCCTGGACTTGATTAACTGTTTCCTTTCCCATATTAGGGAAGTTTTCAACTATAATCTCTTCAAATATTTTCTCAGTCCCTTTCTTTTTCTCTTCTTCTTCTGGAACCCGTATAATTCGAATGTTGGTGCATTTAATTTTGTCCCAGAGGTCTCTGAGACTGTCCTCAGTTTTTTTCTTTCTTTTTTCTTTATTCTGCTCTGCAGTAGTTATTTCCACTATTTTATCTTCCGGGTCACTTATCCATTCTTCTGCCTCAGTTATTCTGCTATTGATCCCTTCTAGAGTATTTTTAATTTCATTTATTGTGTTGTTCATCATTGCTTGTTTCATCTTTAGTTCTTCTAGGTCCTTGTTAAATGTTTCCTGCATTTCCTCTATTCTATTTTCGAGATTTTGGGTCATCTTTATTATCATTATTCTGAATTCTTTTTCAGGTAGACTGCCTATTTCCTCTTCATTTGTTAGGTCTGGTGGGTTTTTATCTTGCTCTTTCATCTGCTGTGTGTTTTTCTGTCTTCTCATTTTTCTTATCTTACTGTGTTTGGGGTCTCCTTTTTGCAGGCTGCAGGTTCATAGTTCCCGTTGTTTTTGGTGCCTGTCCCCAGTGGCTAATGTTGGTTCAGTGCTTTGTGTAGGCTTCCTGGTGGAGGGGACTAGTGCCTGTATTCTGGTGGATGAGGCTGGATCTTGTCTTTTTGGTGGGCATGTCCACGTCTGGTGGTGTGTTTTGGGGTATCTGTGGACTTATTATGATTTTCGGGAGCCTCTCTGCTAATGGGTGGGGTTGTGTTCCTGACTTGCTAGTTGTTTGGCATAGGGTGTCCAGCACTGTAGCTTGCTGGTCGTTGAGTGAAGCTGGGTGTTGGTGTTGAGATGGAGATCTCTGCGAGATTTTCACTGTTTGATATTACGTGGAGCTGGGAGGTCTCTTGTGGACCAGTGTCCTGAAGTTGGCTCTCCCACCTCAGAGGCACAGCACTGACTCCTGGCTGCAGCACCAAGAGCCTTTCATCCACACGGTTCAGAATAAAAGGGAGAAAAAGAAAGAAGAAAGAAAGAGAGAGAGAGAGAGAGAGAGAGAGAGAGGGAGGGAGGAACGGCAAGAAAGAAGGAAAGAGAAAGAAAGAAAGGAAGAAAGAAAGAAGATAAAATAAAATAAAGTAAGGTAAAATAAAATAGTTATTAAAATAAAAAAGTATTAAGAAAAAAATTTTTTATGTAAACAAAAAAACATCGGATGGGTAGAACCTTAGGACAAGTAGTGAAAGCAAAGCTGTACAGACAAAATCTCACACAGAAGCATACACATACACACTCAGAAAAAGAGGAAAAGGGGAATAAATAATAAATCTTGCTTTCAAAGTCCACCTCCTCAATTTGGGATGATTCATTGTCTTTTCAGGTATGTCACAGACGCAGGGTACATCAAGTTGATTGTGGAGATTTAATCCGCTGCTCCTGAGGCTGCTGGGAGAGATTTCTCTTTCTCTTCTTTGTTCGCCCAGCTCCCGGGTTTCAGCTTTGGATTTGGCCCCGCCTCTGCGTGTAGGTCGCCGGGTGGCGTCTGTTCTTCGCTCAGACAGGACGGGGTTAAAGGAGCCGCTGATTCGCGGGCTCCGGCTCACTCAGGCCATGGGGAGGGAAGGGCACGGATGCGGCGCGAGACTTCGGCGGCAGAGGCCGGCGTGACGTTGCACCAGCCTGAGGCGCACCGTGCATTCTCCCGGGGGAGTTGTCTCTGGATTCCGGGACCCTGGCAGTGGCAGGATGCACAGGCTCCCCGGAAGGGGGGTGCGGATAGTGACCTGTGCTCGCACACAGGCTTCCTGGTGGTGGCAGCAGCAGCCTTAGCGTCTCATTCCCGTCTCTGGGGTCCTCGCTGTTAGCCGCGGCTCACACCCGTCTGTGCAGCTCCTTTAAGCAGCGCTCTGAATCCCCTGTCCTCACGCACCCGGAAACAAAGAGGGAAGAAAAAGTCTTGTCTCTTCGGCAGGTCCAGATTTTTCCCCGGACTCCCTCCCAGCTAGCCGTGGTGCACTAAACCCTGCAGGCTGTGTTCACGCCGCCTGCGCTCCACCGGAAGCCCGAGCCTTAGCTCGCAGCCCCGCCCGTCCCGGAGGGTGAGCCGACAAGCTCCTCGGGCTGGTGAGTGCCGGTCAGCACCAATCCTCTGTGCGGGAATCTCTCCGCTTTGTCCTCCACACCCCTGTTGCTGCGCTCACCTCCATGGCTCTGAAGCTTCCCACCTCCGCCACCCGCAGTCTCCGCCCGCGAAGGGGCTCCTAGTGTGTGGAAACCTTTCTTCCTTCACGGCTCCCTCCCACTGGTGCAGGTCCCGTCCCTATTCTTTTGTCTCTTTTTATTCTTTTTTCTTTTGCCCTACCCAGGTATGTGGGGAGTTTCTTACCTTTTGGGAGGTGTTCTCTAGGAGTTGTTCCACGTGTAGATGTATTTCTGGTGTATCTGTGGGGAGGAAGGTGATCTCCGCATCTGACTCTTCCGCCATCTTACCCCTCTCACCCTTCATTTGTTTTTAAATGAAATGTTCTGTATAGACTGCTGTATGATTTAGTTACAACAGAAGAAAAAAGTTGGTCTGTAGAAAGGTTATATATAGTTCTTTGAACTCGTCATTATAAAATTTATAATGGTTTAGTAGATTTTTCTTTTAAAATTTACCTGGGGCTTCTAATGGATGGAAGTATATTCACAGCTAATTCTAAGAAAGGCTAATAAGAGGAAATAATGACAGAGATAATTAAGTGTTATTTAGTTTTTGTTTTGTTTTGTTTTTGTGGTACGCTGGCCTCTCACTGTTGTGGCCTCTCCTGTTGCGGAGCACAGTCTCCGGACGCGCAGGCTCAGTGGCCGTGGCTCACGGGCCTAGCCGCTCCGCGGCATGTGGGATCCTCCCGGACCGGGGCACGATCCCATGTCCCCTGCATCAGCAGGCGGACTCTCAACCACTGCCCCACCAGGGAAGCCCTGTTTAGTTTTTAATTGGTATTTATATTTGAATATAAATATGTTTGATGTCAAGGAATAGTAGTTGGAAAAGAGAATGATTACACATATTAGGAAGCTGTGACTTCAGAAGCATTTAAATGCTCCCTTCTCCCCCCGCCCCCCCCCGTGAAGGAGTTTGGCCTTTATCCTGTAGGCAAGTCCACCTCAGAAGATTTTGCCGAGTTCTTTTCCCTCTTACCAAAGTTCTCTGGTTCAGAATGTCTCCTCTTCCACCTCTTCTGGGCAGGGCAGTAGGAGTAGGAATAGGAATAAGAATAGATTTCAAGAAATCTCTTCAAAAAAAGGAAATTAATGGGTTAGGAAAGACTATTAATAAGAAGTGATGCCTGACTCTTATTTGCCAGTTTTAAATAATTCTTGAGAGCATTGAGAGGTGACTGTTATTTTGACTAGCATATGCTTTAGAGTATACTTTTTGTTCACATTTCTAAACAATGCTAAATATGCAGAAACAAGGTCTTCTGGCTGTCCTGCTCCCTCTTTTTGCTCTCTCACTGTTTCATTTTTCTGCCTTTCTGGAGATAATGTCCTTGCCTTTGGTGGGGAGTTCAGAAGAGAAATCCCAGTGACTGGCTTGCAAATTGTCCGTAAGGATGTGGGTAGAAGAGTGTTTGGGGGGCTGGGGGAGGGTGGTAGAGTCTGCCCATCAGTAGAGTAGGATCTGGTCATTTTATTCAAATCATCCTGTATAGTAGTTGTCCAGCCTGTATACGAGCCCAGCTGCTTTATGCTTTCTCATCATTATTTTTACCAGTAATTTAGTTTATCATTTTGATACTACATAAATGCATTACTACTCTTATTCCTACTCTGCTCACAAGGCGTGGAAGGGGAGACACTTTGAACCAGACATGTTGAATTCCTGGAGGTTTGTCTAGTGAGCCTCTGTAACATTTAAGAATTAATCCAGGGACTTCCCTGGTGGCAGAGCGGTTAAGAATCAGCCTGCCAATGCAGGGGACGTGTGTTGGATCCCTGATCCGGGAAGATCCCACATGCCGCGGAGCAACTAAGCCTGTGCACCACAACTACTGAGCCTGCTCTCTAGAGCCCGTGAGCCACAACTACTGACCCTGTGCTCTAGAGCCTGCAGGCCACAACTACTGAGCCCACGTGCCACAACTACTGAAGCCCGCGGGCCTAGAGCACATGCTCCGCGAGAGAAGCCGCTGCAGTGAGAAGCCCGCACACCGCAACAAAGAGTAGCCCCCATCGCCACAACTAGAGAAAGCCTGTGTGCAGCAACAAAGACCCAACACAGCCAAAAAACAAAAAAAATGAAAGAATTAATCCAACCATTCGTTCACAGGCAGCCTATTATATGATAGAACTCTTCTGCCATAGAGCCAAAATACACAGTGACTTTTCACATCTAGTATAAAATTGAAAGGTTTTTATGTATAAAAGTGTAAGAAGGTCATTAGTAAGGCTTTTCAAAGACTGCTGATTTACTTTGTGGATCCCAGAATTCAAGAAAAAGCCTGTTATGTGGCATGTGGCAGTGGCAACTTTGGAGAGTCTTTATGTGGTATAGATAAGAGATACTGGATTAGGACCCAGGAAACCTGAGTGCTAGTTCCGACTCTGCCAGTGAGTAACTACGAACTGGCCAAATGATGCTTGGCAACCACCCGCTGGAGACCTTGTCCCTTTCTCTACAAATGAGAGGGTTTGGACTCAGTTATCTTTAGTTTTTAAATTGGGACTGATTTATTTCATAAAATATGAAAATACATATTTTAACATATAGTTGGCATCATTTCATAACAAATATATTACATGCCAATATTTAAGCATATTAATATTATGTTTGCAAGACTATTAACAATGGCAATGATATACAAAAGACTTCTTTAGACTTGCCTTATTGTGTTGACTATCAAGTCTAATCCTAGATCCTTAGAAGCCACAAAACTACATTTTTACTTGTTTGTAAGGGAGTACCAGAGAAATGCATTCTCTGCCTACCAAAATCTTCCTCTTCTGGAGAACAATATAAGGTTGCTGTTTTATCTGATACTCCATAACAACCTTCTCTTTGTGATTTGACTAGCGTTTTATGAGACAGCAGTGGGGAAATTTGCTATTTGTTAACTCTACAGGACTTGCAAGGAACTGAATAGGGAAATATCCAGAATTATTTTAAGTTTGTTTTTTGGTTATATTTGGCCAGACATTTTGGGTCCCAAAACATGTTTAAGATATCACATGGGGATTTGTTTTGTGACTCTTATAATGTTAATGTAGATAATGTTAAAAATTCGCTTAAACTAGTGATATTAAAGAAAGGATATTATTAATAATAAGAGAAACAATCCCATGATCTTTTGTGATCCTAGTACATTTTTGAAGCCTTAAGTTTCTCTAAGAAATGGTGTATTGAAAAGCTGTTTCCCACACATGTGATTTTGTCCCATTGTGGGAGAAGATAATTTGATCTGCATTTCCTCCACATTCATTGTGGTATTCTGCTAATTAAATCCCAATGAAAGAGTTATAAAAAGTCTTAATGAAACATTTTAAAACATTAATCAAACATCAGTTTTTTTTAAGAAAGCATATACCTATGAGAGCCTAAAGCCTCATACAAACTCAGTTGTACGATTTATGAAACTTTTCTCATTTGTTTAAGGATGAGATCAGAATCAAAACAAAGAATTTCCTTATTGTTTGCTGAATGTTGATCACATGATGCAGAAGCATGGAGATAACTGGTACCAAGCTGGTCTTGAGGAGGTGCAGAAAAAGAAATCCACACTGTATCTGTGGATATGGATATGGATATGGATATCTATAAAATTGTGGTTTTTAAAATTGCAAACTTTTTTCTCTATCAGTGATTCTCAAAATGGTCCCTGGACCAGCAGCATCAACATCACCTAGGAATTTGTTAGATATGCAGATTCTTGGACCCATCCCAGATCTACAGAATCAGAAACTGAGGACAGGCCTAAAAGTCTGTTATAACAAACTCTTCAGGTGATTCTGATGCATGCTAAAGTTTGAGAACCACTGATCTGTGATACTAAATATAATCAGTTCCAATTTTCTCATGTGATGAAAAAATTTCTCATCATTTTAGGGACAAAAGAAAAATCTAGTATAAATTTCAAAATGTTTTCCTGGTTAACACTTTTCCTGGTTAGTTTTTATAACCTAAATTCATGATACTGTATTTTATTTACTAATTGGTTGTTTAGGGGTATTCAAGTATTCTTAGTTTTGCCAACACACACACACACACGCACGCACGCACGCGCGCTCCTCAATTTATTAAAAGACAACAACTAAAAGTGAGTTGGATTAGTTTACTTTTGTGTATTTTGCTATGACTGTGAAAGTGTAGCTCACTGGTTCTCAATATCATAATCCCTTGGGGAGCATCAAAAAGAAAACAAAAAACTCTAAGACGTAGGTAGGCCTCACCTCCAGAAATTCTGATTTTTAATTAATCTAGGTTGGGAGCGGCAGGTTTTCAGGCGTCTCTAGTTTTCACCGGCTCCCCAGATTATTATAATGAGCAGTCAGAGTTGAGAGCCACTGGAGTGGAGCTGTTTGTTGGAAGATTGGCTCACCTACCAAATATCAGTTCCTTAAAAAAATTGCATATTAAGTCCATTAGGTCCTTTCATTATTTTAAGCAAATTGTCTTTTGTTTATGTGTGATTGAAAAACAATTTGTTTTCCAGTAGGTTATTGGTATTGTTGGCTGGTTGGCCTCATTATTGATCATGTTTTATTACTCTTCGTTCTACCTCTTGGCTTGACTCTAAATCTTTGCTTACAGTGCGGTGTGCATACCTACAGCATCTCGTGTCACCAGAGAGCTCGTCAGAAAGAAATCATTTGGGGCCCCATACCAGACATACTGAATCAGAATTGCATTTTAAAAGTATCCCTATGAAATTTATCTTCACAGTAAAGATTCTCTAGAACATAAAGTTTAAAATCAGGGTGAATTTCATTTTTCTTCATTTTTTTCCTCAGCATCCGTTGATCTGGTCTTAACTACTTTTGTGAACGAAATCATATCAGTCTCATTAAACTTATTCTTAATCCCATTTTTCAGTAAGCTTTAGAATTGTAAGCGATGTTCCAGACCATCTAATTTAATATCTTCACCTGGCAGGTGAAGCAAATTAGGTGCAGAGAAATTAAATAACTTGGCCTAAATTACAAAGGCTGTGGATTTGGGCATCCATAGATGCATGCCATATATATATTTATTTTTTTCCTTTAATTATAGGGACTTCATGATAGGGTCACTTAAAATGATTTTATTATCATAATATAAACAACTTGAGATGTGAGCTACCTGAAAAGACAGTCTTAGGTTACCTAAATATGACACATATCCAGAACACCAAAATTTTAAATACATGTTGACATTTATTTAAATTATCTATCCAAAGGGACATTGCTAATACTTTACTAATACACTAATATTTCAAATTATCTTATAATTTGTATAATTTAGTGATAATGGGAAAGTAGAATATGTGATATTAAACTGAATGAAAATTGAAAGGTACCGCATGTCTTTACAAATTACTAAAATTGTATTCACACGCTCCTGAGAGATTGCAGGCACTTTGTCACAGGACATTTAAAAATACTTGGGGAGTGTTTATTTGTTTATTCTGGGTTCCTCAGGATCTGTGGTTGGGCATTGTCATTTTCTGAAGCCCCAGAACAGTTGAGCATTATCAGGTGTTTAAATTTCAGATCCACATGTGCACTGCATCACTTGTATTTCTCTTATTGCACATAACGATTAAGTATGATATCCCTGTCTCTCAATCTGGTGGTTGAATTGCATCAAAATCTCCAGCTGCTTCTTACAATTGCAGGTTTGGGGATTTCTCCCCAGACTTCATAATAGCCTGTGTGTTGAAAAGACCCTGGAATCTGCATTTTTAGTTAGCACCATGGGTGTTTCTTTTGGATGTGAACATTTCAGAATCGTTTCATTAGGCGATTAAATTTGTGTTTAATATAGTTAAATTTAATCGCCATCATTGAGCATTAATTGAATACATATAATTTACTGAGTACTGAGTGCAATGTCTATTGGTATCCATATGATCCTATTTTTCTTTTCTCTCTTATTTTCTTGTTTTTTATCTTACCTTCCCACCTGATGATTTCAGAGAAGGATCCCAAGTGGGCCTGGGCCAGCTATCACTGTTAAGCGAATAGCATCGAGTTTCTCATTACAGCTTCACTGCCTGTACTATAGATGTCTGGGAAGAGGTAATTGCAGATACTGGCAGTGTAGACAAGTGGTAAGTACAGCTAACCTGGAGTGTTACAACAGCAACAGCAACAGTAAATGACAACAAAAACATTCCCTACAACTTCTCCTTCAAAAGGAGGCTTTTCCTGTACCCCTTGGCACTCATCAGAGGACCAAGTGCAGAAATGAATTTTTTGAACGTTATTGGTAATGGTTTATTTCCTTCAGTAGTTTGCATTTCTCTTAAGCTGTGCACTTCCAAACAAATGTCTTTAATTTTTCTGAATGAATCAAAACCATTAATTTGATAAAGTGGCAAATTTTGAAAATCTGTTCTCTCTTTTTATTATCTGCCAATAGCCAACCGAATGTAGGGTTTTTACCCAGATTGCCCTCTTGATTAATTAAAGGTGCCAGACTACTGCCAGATCACAGCTTTTTTTTTTTTGGTGGGAATCATTAGCCGACAGCAGGTGGCCTTAATTTCCTGAATTATCTCTCCCCATCACCCACCCCAAGTCAAGGTGTTCCCACTTCACAGTGTGATTTTAGGAGACTCCTTGCTTTCATAGTTTAATTGCAAATAGATGGTCATAATTAACTTCAGAACACAAGATATTGTTTACATATGAAAGATGAATGTTTAAACCTGGGCCGTTTAACAACTCTGTAACAATAAAGCTGAGTTTTCCCCCAGTTTGACCACAGTTACAATGTTTTTTCAGCTTTGTTTTCTTCCTCGCTTTGCATGGTGGGATGAAAGTGGATTAAAAATGGATATGAAACCCTGCAATATACTAAATAATTTCTTATCTCAGTCTTACTCTCAATCACATTCTCCTCATCTATAAATGGGAACAACTGTTTTTGCCTTTATCTCAGTATAAAATGAGATAATAGTCATAAAGCCTGTGTTGCAGGGAAGGTACATAGTACAACTCTTTTTACAAGCTGCTGTTTATTGGTAGTTTTATGTTAGGATATAGATTTCAAGCTATGGGGTGACCAGCTCCTTCTGGTTTGCCCAGGATGTTCCCAGTTTTAGTGCTGAAACTCTGCATCCTGGAAATGCTGTCAGTTCTAGGATGGTTGATCACCCTAGTGCTGGAAACAGTGTCAAAATAACAATGACTCTAAGAAAGATAGTTGAGTTGTCTCGCAGATGATGGTTACAATGGGCAGAAGCAGGCAGAGCTGATATTCTGGTTCCACAGTGTCGGGTGTCTTTGTTGTTACCACTTTCCTGGTTTGTACTTCTGTCCCGTGGTCCAGGATGTTAATCATTACCATGTCCTCATTCCAGCCAGCAGGAAGGTGAAAAGTGAAATCTCTAAGTGTATAAATTAGAATTGCACATATCACTATGCTTCCATCCCATGCCCATTTACTAGAACTTACTCATTGTGGCTAAAACTAGCCCCTAGAGAGGTTGGGAAATGTCCTTAGTCTTTTTGGCTATGAGCCAAGCTAAAGTAGAGGATTCCATTACTAGAAAAGAGAAGGAAAATACATGCCACAGCTGTCTCTTACATGCCCATACATGGCATCCAATGAATTCCAGTTTCCTTTCATATTCTATTGTTATTTAATAAGTGGTAATTTTCTTGGCCATTCACAACATTGCTGTGAATGTGTAGGAAGTTAACAAATAAGATGAAAAAAGACCCCTAGACTTAAGGAAAAGCTGTAATGAATCTGTGCTTTAACTTGATAACTTTCTCCAACTGCAGTATCCATTACCCCAGAAATTTTCACCATGATTGAGATGTGTAACTAACTTCAGTGCCTCAAGCCAACCAAAGCTTTTGATTTAGAATTTTATTCAGAAGTAAGGCAATAGATATAATTATAAGTTCATTCATTTAAAATTAAAGGACAGGGCTTCCCTGTTGGCGCAGTGGTTGAGAGTCCGCCTGCTGATGCAGGGGACATGGGTTCATGCCCTGGTCCGGGAAGATCGCACATGCTGCGGAGCGGCTGGGCCCGTGAACCATGGCTGCTGAGCCTGCGCGTCCGGAGCCTGTGCTCCGCAACGAAAAAAATAAATAAATAAATAAATAAAATTAAAGGACAAAAGCGAGGCCATTAGTGGAGGTGCCTGTGGTCCAACTACGTATCCTGGTTTAGAATCACAATCGCAGTCATTCATTCAGTAAATCTTTATTGAGCACTATGTGGTTAGGCAATAGGAATAAAACAGTCATCAACTTTTACTACAGTTTCTACCCTTTCGGAGCTTAAATTGTGCTAGAGAAAAATAGATTTTTAAAATAAAATATACATTTATTTAAAAATACTAGTAATAGTGCCCAATTAGTTTTTACTTTCCTGGATTTATTTTTGTTTTACTAGGTGGCATTTTCCAAGGCTTTACTTGTAGAAGGTGCTTTGAAGAGAGATGAAATTACTCAACAATATTTCATATAGTACCAAGGTCAACCTGTGGTGGCAGTTGTGACTGATATATTTTCTCTTATTGCAGTCCACATAATACTAAATGCTAAGGAAGCTTAAAAGCACAAAGAAATTCTGTTGTTCAGCTTGCTAGACTACATAATCCGCTTTGAGGGCTAAGTCACTCACTTCATTTTTCTAAATAGCCCAATTCACCACGTACAGGCATGATCTTAAATTTCTCATTAGCTCTTGTTTTTCCTTTAATGCAAAAACACTTTGATTAATTCTTGTTTAAAATGATAGACTGTGAATCGCTGACCTGCTGGGATGGTAGGCTGTCAAAACCTAAGTTCTTTCCTTCGGTGCTTGTCATTTTTTCTTCCTATATAGTTCATCCTCATGTATGCTCAATTCAGAGTTACTAACGATCCAACTTCAAATAGAAAAAAACAGAGAAATGATTCTTTCAAATGGTGGCCAAAGGTGATGCCCCCACTTTAAAAAAAAAAAATAAGTAGATGGAAATAGCAAGGTTGCCAGAGGTCTAGTATGGTGTTAGGCTCTGGTGTTTACGAAAATGGGAGCAGTATGGATTCATGAAGTCTATTTCTCATCTTTAAAAATCTCAGTGGTATGCTGGGGTGTTCCTGTGTTAAATGTTAGCATATGTGAACCATTGTTGCTTAGGAGCAGAAACAATATATAGCTAATCTGATTTGTTTCTGGTGCTCTTAAGGGTTTACAACAATTTTGGGGGGCCTTGGAGGGATCACATTTGCAAATGAGTGTTTTGCACATGCAACATTTAGGTACACCCCGATATCCGTGTTGTTTTGCCCCAATTAATTCCCTCTTAAATGTTGAATGGCTTCCATATGGTGAGGGGTGGGCACACTTATTAAACTTGGCATTGTTTCTTGTCTTGAATGCAGGCCTAGGAATAATTTTTATGTAAAGAAGAAAGGGCGGACTGATATGCAAAATTAAATTTGTTTAGACTCTTTGCATTGTGGATTTTCTTCAGTATTCTGGCAGTGAGGTACCGTCAAGGAGCAGTAGCATGTCAGAAGCCAAGAGAGAATTTGGAGCAGGTAGGGGATCAGTAGTATTTAGGGTGGGAGAGAAGTCCAATCAGATAAGTGCCGGGAAAAAAAGGGCATTTGTGTGAAAGTTAGGAGATACTTAGTGCCCTCGGCAATGAGTGTGCAGGCCGAGTTGTGGGGCAGCCAATGGCAGGCTGTAATCATTTGGAGAGTAAGTAGGGCCCAGCAAACAGAGACTGATGTTTTCCGACACTCGACTCCAAAGGTAGAGTGAGTGTAAGGCATGCTCAAGGGGCATGTAAGTTGAAGGAATGTGTCATAAATATTATATGTTTTTGGTAGAAAACTTCAGAGATCTGGAAATATATAAATAGGAAAATAAAACAGTATCACTCAATCTGACAATCCAAACTTACTATTGATAACAGTTTGATATTTACTTTGTTGTCATAATCATTTTATGTATGCATATATCAAGTATATGTATGTAAAATTTTGTTTTCTTGCTTTCTTATTATGTTATAGGTATTTTCTCAAATTAAAACTGTTTTACAAATTATGGTTTTTGATGGTTCTATGGTTTTCCATTGTAAGATATACCATACTTTGATCAATCCTTTACTGCTGGAGTCTTAGTAGTTTCTGCCTGTTTGCTGTCAGAAGTGAATGCAGGGAATGTCTTCGTACATACATGTTGGTAATTCTGATTCGGGATAGCTTCATAAATGTAAAATAATGTGCCAGTTGTTTTTCAGAACACTCGTGCCGATTTACATTTTCACCAACTGCGTAAGACTGTGCTATATAGCCTTGGCAAGGACTGAGCCTTATCATTAAAAATCACATCCTTGCTGATTTCATCAAAGAAGAAATCTCGTTTATTCATTTGTTCAATCATTCAGCAAGTTTTAAGCTCCTTGGACTAACTGGGAGGTTGAGTTCGGACTGCGTGTGGAGGGGTGGCGTGCCCAGTGCCACCTGTAGGGTGCATGGGCGAGGAGCCATCTGCCACCTCCCATATGCCAACATTAGGAGGGTTTTAGCCCGAGTTATCAGCTCTCATTGCTCTTTAGGCAGGTTATCCACTTTTTCTAGAGAACTGGTCTTCATTTTTACTTTTGTGGGTAAATGCAGCAGCCCCTGCTTTGCCTCTTCGGGAGTGAAGGGGAGATGTGATGGATGGGAAACTGGTTCAGTTCCTCTTTAGAGAGTGCCTCCCCTTCATTTCTTGCTCGTCCCCCCTGCGCTTGCTCTTCCAGTGTCCTCTCAAGCTCTCAGCCATTCTGGAAGCAGTTTTCATCCTTGCTGCAGGCTTTCCCTCTGTGTGTTCTGGGCCATGACTTCCTGCATTCTTTTCTCTCAATAAGCTATTTGTCAAATTTTTGACACAAACGGTGTCACAACTCCATTCCACTGATGACTGTAGTTTTGCCCATACTTTACCTCCTCATGTCAATTCTCAGAGGTATTAGGTATTTATTCCCTTTTATATTCTTTACTATAATTCCAAAGGAGCTTTGGGAGGAAAGGAGTAGAAACACTTGGGTTTGGTCAGCCCTGCTGGACTGGAAACCTTTGCACCAGATGTTTTAAATATTCTAAAAATATTTAATGATTATGTAATAGAATCGAATAATAGTGATTTTTTTCCTTTGCTTTATGCTCAGAATTATCTTTCTCTTTCCAGAGATCATTTAAAGCTCAACACTCTTAACAGCTTTATTAGAAAAAAAAATTTTGACATTATCCTGTCTGATTTACTTTGGGGAAACTCTAAGGTAAAAAATTTAGTGATTTTTGTTTTGCAAATATAAAGCCAGTTTTTAACACTTCATATTGAGTGAGTTGTTCTTTCTTCGTTTACTTGTACTTCCTTCATCTCATATTATGTTCATATTCAAGAAATTCTTACAGGCTACCTACTCTGATCCATTGATATGACTCAGGATTCTTGGGCTACTTCCGTAGTGTTTTTATTTTATTTTTTTATTGAAGTATAGTTGATTTACAATGTGTTAATTTCTGCTGTACAGCAAAGTGATTTAGTTCGCTCTCTCTTTCTCTCTCTCTCTCTCTCTATATATATATATGCACATCCTTTTTCATATTCTTTTCCATTATGATTTATTTCAGAATATTGAATGTAGTTCTCTGTGCTATACAGTAGGACCTTCTTGTTTATGCATTCCATATATAATAGCTCGCATCTGCTAACTCCACCCTCCCACTCCATCCCTCCCCCACTCCCCCTCCTCCTTGGCAGCTGCAAGTGTGTTCTCTATGTCTGTGAATTTGTTTCTGTTTTGTAAATAGGTTCATTTGTGTCGTATTTTATATTCCACATATAAGTGATATCATATGGTATTTGTCTTTCTCGTTTTGATTTACTTCACTTAGTGTGATGATCTCTAGTTGCATCCGTGTTTCTGCAAATGGCACCATTTCATTCTTTTTTATGGCTGACTAGTATTCCATTGTATAGATGCACCACACATATACATAGTGTTTTAATTACAAAATGTATTTTAATATTTACCTTTCTGTCCCAAGTCATTACTGTTTCTTTTTCAAAAGTGTATTCTCTCTTCTTGCCTGTTCTAACCAAGAAACATGACTATAGTTTGGTCAAATTCCAAACAAAACAAAGCCATCCAGTGGAATTTTGAGAGGAATTTATTCAGTCCATTTACAATATGGGAAGGATTGGCTTTTTTAGAATATCGTATTCCATTAAAATAATATAGTATTTCTATACACTTAGTATTATTTCCATGTATATCTTCAGGGAAGGGCTTGCCATACTTAGTATAGCCAAAATATATATATCCTTTTAAATTAATGTTAAAGGTATTTTATGTACTTTATTGTTACTGTGAATGAGATCTTTTTTCATCACATATTATTTTTAAAAAATACTTATCATTATTTTTATTAAGAGAAGAGTAACATGTGTCCAACGTAGAAAAAGTTAAATTAAAATCCCTTATAATTCATACTATCCAGAAAAAAACACTGCCCTTTGGTGTTTAGCATTCCTATGTATATATATGTATATATCTTTTACAGAGTGCTACATGCTATAAGCATGTTTAGTAACCTAATCTTGAACATCTTTCCATGCCATTAAATGTTCTTTTACAGGGTTGTTTCGGGGCTGCATTGTATGCATGAACGACAGTTTATTTAATCAGTCTCCAATTGTTGGGAATCTAACATATCTCTAAATGTTTGCAATTAGTAACAGTCTTCTCCTGCCCTAAATAATGGCTTCTTGAAAATGCTTATAGAAGTTAAAGGTCTATTATGTATATTGCAGGCTGTTTTTCTAGGATATCATTTTTCATTTAATTTTGTTTATAGTGCGTTTAATACATCCACGTCCTTTTTATTTTATCATCTAGTTTGTTTTCTTTTCATTATTTTTTTTCAGGTTGCTTTAAAATTTTTTCTTAAACTAGTAAACTTTACATTTTAGAGCAGTTCTAAGTTCACAGCAAAATTGAGCAGAAAATACATAGAGTTTCCATATCCTCCCTCCCTGCACATGCATACCTCCCTCTGCTATCAACATCTTGCACCACAGGTACATTTGTTTTGATCAGTGAATGTTGCCACATCGTTATCTCCCGAAGTCTATACTTTACAGGGTTCATTCTTGGTGTTGTATAGTCTGTGGGTTTGGGTAAATGTATAATGACATGTATCCACCACTGTAACATCTTACAGAACAGTTTCACTACCCTAAAAATTCTCTGTGCCTCCACGTGTTCATCCCTCCCTTCCTTGCAGCCCTTGGCAGCCACCAATCTCTTTAGAGATGGCCTAAATCTCCACAGAGATTTGCCTTTGCCAGAAGGTTATGTAATTGGAATCATACAGTATGTAGCCTTTTCAGATAAGCTTCTTTCATTTAATAAATATACATTTTAATTTCCTCCCTGCCTTTTCATGGCTTGATAGCTTATTTCTTTTTAGTGTTGAATAATATTCCATTATATAGGTGAACCACAGTTTATTTATTCACTTAGCCTAAGGTGGTGTACTTGGTTACTCCCAAGTTTTGGCAATTGTAAATAAAGCTGTTATAAACGTTCCTGTGTAGGTTTTTGTGCAGACATCTGTTTTCATCTCCTTTGTGTAAATACCAAGGAGTACAATTGCTGGATTGTATGGTGAGAGTATGTTTAGTTTTGTAAGAAACCGCCACTTTGTCTTCCAAAGACTGTTTTGCATCCCCACCAGCAATGTATGAAAGTTCCTGTTGTTCCACATCCAGTATTTGGTGTTGTCAGTGGATTTTGGCCATTTTAATAGATGTGTAGTGGTTTCTCATTATTGTTTTAATTTGCATTTTCCTAATGACATATGATATGGAACATCTTCTCTTATGTTTATTTGCCATCTGTATTTTCTTTGGTAAGGTGTCTATTAAGGTCTTTGGCCCCTTTTTAAGTCAGGTTGCTTGTTTCCTTATTGTTGAGGTTTTTTGTGTTTTTTGTTGGTTTTTTTTGCGGTATGCGGGCCTCTCGCTGTTGTGGCCTCTCCTGTTGCGGAGCACAGGCTGCACAGGCTCTGGAAGCACAGGCTCAGTGGCCATGGCTCACGGGCCCAGCCGCTCCGTGGCATGTGGGATCTTCCTGGACTCGGGCACGAACCCGTGTCCCCTGCATCGGCCGGCGGACTCTCAACCACTGCGCCACCAGGGAAGCCCTGTTGAGTTTTAAGAGTTCCTTCCTTACGTATCTTGGATAACAGTCCTTTTATCAAATATGTCTTTTGCAAATATTTCTCCCAGTCTGTTGCTTATCTTCTCACTCTCTTGACCTTATCTTTCACAGAGGAGAAATTTTAATATTAATGAAGTCCAGCTTATCAGTAGACATATTCTGATACTTCTGGGCTAGCAAGTATCTCACCGTTTGTTGGTAGTTGCGTTAGTCATTCTTTTATCCGTGAAAGAGGTAGTTCTGAGATTAAAGTGCTGTTGTAATCCTTCATAATGAACTTTGTATTTGAACAGCGAATAACACGCTTGTGCAAATGATGCTTCTTTGTTGGTGATCAGTCTTTTTTCATGAAGACATATGCAGGCCTAGTAGACATTATTTTTAGAAGACATTTTATCACATGAATATTGGTATTTCTGAATAGTTACTTTTAGAATTTTTATGTACAGAATCTATGTACTTTTTCTAACCTTATTTTGGTACAGTAGCCACTAGTAGTAATTTAAAATCAGTTCCTCAGTCACACTAATCACATGTTAGCTGCTCCCTAGAGGCTACCATATTGGACAGTAAGGAGATAGAATATTTTCATCATCACAGATCGTTCTATTAGATAGTGCTGTTCTAGAATGTAAGCAATTGTGCATTAAATCGTCATTTTGTGTGATTTTACTTTGCAGTAGGTACTAAAATAAAATAAAAAAGGGAAAAAAATAAGAAACATGGTAAAAGGATTTGTTTCCCTACTATTATTTTTTGTGTTGTTTCTTAGTGATTTATGATAAAGTAATAGTTTTAACTGCAGCTGAAGGAACTGAGTCTGCTCAGCTAAATGCAAAACACAGTCAGCAGAGCAGTTGCCTACCATTGGTCCATCATCCTGCGTGTCTTCTTGGACATGCATGTAGTAACAGGCACTATTAATCACAGCAGTGGACAGTTCTGCTGTAATAGCTGTTTCTACATAAATCTCACTCCTAAAATTAATAACATGTCTATTTAAAATTCCTAATTTTTCCTCCTTGGCATGGGAAGGAGGCTACACCAGAGAGACACATTGGAGAGACAACACAGGAGAATAAAGACGTGGAAAGTTTTCTCCAAGATTGGTTACTTAATTTTCTTCCTTCAGTGACCTTATAATTATAGAAAAAACTTACTTTATTGCTACATAAACAGTGTTTTCTCCAAATTTATTTTTTTAAAGCCCACGTTAATTCAAGCAACATTTAGCATAGACTTTTATATGTTTATAAAGCATATTACTTCTGTTTACTCTTAATTATGTAGTATCATTTAGAAATGGTTTGAAAATTTCCTTGTAATGAGAGAGGGAAAAAGCACCTGGAAATATTTATAGTTTAATCTTGGTATTAGAAGAATCTATCATTGCCTGCTATTGATTTCTTCTTCTTTTTTTTTTTTTTTTTTAGGTTGCTTGCAGTGTTTGAATGTTGAGAAGGTATAGTTGTTTAAACTGCATTTACGTGGTGGGAATTTGTACAAGTAGTATGATTAATATATGATAATGAGTAAAAATAAATATTGATTTAGTGATTGCATATAAATCTATTTTGAGTTGTTCCTTGAAGTAAAAGTGTCCAATTCTCATGGGTGACTATTGTTCAGATCTTTCCCT
>NW_006771008.1:496568-520420 GCF_000442215.2 Lipotes vexillifer
TCCCTATTTGGAGGCTAATTTAGAGTCTAAGAAAAAATTATTTTGGATAGGTAGGGGGAGTTTGCACACTCTATGGACCCCATAGGTATTATTTCTAAAAAATGATAGAGGATGAATCTAACTATTGTATATACTCTGTTAACACAAAAGCATAGAAGAAGCATTAGCCATCAAGGATACAGCCATCATCTGACTTGCCCTTTGCACCTGAGTTACAGGTACAACACAGGAAGTGTAGTCAAGGACATAGTCACTCATCAGTCACTTCTTTCACAAACATTTACTGAGATCCAGTTAACTTTCTTGAACTTTTCTATTAAAAGTTTCTCTTCTAGATAATGCTCTGAAATGAATCAGCAAATTGATATAAATTACATAAACAGAGTCTGCCAGGATACTTAAGGGTATTTAGATAAAGGAGAAAAGTCACATTCAAGGTCACTTTTTCCTGTGGAAAAATGTATTTTCTATAGAATTACTACTTGAAATAATTATTTTCTAAAACAATCTTTCTTTGGTATGCTTTAGTCATAACTGGGAATGTTACTGCTGTAATAAAATGATTTTAAAAGAGACATACATGCTGATATGCCTGGAAATAAGAAGTCTTGGCTCTAATTCCTGGGATTAACATTGATGTTCAATTAAAAGATAAACAAATGTTTCATAGATACCTCATAGCTATTATTCAAAGAAGAGAGATCTTTTGCCATTCAATCTTATAGGTTTCGTTTCAAATTAAAAAGAAAATTAGTTCTCCATTATTGATGCAATTGTGTGTTCCAAAAGTGATACATTTTAAATATATTTCAGTCTATGCCAGTTTTGCTGTCAATTCTATACTTTGAAAAATACCTTTCAAAAATAAAGAGGCAACTAGAACAAACATTGGGATAATTTTTAAAAGTGATCCTTAGGCAAAGTACTAGATCATCAAATACTTTGAAAAAGTGTCTTTGTGGTGGTTTTGAATGGTAAGGGTTGCATTCTGTTTTCAGTAGTTTTCTGGTTGTCATTTCAGCTATGAAGCCTTACACTCCGTATTTCATGCTCCTGTGGAGTGCTGTTGGGATAGCGAAGGCCGCCAAAATCATCATCGTGCCGCCAATTATGTTCGAAAGCCATATGTACATTTTCAAGACACTAGCCTCTGCCTTGCACGAGAGTGGGCACCACACAGTGTTCCTCCTCTCTGAAGGCAGAGACATCACGCCATCTAATCATTACAGCCTGCAGCGCTACCCAGGGATCTTTAACAGTACCACCTCGGATGCTTTCCTGCAGTCCAAAATGCGGAATATTTTCTCTGGGAGATTGACAGCAATCGAACTGTTTGACATACTGGATCACTATACCAAGAACTGTGATATGATGGTTGGCAACCGTGCCCTGATTCAGGGTCTAAAAAAGGAAAAGTTTGACCTGCTGCTGGTGGACCCTAATGACATGTGTGGATTTGTGATAGCTCATCTTTTAGGGGTTAAATATGCTGTATTTTCAACTGGCCTTTGGTATCCTGCCGAAGTGGGCGCTCCTGCCCCGCTAGCTTACGTCCCGGAGTTTAACTCACTCCTCACCGACCACATGAACCTGCTGCAAAGGATAAAAAACACCGGCGTTTACCTCATTTCCAGATTAGGGGTCAGCTTTCTGGTTCTTCCCAAATATGAGAGGATAATGCAGAAGTACAACCTGCTGCCGGAGAAGTCCATGTATGACTTGGTCCATGGGTCCAGCCTGTGGATGCTGTGTACAGATGTAGCACTGGAGTTTCCGAGACCCACTCTGCCTAATGTTGTTTATGTAGGAGGGATCCTCACCAAACCGGCCAGCCCACTACCAGAAGTAAGGTTTGCTGAGCTCCTTGGGAATCTTTTCTAAATATAAATGTCAGTTTGTCAGCTTTGAGTTTTGAAGAGATAGAGCTGGGTGTTGTCGGGTAACAAATGCTATTCTAAAAAGTGGTTAAGACACAGAGCCTACCAAGGTCCCTTTATCTGTGGGTGCCTCACTCCCCTGGAACGCATTCCTACGTCAGAGGAGCATTTCGGTGATCCCGAGAGGCCACTCTGCCATATGGTCAGTAGACTGGAAAGTAGATTTTTGATTAAGTTATAACTGTAGTATGACAGAGAATGTAGTTAGATAGTTCGTGAGTGATTTTGCTTTTAATTAAACACAGAGATGCTTCTGTCTCCCCCAGAAAGCACAAACACAGTTGTCTGCATCTAGGTTAGGTCCCGTGAACTCAAATAAGTAGGATGACGTGAATAGTGGTTCTTCTTTCAGCAGTCCTGACCACTAGAAATTTTATGTCCAACATTGAAAATGAGGTAGTAACTTCCATTCGCCTAGGAAGCTAACTAATTTTAAGTTAGTAAGCAAATGTAACTGTTTAAAGAAATCATGCCCCATTGTGATTTCATTTCAAAGATGGAATTAATTATGTCTTAACAAAACCCTTCTACTCTGAGTCAAACCTGAATTCTTTTTGCTGGCTGAGCTGTCAGCACATACCCTTGTGTTCTGTTCTCCATCCTAGTTTGTTTTTTTATTAGGTATCTCAAACTGGCAGGAGCCATACTGCGTATCGGTTGTTGTAGGGGATTTTCTAACCTCAGGTTGACTGTGGATTTAATCTCAACATCTAATGGCATTTACCAGAAGTGTAGGGCCTGTTCTATGATTTTTGCTATTGCAACCATTTCTACTCTTAAAATTCTTAAAGTAGCCACTCACGACAACTGTTAAATTGTTCATCCCTAACTCTGGTCACTACATTTAAGAAAAAATCTGCCAGGGCCTTGATGAAGAGTAAATCTAGTTTTTCTCCTATAGGTATCAGGTAAGCACAATCACTAGGCAGAATTTTCTCGTGGGGACATAAGGTGATTGGAATATACAGCCTGTAGACTTCTTTAACACCTCCATTAGAAGCATATTTAATAAATAATACTTTGATGTATTTCATGTAACATGAAGAAATAGAACTTGCCAGATCTTTGGCCCATAAACCCTAGATGCCTCTGGTAGAGGCTGTGAGAGTGAGCTCAGGCCTTCTCTCTGACACCAGCTGTGAAGGATAGGGATTAGTCTCAGCATTGTCTCAGCCATTTGTGAATTTACTTAAGCCCACTTCGAATCCCAGATAGTCTCTGCCAGAGTCACTGTGTGATGTATTATCCCTTTCCTAAAGGTAACTAAAATCAAACTTCAGAAGCAGCTTCCAAGAGACCTGGAAGCAAGTCTGTCTCTACTTTAACTGAGTCGTTCGTAATGTCAGGCAGATCAGCCGTACTCCCTCAAATCTTCATCTTTTCCCAACCAGGGTACTGCCCTTCTGCTTGCTCCTTTGGGTTTTTGTTCGAATGCTATCTCCCGTCTTCAGGTCGAAGAAGGAAGCAATGATAAGGAATCTTCTAATTGCCTTTTTTTTTATTCCATCCCTGTACATTTTTCTTAAGTTGCAGCGGCTTGAACTATATAAGTACAGAATACTATTGTATGCTTAGTCAAATAGCATGTTAGTTTCACTATGGTAGTCCCCCCTTATCTGCCGCTTCAGTCATCCTCGGTTACCCACGGTCTGAAAATTTTTAAATTCCATAAATAAGCAGTTCATAAGTTTTAAATTGCACATCATTTTGAGTAGTGAAGCTTGATGAAATCTCACATAGCCTAGCTCTGTCCTGCCCAGAATACCCAGCCATCCACATGGTCTGCTCCTGACATCCAGCCGTTGCCATCGTAATGGCTCCATGATCCAGCATCGCTTGGAGCAGATGATCCTCTTTCTGATGTATCATCAGAAGGTCAACAGTAGCCTAACTCTGTGTCACAGTGCCTACGTCATTCACCTCACTTCATCTGATCACGTAGGCATTTTATCATCTCGTGTCATCACAAGAAGGGTGAGTAGAGCACAATAAGATATTGAGAGAGAGAGAAACCACATTCACATAATTTCTATTACAGTATATTATGATCTATTTTATATTAGTTATTGTTGTTAATCTCCTACTGTGCCTAATTTATAAGTTAAACTTCATCATAGGTATGGATGTATAGGAAAGAACATGGTATGTATAGGGTTCAGTACTATTTAAGATTTCAAGCACTCACTGGAGGTCTTGGAACGTATACTCTGTGGATAAAGGGGGGGCTACTGTACCTTGTTTTACTTTAAAAGCATCTTTTGTGTGGTTTTTGGAGCCTCATATAAGGTTATTACCCAAAATGTTTTCTGATTTGCCATGATTTCTAGTTTGACACTGGCTTGACCTACTTTGTGGGCTTTCCTGTTCTTTTTTCTCTTTGGGCTTTTTGTAATGCTTCTTTTGAAAACGTGCTCTTTATTTACAATTATTGCTTTAGCTGTGACAGTTAATTAGGTGTCACACTCAGATACATACACATCTGGCATGTGCATGTGTTATGTATGTGGACCAGATAAGTATATCATTGTCATGGAAAATCTGTTAGGTTATAAGTGTGAAGGGCCTTTTTCACTTCAGTGTGCCATTTACAAAGTTCTTCAATAGGGAGTATTTTGAAGAATGATGTGTCTTATCCTTTCATGTATTCCTCACACTAGTGAGGCTTTATATGTGTAGGAACACGTGTGTTCCTATTGCGATTTCTCTAGTAGATTTGTCTGATGCAGTAAACTGTACCTCAGGTTTCTGAAAGTTAATGAGTTTCTCAAATGCCGGTATTACTTACAGGTCATGGTTGTGACACTAAAATAATAGAGCCCAGCAAGTGGCCTCCTAGAACACATGATTCACTAATAACAGCTTAATTGTTAACTGCCTTGGTATCTTACACTGGCAATGGATTAAATTTTCCAGATGTCTGGAAATGATTTGACAGTGGGATTTCATTTCACAACCTGGGATGAAAAGATAGAGAAAATGTCTAAAAGACATTTTCCAGGAGCTTTCATAATGTTTGAGCCCAAAGAAACTCTAGAGAGCATCTAGTTCAGCTCTATTTTTCCTCCTCAAAATACAAAAATTCGTTTGTCACATAGGAGATTAAAAGAATTTGAGTGTCTCGTCCAGGCCAGAGTTTGTGGCACAGCCAAGTGAATTGTTTTGCTATTAAACAAAGCCAAGTGGATTGTTGTGCTATTAGTTAGATATTTTGTCAAGCTGCCTGCATCTCTTGTCACTCATTTTACTCATTTACACATTTAGAGTGTATACAAAACTATGCAGAGACAATTTTGCTAATCTTTATTTGCTATCTCAAAGATTGTGAGGACTTAATATGAGAGTCACATTACACCATTTGGACTCTTCCTTGTGCTTTAGAGATGTAATGATAGAAATCAGGCAGAATCCAAATGCTTTTGATTATAAAATGTTGCATTGGTGTAGAGTGAAGAAATTGTCTGCCTTGATAATAGAATCATTTCTAAATGCATGTGCCTAACTTATCATACTATTTACTACCGGGCTGCCTACAGTAGGAGGCCTTAAAATGTCCTTAAGGGGAAGAGGTTTAGGTTGGATTATATCCATATAGTGGCTTATCTCTATCTTTACAGGGTGGTAGAGAACATGGAAACAAATTTAAAAAATAAAAAGCTTTACTTAGGTCAGAAGAAGGTCTGTAAATAGATCCCTATTTGATTAGGTCCTTCAAGTATTAAATGTGAATGAAATAATAGCATCTTATAGAGGGTGACTGTAGCTTTTAGTGGTTTGATTAGGGGGTAATAACAATAATACTACCAAAGAATAGTACATTTACTTAGGGAGTCTTTTGATGATTAAAATTCACATGTTTCAGGTGATGATTTTTAGATGATTTCCCATTGGTGGGAAGTGGTCTAGCCCTGCCAAGCATTTGACCTCAGCCACTTTTCAGCTTCTATAGCCCTGAACCGTAATTGCACCTAATGGATTGTACCTTAGTTATTGGTTTTTCACACGGCTTTCTCCCTAACTAGGGTGTGGATGCCATAAAGGGTGGACACCAAGGTGGGTAACCTCTGTTCCCTGAGTGCCTGGAAAATGGTAGCCACTCAGTGAATGTTTAAAATTAAATGAATTGCATCAAAGAGAAATAGTTGCCAAAAAATAGGTGATTGAACTAGTACAACAGTGTTGTTAATATTATAACCATTATTTGTTTATTCCAAGTTATGTCCAGATGCCATTGCAGCCATTAAGTAACCAAACATTCCAGGTTAAGTTATTTTAATGAATTAGAATAGCCACTTAATGATACTGATATTGAGAAAAGGAGATCATCATACATTACCCAACTGGTGAGCTAAATGGTCTCTACTATGTTCCAAATATACATGTGAACAGGGCTAGTAGTGCAAGTCAGGCCAGCTGTTGCTGTATTAAAGATGATTTGGGGTGGTATGGCACTCATTTGGTGGACCTTAGAGGTGCTTTATGGCCAGGCTAGGAGTATGAAAGGCATTTTCATTTCACCATTTGTAGAGACATTCTTAATTTAGGGAAACACAGTCCTGGGGAAAGATACAGATAAGAGATAAACAGATAAGAAAGAGCAAGAGGCCAAGGACAGTGTCATGAGATACTCACTGTTTGTCATTTTGTAGTTTGCCTGAACTCCCTCACAGAGAAAGGTTTGGGGGGAAAAAAGAGACAGTGTGCAATGGATTCATTAGATTAACCCACTTGTGAGCAGATCAGGTTATGAGAAGAAGAATAAAACTAAGAAGCAAGACAGTGGCTTTTTAATTTAGTTTTCATTGAGTCACCTAGAAGCCATTACTTATTATTACATATGGAAATGGAAAGCTGACCTCCCCAAGAGTGAATGGATGTCTAAGCTGGGTTATGGGACCAGAGTCCTTGGGGCTAACAGATTGATCCAGGGTTGCACAGCAGATGTGGAAAATTAAGCCCATTTTAATAGTATGTTGCATATAAGTGATCTCTTGAAATATAAAGCTAGAGATAAAATGATAACCATTGTATCATATTGATTAAAATGTCCCCTTTTAAATAAGTATCATTTAATCAAAATATATATCTTTTATAGTAAGTTCCTTATTTTGGATACCATCACTCACAAATAATTTTTTAGGATGTCTTCATCCATGAAGTACTACTGTGCTATATTGGTAGCTGTGCAGGGATCGGAAAATTGAGAACTCTAATATTTGGAAGAGATGAATGATTTAATTCCAATTACTGATTCTTAGCTTAAATATTCACCACAACATGATAGTTGGGTATAAATAATAGATTCCCTATGGGAACTCAGTAATGTAAAATGTTGTTGCAGATATTTCTTGCAAAGGTTTTGTAGGTTGATCATATATTTTTGTCTTTATTTTGTAGTAAGAAACCAGATTACCTGGCTAAGTGAATCTATCCAAGAAGTAAATCAAGCACTGTTGCAAACATCAATAAGTTACTGTTTAGTTTACTGATGTGGTAATTTTCTAAGAAGCACTGTAGTTTTAAATAGCTTATCAGTTGCTTCTGTAAGCATCATAGGCTTAAAAGGCTTCCTGATACATTAGGAGACCCAAATATAATTGAAATTGCAGAGTCTGACATGATTTTTAAACACCTTCCTCCCTCTGCTGTTAAGTGTTTAAGCTTTAAGATGCCCTGCAGAATTGTTCATTTAGATATTAATTCAAATGCTGGCGATGTCAAGGGAAATATTTTTTAACTGATCATTTTTTACAAATGATAGTTCTCATAATTAAATTGCTGTTGGCACCAGGTTTTAGAATGATATTCTTCACAAATAGTCTCATTCCAAGCCAAACAGTTCTAGTTTTGAAATTAAAATTGCTACTGTCAATGAGTTTGTCAGATCTATTCCTGAGTGCAGATTTTGACAGAGAGGATGGAATGAGCATGAGCTTCTGAAGAAGCAGTGGCACTGGAGACAAGCTACCTATTTCATAGTTTGTTTACAGAATTTTTTATAGCAACTTTCCAGGGGCTGAGGCAAAGTAGCAAAGTGGAAAAACATAGGCCTTTTCAGCCAAATGGTCCTGGCTTTTAGTCCTGGCCTTCATAAGACTCTTTCGGACAAGGGACAGAGTCAGCCTCATTAAAACGAGGACAGCAGTGCTTACCTCGGAGGGTTTCCATGAATGAGCGCAATGGCAATAACTAGTGGTGGTAGTTGTTGCTCTTATTATTATTGTGATAACTCGTTAAGATGCGCTGTAGTTACTGAATCACTATCACTTGCTGTCGTCCACCTGGCAGATAGAAGAATGGTTTCAGAGGCGTAGGGAGTACGTGGAGGAAGTGTCTATGGCGTCACGTCTACTCATTTTAGGGGATGGCACTTGGTACTCCTGCTTCCATCTTGGGGATGTTTATTTCCCTTTCTTTCATTGTCTTTCTCACTGAAGTAGAATGAAAATGACAAGTGAGATAGGTTCCCCTTAGACCGTCTGAGTGTCTTAAGAAATGAGCAGAAGCTGGCAGGTATGTGTTGTAAGGGCAGGAGAATTAAGGAGGTAGCCCTCTGGTACTTCCGAATGCTGGCTTCTTCAGGTTCAGTGATCCTATCTGTGGTTTTCCAATCCTTTAAATGGAGGAGCAGGGATTCTGCTCCTGTTCTGCTGCCTCCGGGCTTGTTCCTTCTCCTTCTGGGCTTCCCATTCCTGAGGGACCTTTGGGGAAGCTCCAGACAAATAAATACCTGCCTTCTAGACAGATCCTACCGAGATTCTCCTCCACGCTCAGGCCCTGCTGAATTAGAATTACTAGATTAGATAACCCATAACCCTCAAAAATAAAAAGTTTGAAATTTTCTTCTAAGGTCTAGAGTGCAGACTGCAGTCAACCTCAGTGTTTATCCTTATTTCTTCCTGTATCTCTATAGCCTGCCCAAGTTGTAGCTTTTGTATACTGTAATTCCTTCACTCTCCACAGTATTGTTTAGATCAGAATCGCATCACATTCTTGTTAAAGCATGGATTGTAGGGGCACTTAGGAGATCTGGGATGGGCCTACTAATCTGTAACAAGTTCCTAGGTGATGTTGATGCTGCTGGTTTAAGGACTAACCACAATTTGGGAACCACTCATTTACATTCAGACAATAAGTGTGAACTGTACATTTTAATTACATTATATAATATATTTTGTATGAAAATCATTTTTTTCCTGATCATTATAGATTTTTTCTCTTCTAGAAAATTATTTTCAGTATAAATTGTACCACCAGAAATATATATACATATCTAGATTTCCCTTGCTTTAGGAAGCAGATCTACATAGAACATCCATGTGCAGCCATGTTAATAATAGGTAAGGTCTTCAGTACTAAAGTCCTTTAACTTTTCTCCCTATTTTCCTTTATCTCTATCACTGTTTTTTTTTTTTAACATCTTTATTGGAGTATAATTGCTTTACATTGTTGTCTGAGTTGCTGCTGTATAACAAAGTGAATCAGCTATACATATACATATATCCCCATATCCCCTCCCTCTTGCATCTCCCTCCCACCCTCCCTATCCCACCCCTCCAGGTGGTCACAGAGCAACAAGCTGATCTCCGTGTGCTGTGCGGCTGCTTCCCACTAGCTACCTGTTTTACATTTGGTAGTGTATATATGTCCATGGCACTCTCTCACTTCCTCCCAGTTTACCCTTCCCGCTCCCGGTGTCAAGTACATTCTCTGCGTCTGCGTCTTTATTCCTGTCCTGCCCTAGGTTCTTCAGAACCTTTTTTTTTTTTTTTATATTGCATATATATGTGTTAGCATATGGTATTTGTTTTCCCCTTTCTGACTTATTTCACTCTGTATGACAGACTCTAGGTCCATCCACTTCCCTACAAATAACTCAATTTTATTCCTTTTTTTATGGCTGAGTAATATTCCATTGTATATATGTGCCACATCTTCTTTATCCATTCATCTGTCGATGGACACTTAGGTTGCTTCCATGTCCTGGCTATTGTAAATAGTGCTGCAAGGAACATTGTTGTACATGACTCTTTGAATTATGGTTTTCTCAGGGTATATTCCCAGTAGTGTGATTGCTGGGTCGTATGGTAGTTCTAGTCTTAGGTTTTTTTTTTTGTTTTTTTGTTTTTTTTTCTGGTACGCGGGCCTCTCCCGTTGCAGAGCACAGGCTCCGGACGCGCAGGCTCAGTGGCCATGGCTCACAGGCCCAGCCGCTCCATGGCATGTGGGATCTTCCTGGACCGGGGCACGAACCCCTGTCCCCTGCATCGGCAGGCGGACTCTCAACCACTGCGCCACCAGGGAAGCCCTATTTTTAGTTTTGTAAGGAACTTCCATACTGTTCTCCATAGTGGCTGTATCAATTTACATTCCTACCAGCTGTGCAAGAGGGTTCCCTTTTCTCCACACCCTCTCCAGCATTTATTGTTTGTAGATTTTTTGATGATGGCATTCTGAACGTTGAGAGGTGATACCTCATTGTAGTTTTGATTTGCATTTGTCTAATGATTAAACATGTTGAGCATTCTTTCATGTGTTTGTTGGCAATCTGTATATCTTCTTTGGAGAAATGTCTGTTTAGGTCTTCTGCCCATTTTTAGATTATGTTGTTTGTTTTTTTGTTATTGAGCTGCATAAGCTGCTTGTAAATTTTGGAGATTAATCCTTTGACAATTGCTTCGTTTGCAAATATGTTCTCCCATTCTGAGGGCTGTCTTTTCATCTTGTTTATGGTTTCCGTTGCTGTGCAAAAGCTTTGAAGTTTCATTAGGTCCCATTTGTTTATTTTTGTTTTTATTTCCATTTCTCTAGGGGGTGGGTCAAAAAGGATCTTGCTGTGATTTATGTCATAGAACGTTCTGCCTATGTTTTCCTGTAAGAGTTTGATAGTGTCTGGCCTTACATTTAGGTCTTTAATCCATTTTGAGTTTATTTTTGTGTATGGTGTTAGGGAGTGTTCTAATTTCATTCTTTTCCATGTAGCTGTCCAGTTTTCCCAGCACCACTTATTGAAGAGGCTGTCTTTTCTCCATTGTATATTCTTTCCTCCTTTAGCAAAGAGAAGTTGACATATGTGTGTGGGTTTGTCTCTGGGCTTTCTATCCTGTTCCATTGATCATGATTTCTGATTTTGTGCCAGTACCATACTGTCCTCATCACTGTAGCTTTGTAGTATAGTCTGAAGTCAGGGAGCCTGATTCCTCCAGGTCCATTTTTCTTTCTCAAGGTTGCTTTGGCTATTTGGGGTCTTTTGTGTTTCCATACAAATTGCAAAATTTGTGAAAAATGCCAGTGGTAGTTTGATAGGGATTGCATTGAATGTGTAGATTGCTTTGGGTAGTAGAGTCATTTTCACAATATTGATTCTTCCATTCCAAGGACATGGTATATCTCTCCATCTGTTTGTATCATCTTTAATTTCCTCATCAGTGTCTTATAGTTTTCTGCATACCGGTCTTTTGCCTCCTTAGGTAGGTTTATTCCTATGTATTTTATTCTTTTTGTTGCAGTGGTAAATAGGAGTGTTTCCTTAATTTCTCTTTCAGATTTTTCATCATTAGTATATAGGAATGCAAGAGATTTCTGTGCATTAATTTTGTATCCTACTACTTTACCAAATTCATTGATTAGCTCTAGTAGTTTTCTGGTAGCATCTTCAGGATTCTCTATGTATAGTATCGTGTCATCTCCAAACAGTGACAGCTTTACTTCTTCTCTTCTGATTTCGATTCCTTTTATTTCTTTTTCTTCTCTGATGTGGCTAAAACGTCCAAAACTTTGTTGAATGGCAGTGATGAGAGTGGATAACCTTGTCTTGTTCTTGATCTTAGAGGAAATGGTTTTAGTTTTTCACCATTGAGAATAATGTGGGCTGTGGGTCTGTCATTTATGGCCTTTATTATGTTGAGGTAAGTTCCCTCTATGCCTACCTCTGGAGGGTTTTTATCATAAATTGGTGTTGAATTTTATCGAAAGCTTTTTCTGCATGTATTGAGATGATCATATGGTTTTTCTCCTCAGTTTGTTAATATGGTTTATCACATTGATTGATTTGCATATTGAAGAATCCTTGCATTCCTGGGATAAACCCCACTTGATCATGGTGTATGATCCTTTTAATGTGCTGTTGGATTCTGTTTGGTAGTATTTTGTTGAGGATTTTTGCATCTATGTTCATCAGTGATAATGGCCTGTAGTTTTCTTTCTTTGTGGCATCTTTGTCTGGTTTTGCAATCAGGGTGATGGTGGCCTCATAGAATGAGTTTGGGAGTGTTCCTCCCTCTACTATATTTTGGAAGAGTTTGACAAGGATAGGTGTTAACTCTTCTCTAAATGTTTGATAGAATTCGTCTGTGAAGCCGTCTGGTCCAGGGCTTTTGTTTGCTGGAAGATTGTTAATCACAGTCTCAATTTCAGTGCTTGGGATTGGTCTGTTTATACTTTCTGTTTCTTCCTGGTTCAGTCTTGGAAGGTTGTGCTTTTCTAAGAATGTGTCCATTTCTTCGTGGTTGTCCATTTAATTGACATATAGTTGCTTGTAGTAATCTCTCATGATCCTTTGAATTTCTACAGTATCAGTTGTTACTTCTCCTTTTCCATTTCTAATTCTATTGATTTCAGTATTCTCCCTTTTTCTCGTGATGAGTCGGGCTAATGGTTTATCAATTTTGTTTATCTTCTCAAAGAACCAGCTTTTAATTTTATTGATCTTTGCTATCATTTCCTTCATTTCTTTTTCATTTATTTCTAATCTGATCTTTATGATTTCTTTTCTTCTGCTAACTTTGGGTTTTTTTTGTTCTTTCTCTAATTGCTTTAGGTGTGAGGTTAGGTTGTTTGAGATGTTTCTTGTTTCTTGAGGTAGCATAACGTCCCTCTTAGAACTGCTTTTGCTGCATCCCATAGGTTTTGGATCATCGTATTTTCGTTGTCATATGTCTCTAGGTATTTTTTGAATTCCTCTTTGATTTCTTCAGTGATCTCTTGGTTATTTAGTAGTGTATGGTTTAGCCTCCATGTGTTTGTGTTTTTTACATTTTTTCCCCTGTAATTTATTTCTAATCTCATAGCGTTGTGGTTGCAAAAGATGCTTGATGCAATTTCAGTTTTATTAAATTTACCAAGGCTTGATTCGTGACCCAAGATATGATCTATCCTGGACAATGTTCCATGAGCACTTGCGAAGAAAGTGTATTCTGTACTTTTTGGTTGGCATGTCCTATAAATATCAATTAAGTCCATCTTATTTAGTGTATCTTTTAAAGCTTGTGTTTCCTTATTTATTTTCATTTTGGATGATCTGTCCATTGGTGAAAGTGGGGTGTTAAAGTTCCCTACTATGATTGTGTTACTGTCGATTTCCTCTTGTATGGCTATTAGCATTTGCCTTATATATTGAGGTGCTCCTGTGTTGGGTGCATAAATATTTACAATTGTTATATCTTCTTCTTGGATTGATCCCTTGATCATTATGTAGTGTCCTTCTTTGTGTCTTGTAACAGTCTGTATTTTAAAGTCTATTTTGTCTGATATGAGAATTGCTACTCCAGCTTTTTCTTGATTTCCGTTTGCATGGACTGTCTTTTTCCATCCCCTCACTTTCAGTCTGTATGTGTCCTTAGGTCTGAAGTTGGTCTCTTGTAGAGAGCATATATACAGGTCTTATTTTTGTATCCATTCAGCCACTCTATGTCTTTTGGTTGGAGCATTTAACCCATTTACATTTTAGGTAATTATCAATATGTATGTTCCCTTTACCATTTGCTTAATTGTTTTGGGTTTGTTTTTGTAGGTCTTTTCCTTCTCTTGTGTTTCCTGCCTAGAGAAGTTCCTTTAGCATTTGTTGTGAAGCTGGTTTGGTGGTGCTGAATTTTCTTAGCTTTTGCTTGTGTGTAAAGGTTTTAATTTCTCTGTCGAATCTGAATGAGATCCTTGCTGGGTAGAGTAACCTTGGTTGTAGGTTTTTCCCTTTCATCACTTAAAATATGTCCTGCCACTCCCTTCTGGCTTGCAGAGTTTCTGCTGAAAAATCAGCTGTTAACCTTATGGGGATTCTCTTGTATGTTATTTGTTGCTTTCCAGTTGCTGCTTTTAATATTTATTTCTTTGCATTTAATTTTTGATTGGTTAATCCGTGTCTTGGCATGTTTCTCCTTGGATTTATCCTATATGGGACTCTCTGCTGTTCCTGGACTTGATTGACTATTTTCTTTCCCGTATTAGGGAGGTTTTCAACTATAATCTCTTCAAATATTTTCTCAGTCCCTGTCTTTTTCTCTTCTTCTTCTGGGACCCCTATAATTCGAATGTTGGTGCATTTAATTTTGTCCCAGAGGTCTCTGAGCCTGTCCTCAGTTCTTTTCATTCTTTTTCTTTATTCTGCTCTGCGGTAATTATTTCCGCTATTTTATCTTCCAGGTCACTTATCTGTTCTTTTGCCTCAGTTATTCTGCTATTGATTCCTTTGAGAGAATTTTTAATTTCATTTATTTTGTTGTTCATCATTGTTTGTTTGCTCTTTAGTTCTTCTAGGGCCTTGTTAAACATTGCTTGTATTTTCTCCATTCTATTTCCGAGATTTTGGATCATCTTTACTATCATTACTCTGAATTCTTTTTCAGGTAGACTGCCTATTTCCTCTTCATTTGTTTGGTCTGGTGGGTTTTTACTTTGCTCCTTCATCTGCTGCATATTTCTCTGTCTTCTCATTTTCCTTAACTGACTGTGTTTGGTGTCTCCTTTTCGCAGGCTGCAGGTTCGTAGTTCCCATTGTTTTTGGTGTCTGCCCCCAGTGGGTAAGGTTGGTTCAGGAAGGTGTGTAGGCTTCCTGGTGGAGGGGACTAGTGCCTGTGTTCTGGTGGATGAGGCTGGATCTTGTTGTTCTGGTGGGCAGGACTGTGTCCGGTGGTGTATTTTTGGGTGTCTGTGAATTTATTAGGCAGCCTCTCCGCCAGTGGGTGGGGTTGTGTTCCTAACTTCCTAGTTGTTTGGCACAGGTTGTCCAGCCCTGGACCTTGCTGGTCACTGAGGGGAGCTGGGTCTTAGCATTGAGTTGGAGGTCTCTGGGAGACCTCTCGCCGATTGATAATACATGGAGCGGGGAGGTCTCTGGTGGACCAGTGTCCTCAACTTGGCTCTCCCACCTCAGAGGCTCAGGCTTGACACCCGGCTGGAGCACGAAGACCCTGTCAGCCACACAACCAGGTACGTGGGGAGTTTCTTGCCTTTGGGAAGTCTGAGGTCCTCTGCCAGCGTTCAGTAGGTGTTCTGTAGGAGTTGTTCCATATGTAGATGTTTTTCTTTTCTTTTTTTTTTTTTTTTGCAGTACGCAGGCCTCTCACTGTTCTGGCCTCTCCCGTTGCGGAGCACAGGCTCCAGATGAGCAGGCTCAGCGGCCATGGCTCATGGACCCAGCCGCTCCGCGGCATGTGGGATCTTCCCAAACCGCGGCACGAACCCGTGTCCCCTGCATTGGCAGGTGCACTCTCAACCACTGCGCCACCAGGGAAGCCCTGTAGTTGTATTTTTGATGTATTTGTGGAGAGGAAGGTGATTGCCACATCTTACTCCTCCACCATCTTGAAAATCGATCCTCTAGGGGCTTTAACATTTGTTATTATGGTTTTTATTTTTTAATCTTCCAATCTTTTTGCTCATGAAGGGAAGACCCACACAGGACCTTAAGTATGTGGAAGAAATGGCAAGATTTAGGTATTGCCAAATTTGGGGGACTATCCTTCTGGAGAAGATGAAACTATCACTTTTTTTTTTTACAACATTCTAAAAATATTTTATCTCAGGTTAATATACAGCACTGGATCAAAACAGGCTATGATTTTAAAGTCATATTACAGAAATGCCTATTTCTAAAATCCTAAGAAGTTATATGCTGAAATTGTTTTTGTTCTTATGTACAATCTTATATCCAAAACCTAGTAGCAAGCAGAATGTCATTTACTTTATGTAGCATTTTGTAAATGCTCACTACCCATTAACATTTCTCTGTATTTATAATATATCAATATTATAAATTTAAAAAAATGAGAAAGGGTTTGCTTTTTAGTGTCCAATCTTTACATTAGCTTGCTTACTCAGAAAATACAGTTGACCCTTGAACAACACAGGGGTTAGGGATGTTGATTCTCCTTCCTCTCAAAAATCCATGTGTAATTTACAGTTGGCTCTGTATACACAGTTCCTCTTTATTTGCAGTTCCTCAGTCACGGATTCAAGCAACCACGGATTGTGTAGTACTGTAGTATGTACTATTGAAAAAAATCCATGTGCTTGTGGATCCATGTAGTTCAGACCCATGTTGTTCAAGGGTCAAGTGTATTTTTACACTGCGACAACCACTTTTATGTTTTTACTTTGAAGGCATCTCTCTTGCAAGTTAACAAACCCTGAGCATGCACTTAAGGCAAACACTGGCCCCTGCCTGATAAACCCAGTATTGTCCTGGAGCTGAGAGTTGCTTTGTAAGGGGTATTTTTGTAGCAAGAAAACAGGACAGATAGCCAGAGAGAAATAGGCATTGAAGTAGTGGGATGGGATTTTTCAGGTGCTTCTTAATCCAGAATGTATTCTAATTCCATCTGAAACCATGGAGTATAGAAAATTCCTCCTCACACAGTGTAGAGGGTGGCAGGACACTCACAATGCCTGTACTCAGTAATAGGAATAGGCACCAAAATAAAAATGATAAAAGTATGCAGACCAGAACCCTGAGTATTTGTGGGGAAGGCCTGTTCCTTAAACCCTGATCACAAAGCAATTGCAGCCCAAGAGACCTTCTGTACAATTAAAAACAGTTGTGCTGCTAGATGGGCACTGAATGGACCAGAGTGGGATACACATACCGCCACCATTTCTTTTTGGCTTTCTATCAAGGTATATTTTTGTAAAGCAACATTTATTGCTGTTTTAGGAATCACTTTTAGTAGATTTAAGAATTCTGATTCTATCAGTATAAATGTAGTCAGTTAATCAGTCTCTTAACAGAGCATTCGTTCTACAAAGTGCTGTGAGAGGGAGGCATGTCTTCTTTTTTCCTAAAAAAGTTTGTCTGCTTCTGAGAAGAGTGCCTGTTAAAGTTAATACTTAGATTATTTCACATGGGTGGCTTTTTGTCAGGGTGGCCTTTGGGAAAGTTGGTGTTCAAATGCAAGAAGGGAAAACTTAATGCCACGTTCAGGATATTATTTATTTTCCCTCGATTTGCTTCTCTTCTTTTCTCCTAGATATATGATATAGTAAAAATAAACCTGTCAAAGTAAGCTGACCTCATTTTATACATCTTTGAATATAGCAACTGCTTCATAATTGTCTGTTGCATTGATTTGCTTTATGCTCAATTAGATCTAGAGAAAAGTCCTTTTGATAGTAACTGAAAAGATTTCATTTGCGTAGATCTTTAAGAAAGTCACTAGGCTCTGAAAAACTGAAGACCTTTCAGAAAGAGTAATGGAAGAAACTCTGTGACAGCAGTGCTCTCGGCTCAGTCATCTTTTATATCCCACCCACTTTCATACCTAGTGTTGCAGCACTTTGCGAAGTATAGGCCCTTATACATACATTTTGAATTAATGTAATTTCGAGTTGTAAAAGCTGATGCATTTGCCCAATTTATTTTTGCAAAAGTGGGATAAAATTGTTTTTACATTGTAAATTGCCTGAGTTTTTATCGGTGAAAAGCAGCTCAAATGTCTTGATAAATATTATTAAAACCTTGAGGCTAATAACTAAGTTCCCTGCCTACCCTTGTCAGCCCAGTGTGAGGAACAGCTAAACCAGCTTGATGTTTTCTTTTTCACTGCAAAGTCCTCTGAGAACTTTTCCCTGTGTGTGGCAGGGAAAAGGTTTTGCAAAACACAAAGGGATGGCCACTCATAAAAAGGATAGATAGCTATTTAGTTATATGTTCAGTGCGTGTTTATTGAGTTCCTAGTATGTGCCTGGCACCGGGCTAGTAATGTTAAGTGCAAGTTAGTTTCTTTGTGCTGCTTATAGTCTAATGGGAGAAATGACTAGTAAAGATGTAGACAGATTAATAAGATGTATAATTTCGATGCTGAAGTGCTGGGAAGGAAACCAGCAGGGTGCAATGATAGAGAACAAGGGGACAGGGTAGGGCCTTAGGAGAAGGTGGAGCCAAGGGGAGGAAAGCTTTCCAGGCAAAGGACACACCCATCCTCAGGGTGGAAGCCACTTGCACTTTGAAGACCCCAGAAAAATCAGTGAGGCTGAAGGCTTGAGGCTAGGGCAGGTGGCTCAGGCAGGTTTGGAGAGGTGAGCAAAGATCCTGCCACTAAAAGGGGTTTGGATTTCACTAGATGAGTTTAAATGTGATTGGATTTGTGTTTAGAAAGACTCCCTCTGGTTGTTTTGTGGAGAAAGTATTATAAGAGAGGAAGAGAGAAGACAGGAGGACCGAATGAGTGCATGTTGCTGTAGCTCAAGAAATAGGTGGGTTGATGGATGCGGAGGTGGTGAGCAGAGGGGTGATTCCAAGTATACTGTGAGGTAGAATTAACTGGGATCGAATTTGGGGAGTGGGGATACTTCGAAAACAGGCAGGTTTCCTGCTTAAATAACCAGTAGGTGTCATTTCCTGGATGGGAAAGAGTGGGGGATGAACAGGTTTTTGAGGGAAAATGCATTGTTCAGGTCGGGACATACTGAATTTGAGAAACCTGTGGATGTCTGAGTGCAGATGTTCAGTTGACCTTTGAACATGTGAGCATGTAGTTGATAGGAAAGGCCAGGGCTGTGTATTCAAAGGTGGGGGTGATCTTCCAGAAGACAGTACTAAAGTGGTGGGAATAAATGAAATTACTTACAGAGAAGTGTAGAGAAAGAGGAGGACTTAGGTTTGAGCCCCTGATACTCTATCATGTAGCAGCTGGGTAAACTCAGAGGAGCCTCCGAGAACTCTGAGAAGTCAAGTGGTGTTTTAGAATCCAAGGAGTGGGTGTTTCAGGAAGGGACGGTCCATCAGTTATCATTGCCACCAAATCAGATGTTTCCATGTGTTAGTTGGGGACATATACGTGTGGTTGTATGTCACCAGACAACTTTAATTGTTGCTAAGTAGATAATAGCAGCAAAGGACTTTAAATTCATGCTCACCTTTGAGAATCAGCCTTGCATCTGCTGCATCAGTCCATTGGTAAAGTTGAAAGAGCACCCACTGGGAACCGGACAAATATATACAGTTGACCCTTGAACAACAGGGGTTTGAACTGCGTGGGTCCACTTATGCGCCAATACAGAGGAACCATACATACAGAGGGCCGACTGTAAATTATACTGGGCTTATTGACTACGGGGAGGGTTGGCACCCCTATCCCCCAAGTTGTTCAGGGGTCAGCTGCGTATTCAGAGTCTCTGGCTAGGTCCTGGAGAGATCGATTTCTCTTTGTGGGCTCCTGTTTCTTTATCACTAAGCCATGGGTGGGTGAGTGGATGGGGATTAAACTGGTTGTTAAAGGTTTTTCCACTTCAGTGATGGTGTGAAATCGAACATATTGAGCACCATACATACATTAAAATCCAGACTTATATTCTTAAATTAAAACATTTTTACTTTTGGTGCAATTAATGTTGACAGAATCAAAGTCAAGCAGACCTCTCTGTAGGTGTGTTTTAAGTCCTAGTTCATAGAAGTGGAGGCTTGCAGAGAGTGGACAAGGGACAGGTATGAAAGAGGATTGATTTTGCAATTTACATATGGTGAAGCTTTGATTGTCTGGTAAATCATAAAGAATAATTAGAAATAGTATTAAGAGAAATAATTTTTGCTTTTTAAAAAGCTGATTAACATTCAGATCATCGTTTGGTTTTATTTTGCACAGTACACAAAATGCATTTTTTTCAGGGAATATAATTGAATTACCACTTTTATTGAAGGATATTTTCCTGAAGTGTAATCTTAAAGAGAATTTTAAAACACATCAAGTCATACACATAATGTGGTTTCTTCTCACCTTAAAGATTATATCTTTTAGTTTTTAATGAAAATTGGTGAATGGATTTTGTAAAATATTCTTCTCAAAGGCAAAAATTGAAATGATAGGAAAATGCTTAAAGCCTTTGCAAATTTGATTTCATTTTGGTAAAGTTCATACTTAGTTGAACATTATGTAGAGCAGTAAAAAAAGGAAGGAATTTGCCCACTATGTTGCCAAAGCTTAGATGCGTGAAAACTTGTGTTAGTTATACATAGAAATAAGTGATTGAGAACTATCATACATCTGAGGCACGAAACAGAAACCTGTTTTCTGTTAACAGAGCCTTACCAAATAAGGTATTTTTTTCTCTTTACAACTTGTTTCAGTTGAGTTTTAAGTAACTTGCTTCATAAATAAAACTTCAAACGAGGTTTATTTACTGGATCTTTACAGATTTAAAGGGTGGAAATTTATGCTGACAGGTAATTTGGATCACTTTTCTATTATGAAGATAGAAAAGTCGCCATTGTTTTAAACTATTTAGAAGTGTTAGATGTTATAAGGACTAAAGTTAGGTAAAGATAAAAAGTGGAGTTATTTATCTACTAGTTTATTATGTACAACTTATTTTCAGTTGAATGTAGAAAAATTCATTTTATTCAGAAAAGTATATAGGTTTCCTATAATAATGTTTGAATATTTATAGGTTATCCCTCTAGACTTGCTTAGTAATTGTCTTTTTAAAACTATGATGATTTAATGGCAATCATATGTAATATGTTATTTATGTGAGTTAAACCAGCTACTTAGCTTAGGCTAATTTTTTTCCTAGTCCAAATAATTTTTCAACAGAGATGAAAAATACTACATAACTATTAGCTTTATGCACACATTGTACATAATCTGTGCTTATATTGATAACTTTACTTCTTTCAGCTGAATAGGGCCTCAAAAGTTTTATATCCAGTATTTGAGTACTTTTGTTTTTCTCTTTAAGAAGTCAGTATTAGGCACTACTGGTTACTACCAGCTGAAGCCTCACACAGCTGTGTATTTAGCATTTAATCATGCTAAGAATTGCTAATTAGAACATCAAACTGGACAAAGCATACCCAGTGGAGTCGAGACAATGCCATTTTTGTTTGAGAAACATAAATAAATAATCTTTACGCAGCAGTGGTTTCATTAGTAAGCTTTTGTGCTGAGTATGGTAAGTAGGCAATCTTTAGCAAAATGTTTTAACCCGCTGGGAATACTTTATCAATGTCATCCTTTCACAGAAATCTGTAATCCCTCGAAAATGGGGCCAGCCTTAGTCAGAACTGTCAAGTTTACATGTGGCTTTTCGACTTCTCTTTCTATTCTTCGCGTTCCTTATTCTGTTACCTTTCAGTAACACCCCCAACCTGACAGCCACCCACCACTAAACACGCACAGACTTTCTACTGCTGTCCTCTCCTCTGCTGTGTTTTACCTCTGATTTGAACCCCGCTGTAGCCCCTTCAGTCAGCCTTACTGTGGCTCAGGCTCCCAAATCAATCCCCTTCTCCTTTTCTTTTTGTTAAAAAAGCACCTTGTTTCCAGACCTTAGATGCAGTTAGTTAGCTGTAGTGTAGATGAGAACTAAGAAGTTTATTCAGTGCCGTGTTAATGGCTGATAGCAATGTTAACGTATTACCTTTCTAGGAGTAGTGAATATTTTATACTGAAATCGGAGGTCTTGTGTCAGTAAGACATCAAGTCAGATGAATCAATACCAGCAGCATAACTAGTCTGGTTAGGAAAAGGGAAAGAAAATGGCTCCAGAGAATGAGGGGCACTTGCTGGGTGTCCCTAATATCAGTTCTTTTTACCCACTCACGTTATACGCTTAAAAGTTCTAACTTATTCTGGGAATGCAGCCATTTTAGCTCTTTACAGCACCGGATCTCACAGTCCTCGTGAATTAAGTGGTAATAGGAGGGTTACATACGGGGCCTGATGTGGTGCTAATACAAGGGGTGCTTAACACTCTTGTAGATTTCACAGATTAAATAAGCCAGACAAATACTATGTTGAGAAGCAAAGATGTGCAGAAAATATTTAAATGCATTGAAAATGTTTAAATGGCACAGATTTTGTTGAAAACATTTCCTGTTAGAAGGATGCGTTCGGGGAAGTACTGAAGTTATGATTGTCTGAAATTCAACAGATACATACTTCTTAGTTTTTTCTGTTGTTGTTTGTTTTTAGCCTTTGTAGACTAGCTCTGCTCCACTAATTCATATTATTAAACCTATGTCCTTGTAAGTAGCAGAAGAGTTCTGGAATTCGAGAGCCTGAAGTGTCCCATGACTGCCACTTACTAGCTTTGTCACCAGAGCTTTCCACGTCCAGTTATTTGTAAAAGGAGGGGGATAATAATATTTTCGTCTATGTCAAAAATGTTCATTGAAGATCTGTTGAAATGGTATTTGTATCTATAAATTGCAGAGCATTATATAGAAGTAAAGGATTATTGAGCCATTTCATGGGAACTATACATTATGGATTTTAAAAGATATATATTAAGATGAGCTGCATTTTTAAGAGAACATTTAGTGGAGAACCAAAGATCTGAGTTTTAGTGCCACGTCCCCCACTAACTTCAATAACAAACAGGCTTTTTCTGGCAGTTTTGCTTATCTGGATGAAAACCAAGAGCTAAAATCTAAATCATAAAGACATTTGGGAAGCCAAAATGTCTGCCAAAGTGTCCGGGAACTAAAATTCACACAGTTGACTCACAGTAGATACCCTTAGACCTTCTCCCCCCAGAGTTAATTCACTCTAATTATATACCTGTAAAACAGCTGGGTTAGTTTATTTCTAAGACTATGGAAGATTAAAAAAGCAAATAAATTTTTCATGTTGGCATGCTGAAAGTAGTGAAAAAGAACAATTGAATAATCTGGCAGAAAAAGGAGACCCCTTCCGAAACAACTAGAAAAAGAATATAAGTAACTGAAAGAACATAGCCCTCTTGGGCCATTTAGTGTTACAGACGCTAAGGACATCACTCTGTTACCGTGACACAAAAACAAAATTAAGTTCATATGTTATATATTCCCTGCATAATCAAAGAATGAAGTGTGCATAGCACCTTTATTAGTCCATCCCTCAATAATAGGCTCTAGCTATCATGTAAACTAAAGTACCCAGAAAGATGCAAATTCACAACAGCCTTCAGTTAGCTTGTATTTGTAACTTAGGTTAAGGGATCCAGAACTACTTTATCAAGATAGGCCCAATTTATTCATTTGCAAAATGAAGAGCTTGGGCTAAACTAACCTTTAGAATTACAAGCTAAATATGTAACCTCATCTATCTCTTCTACCAGAATAATATTGTATACTTTAAAACTCAGCCACATTTCTTGAAATCAATTCTTACATAAACTATATATATATATATATATATATATATATATATATATGATGGAATAGCATGCAGTACTTGCTTTATTCACTTAAAAACACAAAAAAGCCTTTCATCTTTAAGATCAGACCATAAAATAACACTTAGAAATTTTTAAGTTATTTATTCATTTATTTAACAAATATACATGAAGCACTTTCTTAAATCCAGAGACTGTGTTAGCTCCTGGGAATAAAAGAAAACTTAAGTGTGGTGGAAGAGACAGATATTAAACTTCTAATCACATTAAGTGATATTTGGAAATGCTATGAAGGAAAACATAGGTACCTAAAGAATGTGGCATTAGAACCTAGGAATAACAAATAGTGTCCATTAGGAGCTTTTACCTGGGAGTCCCAAGTCCACTGCAGTTTTTCTGTCCCTGGGTTCTGGATCTGTGCTATGAAATGCTTACAGGATAATACCACCGCCTTATAATAAGACCCTCTGGGGAACGCAGAACTAAAGCTCCTTCAAAGGAGTAATAAGGAAAACGTCAGGCTGGGCAGATTTGGGGGCATTCATTTCTCTTTCC
>NW_006771008.1:520430-534784 GCF_000442215.2 Lipotes vexillifer
TTCCCTCCCTCCCTCCCTCCTTCCTTCTGTCCCTCTTTGCCTTCTCTGCCATTCCTTCCATAATAATTTATTGAAGGTCACCATGTGTGAGGCATATTTTAAAACTCATCTCCTTTGACAGGAGCAAGGACCTCCTTCTGCCACCACTGTGGCTGACATTTTAGGTCATTCTGACCTTTGATTCATGCTGAATGTTCTCTACTTATTGGAAAGTTACTCCTTCCCACTAGCTGCTTGTTTGTCATTTTTAAATTTCACTAAGTTTAACAGGTTGGCTGTCACCAGCACATCCATGCTTAGGTCCAGTGTCATTTTTAGACATCTCTTACTGCAGAAGGTCTTCCTGAGCTTCCATCCCAAGCTCACTGAGGATCTCTAAGGCTCATAGACTTTCCTACTCTGATGGGGATCTCACCTGAGGACATTATTCATCCTTATAAAAGAAAATGCCCAGTCCTTCATACCTATATCCTTGTTTATTCACTAACTCACTTATTGAGCAGTATTTGTTGAGCCCCTTCCTTGTGCAGGATACTCCACTAGATGCTGAGGATTCAGAGTAAAACATCATAGCCTCTAAACCTCCAAAGGGTCTTGCATGTAGTCTGTCAGTTTTATAGCCCATTGGGATTTCCATGCTGGTTCCACTTGTGAAAGAAAACCCCGAGTGGAAGTGAAGGACAGCAATCTCTAGCTCTCTGTCACCTTCTTTATAGACTCCATTCACTTATATCATTCGTGCATCAGTTCTGTTAGCAAATATTTATTGAGGGTTAGACGTTATTCTAAATGCCATGGCCAAGTAGTATATGAACCATGCCCTCCATTAAAGGAACTGGAAGAGGCTGCCATCCTGAAACCTGACCTTATGGACATTCTGATGTCCCAGCTCTCTTGCTGAACAAGGATTTTCATATCCCCATTATGCCTAGGCACACAGTTAAGGCAAAGAGTAGGATTGGGTTTATGCACTCAGAAAGTGATGCCAGGAAAGGCAGCCTCCTGTTAATATGGAATGAAGAATCTCTGCCCTGTAATCTTTACCATCTGTTTGCTTTGCCTTTTTTTCTTTTATTGTCCCTTGACTTTTCCCATAAGATCCAAGTACCATTCCATTTGGAAACCATCTTTGTTGGAACTGATGTAAGGAGGCCTCCTGCTACTAGAATGGACTCAGGCTTTCAGGCCAGGCACTATGTTTTAATCATGGTTTCCCTGTTATTAGTTTTAGGTTATTGGGCAAGTTATTTAATTTCTCTGAACCTCAACTTTTTTAATCCATGAAATAAGAAAAATAATTCCATTGTAAAGATAAACATGATAAGTTATAAGTGCCTGGCACATGTAGACTTATTTTTCCTTGGCTGCCTAGCGTTGTCTCCCAGAAATAGAGCTGATAGGAGGAAAAGGGGATCACAGGTAAGCACTGAACTGGAACGGAGATGACAGATTTTATTGGATTCATTGTTGACTTTACTTTCGTGTGGCACTTACTCCACTTTGGTTTTCACTGTTTTGATCTCATAGATTGATCATTTTCATGTATAGAGATATTAGAAAAGTTTTTAATAATTTTCCTTAGAAGAGAAACATTCCTCAGGTTCCTACATCTATAATATTCTTTAGGATGAATACATTTATAGCTGTTGACTCTAGTAGCTGCTCACTGCCATCTAAAGTGAGAAAGTGTTTTAAAAAATAGTGTTAAAGTAAAAAAAAATATATATATATATATGTATATACATATATAATGTTCTAGAGCCATATATTGCTGGATTATATTTAATTTGAAGATGTAGCCTAGAAAATACCACCAAAAAGACAGGATAGTCTCACCTTAAAAGTGAAGCCCTAATTTTTCTGGCACTTTAATCATTACTGTTAATCTTAGAGTAATTTCTGTGGAGAAATTCTGGTAAACTTTTGACTGTCACTGTGTTCAAACATGACCGGCAAAATCTAAATTTAAAAGCTAAATTAATGGCCTTTAGGAGGGCTAAGGTTGAAGTTTGAACTAAAAATTTGCAGTGAATCTTTGTCAACTAATAATCAGTTGCTAAAAAAGGGATCACAAAAGCCCTACTGTTGGTGGCATCGTTATCTTCATAAGTAATAATGTTACTTTAAAATGCAGCATCATTTTTAGTTTATTCCTTCCTTTTCTTCCAGCCATGTAAGAAATCTGTCCCTCTTTGCTCAACCTCATTTTGTTTCCATTACTATAAACCAAGCAGTACTTGACTTTGGATTATATTAAATTTTGCTCTGGTGACTGTTCTCAATGACCCAGTCATAGATTCCAGTTCATATGAGTGATGAGAAAGCTATGTCTTACGTAAAATATTTGGTCTAGAAATTTTTCATAATGTTAGTTAAAAAGAAGAAAAGAAAAAAAGAATATTTGATGTCTATAAACCTCAGTGGATGTTAGCTACAGCTTTATTCATATACATTTATATGACTGGTGTTACGAGATTAAGACCCCGAGTGTTTTGACAATATTTACTGATTCATAAAATGAGAGATTAACCATTGAAGTAAATTGATAGGAAAATGAGAGAGGAGAATGGAGAAAAAAAATTATTAAATTTTTCAAAGACAATTTTTAAGAGCAGTTTTAGGTTCATAGCAAAATTGAGATTTCCCATATACCCTTGCTTTCCCATTATCAACACCCCCCTCCAGAGTAGTACGTTTATAACAATTGATGAACCTTTTGTCACATCATTACATCATAACCCCACAAAGTTCATAGTCTACATTAGGGTTTACTGTTGCTGTTGCACATTCTGTGGGTTTTGACAAATGTATAACGACGTGTATTCATCATTATAGTGACATACAGAATAGTTTCATTGCCCTAAAGTGCTATGCACTCCACCTATTCATCCCCCCCCACCAGCTCCTAGCCGCCACTGATTTTTTTTTTACTGTCTCTATAATTTTGCCTTTTCCAGAATGGCATATAGTTGGAATCATGTAGTATGTAGCCTTTTCAGATTGGCTTCTTTCACTTGAGAATATACATTTAAGGTTCCTTTATGTCTTTTCATGGCTTGACAGCTCGTTTCTTTTTAGTACTGAATAATGTTCCATTGTCTGGATGGACCACAGTTTGTTTATCCACTTACGTACTGAAGGACAACTTGGCTGCTTCCAAGTTTGGGAATTATGATTAAGCTATAAGTACTTATATGCAGGTTTTTGTATGGTTATACGTTTTCGACTCTTTTGAGTTAATACCAGTAGTAATTGCTGGATCAGATAGTAAGAATATTTTTAGTTTTGTAAGAAACTGCCAAACTGTCTTCCAAAGTGGCTGTATTATATTTGCATTCTCACCAGCGATGAATGAGAGTTCCTATTGTTCCACATCCTCATCAGTACTTGGTATTGTCAAGTGTCTGGATTTTGGCCATTCTGATAGGTGTGTAGTGGTATCTCATTGTTTTAATTTGTGTTTCCTTGACAATATAGAATGTGGAGCATCTTTTCATATGCTTCTTTGCCATCTATATATCTTCTTTAGTGAGGTATCTGTTCAGGTCTTTGTCCCATTTTAAAATCAGGTTGTTCATTTTATTATTGAGTTTTAAGAGTTCTTTGTATATTTTGGATAACAGTCCTTTATCAGATGTGTCTTTTGCATTTTCTCTTAGTTTGCAGCTTGTCTTCTCATTCTCTTGAAATTATATTTTATAGAGCAGTAAGATATTAATTTTAATCAAGTCCAGCTTATCAGTTCTTTCTTTCATGGATCATACCTTTGTCATTTTAGCTAAACAGTCATTGATATACCCAAGGTCATCTAGGTTTTCTCCTATGTAATCTTCTAGGGGTTTTATATTTTTGTCTTTTACATTTACATTTGTGATCCATTTTGAATTAATTTTTGTGAATTGTGTGAGGTCTGTGTCTAGATTCATTTTTTTTTGTATGTGGATATCCAGCTGCTCCAGCACCATTTGTTGAAGAGACTGTCTTTGCTCCATTGTATGCCTTTGCTCCTTTGTCAAAGAGCAGTTTGTGTGTCTATTTCTGGGTTGTCTGTTCTGTCCTGTTGGTCTATTTTGATGATGCCATAGTGTCTTGATTACTATAGCTGTAAAGTAAGTCTTGAAGTTGGGAAGCATCAGGTTTCCAATTTTGTTCCTCTTCTTAATATTATGTTGGCTATTCTGGGTCTTTTACCTCTTTATATAAACTTTAGAATCAGTTGATATCTACAAGATAACTTGCTGGAATTTTGATAGAATTGCATTGAATCTATAGATTACGTTGGGAAGAGCTAACATCTTGACAATATTGAGTCTTCCTGTCTGTGAACATGCAGCATCTCCTGCTTATTTAGTCCTTTGATTTCATTCATCAGAGTTGTATACTTTTTGTCACATAGATTTCGTACATATTTTGTTAAATTTATACCAAAACATTTTATTTTTGGAGATACTAATTTAAATAATATTGTTTAATTTCAAATTCCATTTGTTCATTGCTGGTATGTATATGGGAAAGTGATTGACTTTTGTATATTAACCTTGTATCCTGAAACCTTGATATAGTCACTTAGTTCCAGGAGATTCTTTTGGCCTTTCTAATCATCATGTCATCTGTGAACAAAGACAGTTTTATTTCTTCCTTCCCAATCGATATAATTTGTATTTCCTTTTCTTATCTTAATGTACTGCATCCCCATACAGTGTCAAAAAGGAGCGGTGAGAGGGGACATCTTTCCTTTGTTCCTGATCTTAGTTGGAAAGCTTCTAGTTTATTTCATTTAAGTATGGTGTTAGCTCTACAGTTTTTTGTAGATGTTCTTTATCCAGTTGAGAAGGTACTTCTCTGTTTCTAATTTACTAGCAGTTCTTATCATGAATGGGTGTTAGATTTTGTCAAATGCTTTTACTGTATATATTGATATGATCATGTGATTTTTTCCTGTTTTAGCCTGTTGATGTGATAGATTAATTTATTTTTGAATGTTAAACCAGTCTGGCGTCGCTGGGATTTTATTAGATTTTTAGAACCTAAACTAGATGCAATTAAACTTGAAGAAATTACAGGGTCTAGATTCCTCCATTGCCTGAATTAGTCTTCTCATCTTCATTTGCAATTTGACAGAAAAAGGAAAAATTGATAGTCATTATTTTTCCATCCATCTGTGCATATTACAACATGATGGCTAGTTAAAAAAGTGAAATTGAAATGTTACAAGATGAAATTTAATAGTTTTTAAGCATGTGGAAATTTCTTTTAAAGGGAAAGAAAGAAACATCAATAAGAGGAGGAAATGGGCTCATTATGTTTTGTAAGGGAGTATACATGGGAGTTAGTGCTACCATCAAGCTGAGTAACAGCCTCCTCTTGTTAAAATGGGTAACTTGACCCCCAGGTGTTTAACAGAATTGTGAGGTCAGATGCACTAATGGCTGGCAGAAAGATCATGAGCTTTTCCAACTTACATTAACCTTGGTGGAACTTTGTGTGTGTGTGTGTGTGGTACGCGGGCCTCTCACTGTTGTGGCCTCTCCCGTTGCAGAGCACAGGCTCCGGACGCGCAGGCTCAGCGGCCATGGCTCACGGGCCCAGCCGCTCTGCGGCATGTGGGATTTCCCGGACAGGGCACGAACCCGTGTCCCCTGCATCGGCAGGCAGACTCTCAACCACTGCACCACCAGGGAGGCCCTTGGTGGAACTTTTTTAAGCCATTATTATATCTTTGAGATACTGGTGCTTTGAGCCTGCAGGGTTTTCATCTGTATTAAGGGGAAACTAGCTACCTTATAGTGGTATTTTGCAGTTTAAATAGGATAGCAGAGTAAGTAAAGCACATTGTTTCATGCCATGCCCAGCATATACTAGGCATGCGATAATCAATAGCAATTAGCTTAAAGGAAGGAAAACATACTGATATAATATTTTAGTTCAAATTTTATTGATGTATACATTTCAATATGAGATTCTTTAGCTAAACCTGTTCTTTTTGCCAACTTATTGAGCTATGAATATTTTGCTTCCTGAATTCACTTCTCCATTTTCACTTGAATGAGCAGCTGTAATGAATCACCCAGTATGGACAGCTGAATAAACTAGCACTCAACAATTCAGTAAATAAAACATCATTTTATTTTTTTTCTCTTTTCTCTCTCATCTGCTTTAGTTTGTAAGCAACAGGATCTAAGTTTGCTGTTTGACTTTCTGGTTGTATAAGAGAAAAATGTATTTATTTAAAAAAAAATATGTTGTTTTTAAGTCCTGTAAAAAGATAACTTATAGAAAAATTAATAGGGTGGAATTGTCTAAAGACACTATTTTCCTCTTGCATTTAGAGAAATTCCTTTTCTTTAAAATTTATTTATTTGTTTTTGGCTGCGTTGGGTCGTTGTTGCTGTGCACGGGCTTTCTCTAGTTGCGGCGAGTGGGGGCTATTCTTCGTTGTGGTGCGTGGGTTTCTCATTGTGGTGGCTTCTCTTGTTGCGGAACACAGGCTCTAGGCGCGTGGGCTTCAGTAGTTGTGGCACACAGGCTTCTGTAGTTGTGGCATGGTGGGCTCTAGAGCGCAGGCTCAGTAGTTGTGGTGCATGGGCTTAGTTGCTCCGTGGCATGTGGGATCTTCCCGGACCAGGGATCAAACCCGTGTCCCCTGCATTGGCAGGCGGATTCTTAACCACTGCGCCACCAGGGAAGTCCAAGAAATTCTTTTTAATGCAGAATATGGTGTTGTCTTTTGTGTGTATTACCGGTGGCCCTCTGAGATAAGATGTGATCTCTGATATGTATCACGCTTTAATCAGAACAAAATTAGAAACAGCTGACCCTTTAAAAGGTTGTTTTTCTCCAAAATGGGAAATCATTTTCGGGGGGCCTAAAAGAAAAACAGAGAAGCTTGCTTTTTGTTCTTGTTATTTTAATGGTGTTTTAGTTTGTAAAATTGTGGCTTAAGGTCCAAGGTAAAAACTGTGAAATGGCAGGGCCCAGCACTTACGATGCACAGTCACATTCTCTCTTTTTTGTTTACACATTAAGTTATAAAACCAATTCTGGATGCAAGATGATGGCAGTGGAATTGAAAGCAGCTTCTAGGCCATTAGGCACTTACGTTCAGAAGGATGGAAAGAAATACTATAACCGTTAAGTTTAAATTTTAATAGTTACACAGTATTGGTGAATGATAAAGCACCTAAATAAGGTGGATGACACCTAACTACAGTTGAGACAATTAGTTGGGAAAATCCTTGGGGGCATAAAAAGTCCTGAACCATAAAATAACAGGTAAAAGTAGCTATGTGTTTTGTGGTATTCCATTTGGTACTGATAAAAAGGCCCTTGTGGGGCTTAGAATAAACGTTATCACGTATTCCTGAGTGAGGTTAGTATTACTTGACTTTTAAATAGCTTCTTCCTGCCATTATTGTAGAGGAAGGTACTGTTTCACAGATAAATCATTCAAATTTATTTCCTTCTGGCAGTGCTGAGCTCGGTATTTGGCATATACGCAGTAGGTCCTCAGTGGATCTCTGTTGGATGCATGAACGCACTTGTAACTTTTATGTTAGTTGCTTAGATGGAAACAAAGACTTTAAGTAGAGTACATACGGAGTTATAGAAAGGGAATCACTCTGGCTAACTTAGGCATTCCTTTTTTTTTGTTTTTTTTTGTTTTTTTTTTGGTTTTCAACCAGATGTTGTATTAGAAATATACACCAAACTAAATCTTGCACAATAGCCAACCAACCACATGCATTCCTTTTTAATATTCTATTGAAAGCTCTTGAAAGCCATGACACATCAAAAATGAACTAACATATTTCTTAAACTGCTTCAATGCATCTTTCTTCCTGGTTTCAGCAAATACTGGTGGTTCTTCCTTGGATATGTTTTCTGTCCCTTTCTGTTCCATTTTATTTTTCCATTCCCATTTTCTGCAAATTGTAATGACCTCATGTGTGACAATTACAAAGGCTGCTCACCTTTTCCCCAGACTTCACCCTTCAGTCACAGTGTCCTTCTTCCCTGAACCTAATCTACCCTAAAAACAATGACTAATTAATCTTCAAACAGTACAGCACTGGTATTTCTCTCTTGATAAATTCTGTGTGATTCCCATACATAAATGATTAAGTTCAAAAACCTGATACTTGCAGTCAGGACTACCTGCTTACCTTTCTAATTTTATTTCTCACAATTCACTCACAACTGATCTGGTCCCCATTTTTAACATCACTTCATTTGAAAGACTTCCTGAACCCTTAGATGCTTTTATCAGAATTCCATAGTCTATGTTAGCACATCATATTGAATTTGCAAGGATTTATTTACTCATCTTTCCCTCACTGGACTACGAGTGTCCTGAGGTAGGCGTCTTGCTTCATCATTTTGGTGTCCTTGGAGTTGGAATATTATAGGCCTTTCATAAATATGCACCAAAAGAGCGAGTTAATGCAACTTATAATTTGTGGTCTATGCATTTTTAAATCTTTCCCTGCCTAAGATGTCCTATCCTTGCTTTATGCCTATTAAAATCCCATATCTCCTTCTTTCCTTTGTTCAGTTAAAGCTTACTGAGTGTTAAGTATCTGCAAGATACTCTACTGGATACTGAGTATGCAGTGGTGAACATGCTTCTCTGCCTGGTCCCTCTAGCTGAAAGCAGTGTGCTTGCCTCTTCCATTAACAATTTGATGTGCCCCTTCACTGGGGCTCATCACATCGCTAGTTATTTATTTGGGTCTTTACATATCAATATTGCTAACATGCTCTTAGCTCATTAAAGTCACCTCAGCTTCTACTATAATTAAATATTCATAAAACACCTACTACATACAAGGCTCAGAGATACAGACTTCCTAACCATCGTCAAGAACTGAAAGTAAATAAGGATGCTTTGTGGAAGGAATTCAGACTGTATTTATAGAAGAAAAAATTTAATGAGCAATTAACAAGTCTAAGAATTGGTCAGAATTGTTAGGAAAGCCATTGTAGAATTCCTTGAATGGGAATAAGCATCAAGAATTTCACTACCAAGGGTCGTTGAAAATAATACTGGTGGATGTCCTTTGGTGTGGGCTTACCATGAAGAGGCATGGCGTTGAGTGATTTACAGGCACCATTTCATTTCATCCTCATGCTTATTACAGGACAAAACTGTGGAAGACCTGTGAACACAAGCAGATATCCCAGCTCATGTATAGCATAGCATTCTTGCTTATTATTATAGTTATGTTATGTCAATTCAGTGTCATTTGTTTGCCAACTGGGGAAGTTTTCTACGATGAAGAATCTAAAATGTAATGAATTTAGCTTTTCTTCCAAAGTCCTTTGCCTATTCAGTACCTGGGCATATAGAACAGAACATTTCTTCGTTTGATTCCATTTATTTATCTTCATTATGTAAGATGGAATGTCACTCCAGCGTATTGAGCTCACTCTAAGCAGATCAGTATGTGGTAACGTTTATGTGCTTTACTAACATTCAGAAGCATATGAAGAGTATGCACTTCTTACCTGTGGTGAGGAAGGAGGATTGTGTCATGAACATGTATGCTCAGTAGCATCACTTATATGTGTCTTCACACACACAGATAACCTATTTTGTATTCTTTATATTTTTTCAGTCAAATCAAATCCAGGGTACTATTTAGGCTGTATGTAATGGTTTTGGAGAAAGGCCTTTTTAAAAAATCTTTCCATTATGACACAAGAATGAGATTTGACATAGGTGTACTTTTAGTCCAATTTTGTCATGTATCATAATTAAATAAAAATACATTTATGAAGAAGAAGCAGTTGGCACATTTTTAAAAACTCCATTGGCTGTGCTTCAGGTGGATTAATACATATGCACTAAAGCCAAAAAAAATGTTAAAGGAGAGAAAATAAAACAGAAAATAAGAACCACAGTGTTTACCAGTAACAAAATTAGTTTTTTTTTCCCATGAATATCACTGTTTTTCACTACCTTCCAGTGTGCTGCAAAGGGGAAGGTAAAATGTAGTCTTGGAGGATATAAGGCAACATAGTATCTTTTCATTGATCAAGTAAAAAAAATTCTTTGTGGATTACTTGGATTAATATCTTCAATTTACATAACATTATTCTTCTGAGAAATTTAAAATAGTCTGAATTGTCTCAGACTATATGGCCATCCCACCATTTTATAATAGAGGGCACTAGAACTTAGGACTGGAACTCAGTTCTAGCTCCACTTCTGATTTCCTGGTTTCAGTTTATGTCTTTCTTCAGTTTCTTCAATTGTAAAATAAATTAGTAGGACTATCATGAGTTTTAGCTCTTCAGACTTTGTGATGCTGGCATAAGGTTGGATTTTCAGGTGCAACTCATCACCAGGGTACTAGAGATTGATGGTACAGTATGGGTAGAGTATTCTAGCTTTAAAGCAACCCAAATGATCCAGAAATTAGCATTCTTATTAATAATTTGCAGTGTGGTACTTCTTAAACCTACACCACAGAGTAATGAATTTGTTCACCTGGGTGATACCGGGAAAACCATATGCAGTCAGCCATAAACATGGACATTTATTTGAAGTCTCCTATTTTGCATTCTTCTTCATAATTGCATTACTTAGGAATTATGTTTTAACACAAAAAACAGAAAACAAATAAATAGTCGTGCACAATGGAAGTGTATTTTTGTGTCACAAAAAGGAATTTCTGGGCTTCCCTGGTGGCGCAGTGGTTGAGAGTCCGCCTGCCGATGCAGGGGACACGGGTTCTTGCCCTAGTCCTGGAAGATCCCACATGCCGCGGAGCGGTTAGGCCCATGAGCCATGGTCACTGAACCTGTGCGTCCAGAGCCTGGGCTCCACAACGGGAGAAGCCACAGCAGTGAGAGGCCCGCGTATCGCAAAAAAAAAAAAAAAAAAGGAATTTCTAAGGTTGGCAGTCCAGTGTGGTTTGACAACTTTGAGACGGCAGCAGGGATCCAGCTCTCTGTTCTGCCATCCTGGAGTGCAGCTCTGGTCCTCATAGCCAAGATGGCTGCTGTGTTCCAGCCACTGGCAGGCCCAATTACTTCCTCTTACGTCTCATTGTCCAGAACGTTGGCTGCTCACCTTTTCATGCTCAGCTTCAGCTAAGGCTGGAAAATGTCCTCTTTACCTGGGCTGCAATGTGCCTAGCTAAAAGCTGGGAGTCGTTACTAAGGAAGTAGAGAAAATAGATATTGCTAGGCAACTAGCATTTTCTCCTACAATCTTATACCTTCATTTGTTTTATTATTTAAAAAAAGGACTTTAACATTATTTGTAGATTGAAATTAACATTCCAGGATGTATTTATTTTATGGCTTTGTGGTGTGTGCATTCCCTCCTACACCTGGGTGTTCCCTCACTTTGAGAAGTACAGATTTATATGTGATTGTTTAAATTCAGTAAACACTGACTTAAAATAGTATGTGAACTGTTAATTAAAAGCAGCAGTGTTTTGGACCAGTGGATTTTGAGTTTTGGGTTGTTGTTTTTTTTTTTTTTACCACACTGGATTGGTATGCAGAGATTTTTCCCAAGCTGAGCTGGAGCTTCTGCATTTGCCCTGAGGACCTGTTGTGTGTAGGGATCACTGGTTCCTCTTTTCCCAGGTGCTAAATTCTTTACTGTGATTCCAGCTGTGTGGTCACATTCATTGCCTTTTGAGTTGCATTATTTCAAAATGACTGGCAATTGACCAGCCTTGGAACCCTTTTTCTTGTCACTTTATCTGCATGTTCTCCTGGAGCAGATTACAGTATTACAAATAGCACTTGTGGGGTAATTTTCCCACATTCACATTTCTCTTATGCATGAGCTATTTTTTTAAGGATTGTATGCTTAGAAGCCATCTGTGTACAGCTACTACTTACAAATATATTAAAGCTAATTTGTCCATTTTTACTTTAAATTAATATATGTACATTCTCAGTCTACTTAGTCTAAGTAGACAATACTTAGTCTAATATTGTGACTATGATTTCTAATTCCATGAAAATAATTTCTTTCTTGGTGTTGTTTTTGACTTTTGGTTGTCGGTTTTTCATCTATTTTGAGGATTATTCAGTTTGTCAGAATCAACTGTCAGGTAACATAAATCCAAGATGAACTCACAAAATTGGGGTAGGGGGGTGGTTTGTTTGATTTTTTAACCTTTGAGCCCTCTGGCACGTGCTCTTTAACTGACCATGTTCATTTCTTGCTTTTCCATAGAAAGGCTTTTTCTCCTGTAGATGTGCAAACTCACCTCTCTCAAAAACTCTTTACTTGATTGATCCTTGAAACATCTGATCTCTGTTCTTTGCAGTATTTCTTCTGTACTTTTGTTCTCAGTTTGCCTAGTCTCAGACATATTTTTAGAACTAGGTGAGATAGTTGAGATTTTTGCCAGCAAACTTCCTTGTAGCTGTTAATTTAGAGGGAAAATTGGTTTACCCATTTTTCCAATTTTCATTCTAGTGGATGAGCATCATAGAAATTTTCCTTTGGAGCCACATAGTGAAATAAATCACGTATATCAGGAAAATATGTGAACAATTGGACTTAAAAAGATTTGGCAAGTCTTTATTCTTTCCATTTTTTCCTCAATTGAGAATACTTGAAGACTCCTAAGAGAAGTATTACTTAAGTCCTTTTCTTTAGCCACGTTTCTCTTTTATAAGACAAAAGTCTCACATCTTTTAATTTTATGTGAAATTTAAGACAATTTCAAGATTAAAAACAAATACTGGCTGGTTTTCCATACATCACTTCTGCACTCTTGCTGTAATGCTCTGTTACGGGCTTCCTTCATGGCTCCTCTTTTACAAACGTATTTCAGATTCATAAACTCTCTAAGTTGCTTACATTTAAAGATATGCAGAGAGATGCTTTATTTTTAACAGATGCAGCAAGTCCATCCGTCACTAATGCCCAGGAATAGGAGTAGAGAAGGTGGATTTGTTGTCCCAAAGTTCCCATTGGTACAATGTTATCCATCACAGCTAGGTCTTACGGCATCTCCCACATGACCTTTAAGTTAATTATTTATCCGTAAAATCTTTGAAGTACTGAAGTCAACTTCAATTATCCTAAGTTATCATGTATAACAATAACATTTTGTGAAAATGCACATAGATTTCAGAAAAAGATTTACAAATGAACCTTAAGAATAAACCCGTTTATAAGTCGATGGATGTTTGCATGGGTTTGGTTTAGCAAAACAATAATGAAAACTTAATGTAACCCATCATATAGATACATATCCAATGAATATTTATTGAGTGTAGATGAGTCATGGGCCATACACTCCTTTAGGTGCTTTGGTATTCAAGGAATTTATAGTCTGCTAAAGGAGATGATATATGTATGCAAATAATTTTATAACAAGTTCAAATGTGGACAGTACCATAATGGAGATGTAAAGTACTATCAAGAGAAATAAAGACTAAATTCTTAAACTTGGCAAGAGCAAAGATTGATGTAGAAGGTGGTGTTTGTTCTGACCTTGAAGGGCCTCTTGAATTTGGATAGCTAGGAGTACCATGATGCAGGGGAAACAGAGAACCCAGTTACCAGTGAGAGCAGGATGGGATAGGCTAAGAGAATGTGGAATGATCTGGTGTGGTTCAGGGTCAGAAGTGAGAAACAGGCTGACCTTGCATTGTCAATGACAATTTTAAGATTTTTCTCATGGATAAAGTTAAGAGAAATTGAGTACTCAAGCACCGAGTGGAGAGTACTTGAATAAGACTTTTAAAATACACTGGTTCAGGTTGGGCAGTAAACTTTTTTGAGAGGTCCCAGGCATTAGGACAAAAAGCAGATCGGTGAGAAAGGAAATTTGGGGTTTCTTGTTCAAAGATAGACTTCTACTGCAGGCTTCTCTAGGAGCACAGTGGTTAATTGTGTTGATGGAAGGAAGTCATAATAATGGTGAAATAGAAGAACAGATCAATCCAAGTTGTAGTTCCACAGAACTGACTTGAGAGTATGAAGATGCTGAGGGAGTGCGCCTGGCAGAGCATGCCTGGAGAGAGACCGGGAGGCATAACAACCCACACAGTCTTCTGATGATTATCCTCCATTGGTATAGCCTTTGCTGGGCCCAGCTAGGATTTTCATCTTATTCTGAGCTTCCCTTTCTCTATCCAAGCAGAGAGTGAGATTTGTTTCGTAATACGTAGGGTAGTGCATGGAAGGTTACACAGTCTAGCTGGCACTGTTACCGTGGCTCTGCATGTTTCTGCCCCAGGGAGAAATGCTTTCCCTGAGATGACTCACCTACTCATCTCAGGATCAATGAGCCATTGCCCAGACCCTTCTGGGTCATTGGCTTTTTTCTTTTTCTTTTTTTTTTTTCTTTTTTTTTTTTTTTTTTTTTTTCGTG
>NW_006771008.1:534875-542273 GCF_000442215.2 Lipotes vexillifer
TTGCTGTACGCGGGCCTCTCACTGTTGTGGCCTCTCCCGTTGCAGAGCACAGGCTCCGGATGCGCAGGCTCAGCGGCCACGGCTTACGGGCCCAGCCGCTCTGCGGCATGTGGGATCTTCCCAGACCGGGGCCCAAACCCGTGTCCCCTGCATCAGCAGGCGGACTCCCAACCACTGCTCCACCAGGGAAGCCCTGGGTCATTGGCTTTGTTGCATAGGAGGAGTCGTACTTCCTGAAGAGTTGTAGAAATAGATTATCTAAAGGGGGAGTGTGATGGAGGGGAAGAGGTGGGTCAGTTCCTAGTTTTCTAGTCTGTATAGCCTCTTACCCCAAGCTGACAGCCAAAGGAAACCAAAGACTTCTCCTGCCTTCTTCACAGCCATGTGCACCACTTATGTTCAACATGGAAAGACACAAGACTTAATGGAAATATCCATTAGGTCCTAGGATTCAGTCTCATTGCATATTTTGGTATTTGTCTAGCTTCTTATGTATGTATTTAGGCATTTGGGAGAAGCTGACTCAGGTGCACTCTGATGCTGTCATTGACCTGCAAGGATCTAACTGAATGTTTTACCCCGGAAGTGATATGAACTAGACTAGTTTTTGCCAGTTTTTGCATTTATTATTCTTTTTTTTATAGGTTTAGAATCTAGAAACAGCAATATCTGTATTATAATATCAGAAAAAGGGAAATTTTCTTTGATTTATGAAGGGATTCTTTAGTTGCCAAGGAAATTTTTTTGACATTTTACTTAATTGAACTATCAATGTGTTTCCAATTGGTTTTGGAACTGTTAGCGTACAAGTTTTCATTGCTTGTTGCCACACTCTTCCATTGGAAATTCAACTCTGAAATGAAGAATGAATTTACAGGGCTTCCCTGGTGGCACAGTAGTTGAGAGTCCGCCTGCCGATGCAGGGGACATGGGTTCGTGCCCCGGTCCAGGAAGATCCCACATGCCGCGGAGTGGCTGGGCCCGTGAGCCATGGCCATTGAGCCTGCGCGTCCGGAGCCTGTGCTCCGCAACGGGAGAGGCCACAATGGTGAGAGGCCCGCGTACCGCAAAAACAAAACAAACAAACAGACAAAAAAAGAATCAATTTACAGAAATTTAATGTAAATGCATATTTTGAAATTATTTATTCCTAGAGTCTCCCATTTCCCCAGCATGGAGGGAATAAATGGGGCAAAGGCAGTATTTATGCGATGCTGATAGTGAAGCTTGTGCATCTGACCTGGACTGTGACATTCTGGGCAGGGAACCATGTCTTGCTCTTTTGTATTCCTGGCCCCTGTTACCTGGAGCAAAGAAAGTGACCAGTACGGTTTAACTGTTGCTGAATTATTGATGACATGAATATGACTGCAGATTAATTAAGGGCAGTGTACTCAGTCCCCGTTGCTAATATCAGTACACATCAAAAGGGAATGTGGCTATAAGAATTATTTTGGAAAAATACCAGGTAAATATTACATTTTTCTCTTGAAGTATTGATGAGGGCCACAGGTCCATGGCTCAGAATTAGGTTCTTTTGTATTATTGGGCCTCACCTTTACTCATTATCCTATTTTCTTAGAAGAAATAATTTAGATAGGTTGAAAGTCACAGAATAGGTATTCAGTGACTCTCAGTTACTTCCTATTCTCCCAGTCTTTTCTGAGAAAAAAATGCTATGCTAGGGACTTCATGTGGATCTCTTAGCCCTGTTTTTAGAGTCCATCTGTGACTCTTGAGAAACTAACCAAATGAAGATCTATTGAGATATCCCAGTTACTAGAGCTGTAAGGACAACTTTAGTGACATTTAAACAACCATTTATTTGGCCCACAGAATCTGTAGCTGAGGAATTCAGGCAGGACTCAGTGGGAAGGGCTTTCTAGTGTTTCCCATTTATCTGCAGCCTTAGCTGGACAACTTGAGAACTAGAAGCTGGAATCATCTGTAGGTTCATTCAGTCACATGTTTGGCTGTTGATATTGGCTGGTGACTGAGACTTTGGTTTTGGCTGTTAGTTAGAACACCTACTTGTGGCCTCTCCATGTGTGGTTTGGATTTGCTCATAGTATGGTGATTGGGCATCAACAGTACATGTTCCAAGAGAAAGAAGCAGTTGGCATCTGTAGCCTTTTTTATGACCTAGCCTTGAATGTCACATAACATTACTTCTACTATATCAATTGATCAGGAAAGTCACAGGCCTTCCCAGGTTCAAGGGGTGTGGACACAGGGAGCAGCAAGGTTCTGAAAGCATGTGCAAGACTGGAACTAATGCTTGAATTATTGCTGGGAAAATACAGTCTGCCACACAATATACTTCCCATGTCTTTTGCTGTAACTTTCACATATGATTAATAATTTGTATCTTTCTATGTTGTTTTTACCAAATAGCCTACTTACCAATTCCCTGTATCTAGTTGTTTGTTTGTTTTTTTAATAACTTTCTGTTAAATGTGTTGATCAAATGCTGAAATTGATGGAGGGAAGTTTAAATTAAAAAATAAAAATTAATAGATTATCTAGAATTTTTGATTTGTATTTCCCAGTGAGGCAATTATAGGTTTGTTAATACTTTGGAGAGCAAATAGTTAGGATTTATTTATTTATTATTATTATTATTTTTTGACTGGTACGCGGGCCTCTCACTGTTGTGGCCTCTCCCATTGCGGAGCACAGGCTCCGGACGCGCAGGCTCAGCGGCCATGGCTCACGGCCCCAGCTGCTCCGCGGCATGTGGGATCTTCCCGGACCAGGGCACGAACCCGTGTCCCCTGCATCGGCAGGCAGACTCTCAACCACTGCGCCACCAGGGAAGCCCAATAGTTAGGATTTATAATCAAGTTAGATTGTAAAAGGAATAAAATGATTTCATCCTTCTCTTGCACAAGTAAATAATGAATACTCACCTTCTAGGTAATTTTTACCAGTTTCTTTTTGCTATATGCTCTTTCACTCTTCTCTTGCCTTTAATTTTAATCAAAGGCATCTTAATTCAGACATATAGCAAAGATGTACTTGTCAGTGAACTACCATGTCCATTTCTTTATGTTACTAAGCTATATTTTGTGATAGGACAGGGAGTTATATAGATATCTTATACAGGAATTTCTCAGTGGAAAATAGTTCTAAGAAAAATAAAACTTGGTATGGACTCCCTTTCTCAAACTTGCTTATTGTGTTTTATATCACCTTCTTTTAGGCCAGGTGCTAGTTTTGCTAGTCAGGAAGTCATTGTCTTTTCTGCCTGAATAGCACTGAATTCAGTGAGTTAGACTCCAGAGAAAAGCTCAGCTTCTCTCAGCTTGAAGGGCATCTGGAGAGCCCAGCAGGGGACTCCACAGAATTAAAGCCATCAGATTAAGTAGGACTCTTTCTGGAATCAGAGTAACTGATGGTCATTTCATGGTTTTGATTTGCTTTGGGATCCTCCCTGAAGGAACTGGATTGAATATACGGTCCACTCGACCCTTTGTGGGGTTCCCTGGGCTACAACTGCAGGCGGGTGCCATGGGTCCTCTGCACTCCTACTTACTGAACTAGGGGACCACATTCTAACTAGTGCTCTGAGCAGACATGTAACTAATTTATTCTGTTAGATATTCTAGACCCAGAATCTCTTTTTCTCACTTCTCCTTAAAGAGGCCACTGTGTCGCCGGTTGTCCATAACACTCATGTGTTTCCTCTTGATGTATTTGAGCTCTAAAAATCTGTATCTGCAGCCCAATTTTCCCTCCCAAGTTTTCTGTTTCCCACTGCTTTCTAAGTAGTTCAACTTGGATATTGCACAGAAATCTCAATTCATTACGTTCAAATATAAACTCTTCTTTCCCCCTCCTCAGACCTGTTTCTCCTTATAGGGTTCTTCTCTTGGTTAATTACAGAATTATTCCAAGCCAGAAACCTGAAAATCATGCTAGCCCCATCCTCTCCCAACCCCTTATGTCTTTGGTTCTAACAAACACCCACCTGCACCCACTCCTTCCTCTTCTCAGCCTTAGAGCCTCACCTTATCTCCCCCCGTTTCCTCCTGCACCCGTCTCACTCTACTACAGCCATTTCCCTTGTCCGCCTTCACACTGGACATGAATTTTGCCTCCTTCATCGTGTCTTTCTGGCATGATATTGTGATTCTCACAAAGAGACTTTCATTTTGCTTTTCCTGGAAGGAAAGAAGGCAGACGGGTGGACTGGCTGGCAAACCCACCTTTATTTTCTCCAGGCAGGCCATGTAGTTAAATTCGACTTTTAAAATGCCCAACATTCTCTTCGTTAGCTCAAATTCTAGGGAAGAGACGGTGTTACTTATCTAAGGAACTGGATGAAAAAATAAAACAATGCATTTATTGTTTCTTTTTTAAGGATGTAGATTACTACTGCCTTTCTTGATTTATGAAAAGAAATAAGTAGTGAGCACCTATGATGTCTCACAACCCAGGAAGAGAGAAAATCTTGTGCCTAAACTCACACACCACAAGGTATGTGATGTGTGTCCTCTGAGAGAGCACATCTCACAGAGAGTTAGTATCCTTTGTGAGAACTTTGATAAATAACTATGAGGTGAAGAGGATATGCCAGGCACCGAGGGGCAGGCTATATTTGAAGAAGGAAGAGTAGATGAGGGGTGGAAAGCTGATGGGAGGTGGGGGTAGAAAGTTAGGTTGTGGCCACGTTGTTAAGAATGTAAACTCTCCGGGACAGGAATTTTTGGTGATAAATTTATTCTTTGGTATGTCGCAAGTGCCTAGAAGAATGCCAGGTATGGTACACAGCAGGTAGTCAATAGTATTTGCTGAATTAATGGATGGATGGACTCCTCACTTGCCGAGGCACTATTTGATAAAGAAGTATTTGTTAGCCATGGTCTTTTTTTTTTTTTTTTTTTTTTTTTTTTGCGGTACGTGGGCCTCTCACTGTTGTGGCCTCTCCCGTTGCAGAGCACAGGCTCCGGACGCGCAGGCTCAGCGGCCATGGCTCACGGGCCCAGCCGCTCCGCGGCATGTGGGATCTTCCCGGACCGGGGCACGATTCCATGTCCCCTGCATCGGCAGGCGGACTCTCAACCACTGCGCCACCAGGGAAGCCCCATGGTCTTTTTTTTTCCTGTAGGAATGTGAATGTTTAGAGTTGACAGCAGATTGTTTTGGAATGTTCCAGGATCACAGATCTGTATACTGCACTCACATGTGCCAAGACAATATATGCCTACTCTTTCTGCACCTGTATCCCTCCCTTTCATACCCCTGTCCTCCTTGTCTGTTACAAATCATCATGCTCAGATCTCTCTCATCCTCCCCAAACCTCTGGATTCTCAATTTCCTTTTGTAACATAAGAAAGATGTAGCTGTCACTTTTTGTGTTGATTTTTTTTTTTTCCTGGTGAGATTTTCATCTTTTTACACCCAGTGGTTACTTTCCATAGTGCCTGGGAACCTTGCCATGATCATATCCTTGGGACATCCTGACTGTGTGCAGTTTCTTGAAGGTCTTAAGAACCTTGAAAATTTAACTGTCTTCAAAGTCAAATCAGGGTTTCAAATTTTGCTTACTTCTTTTAATTGTAACTGTAATGGCAACAATTAAAAGCCTTATGAGAAAGAAAAAAGATACTGCAGAATCTCAGTGGAAATGAATACACCCTTCTAGGTACTTATTACATCCTCCTGAAAATGTTCACTGTGTTAATGAAGGCATCTTCTGAGATTTTTTTTTTTTAATAGAACCATCACCTTGACATTGATCACTCTTGCTTCTTCAGATTAGCTGTGGCTTAACCCCTTTGGATAATCTTAGAAATTACTTGACTGTTCTGAAAAACCAACAACTGGATTTGATATTGCATATAAAACATTTTTTGTACTTTTTCTCATTTATGTATTTGTTTTAACTGGCTTTATTCTGAAGGATCAAAAACATGGCGAAGAGAGTGTGTATAATTCAGAGAAAATGTCTTGGTGCAGAATAACTTTATTTTTTTCCTTTTCTCAATGTGGCTATCATTTCAGTTCATCATCTGTGTGTTGCTTCTCAGACTTCCTGCCCTGGGAAAATAACACCATAATTTTTATGTTTCAAAGCACTTTTATAGATTTGATCCCATTTAATCTTCACAATGCCCCTGTGAAGTATTATCAGCATTTTTTAAGAGGAGAAAGCTGGGCCTCAGAGAGAATAGGCACTTGATGGAGATTGCACAGCAAACTGTGGAATTGGGGTTTAAACCAAATTCTTTGCCAATTAACTCAGTAAAAACAATGGTTGGTCCGTTTTCGTTTTGAATGGTAACTTTTATATTTTCAATGGTATTTTTAATTATTGTTTGTTTACTAAGTCTTGGTTAACTCTCTTAGCAGTAGTCAAAGATCACGTTTGATGTCCCGCGGTGTTTTTAAAACATTTTCTATATCAAAAATGTTCATTATTATCTACTAGATTTTGCAGAATGAATATTTCAGTTCTGTGCAGCCCACCTGACCAAACTGGAGCATTCTTTGTATCAGGCCCTTTAAAATGGGAAAAGAGGCCTATTGATATTGGTGTTGGGAACAAGAACAGAGGTCCCAACACCCACCCCCCTTCTCCCATCACCATCTCTGTGTAGGATTCTCTCACAGTCCAGGCATTCTTTGCCTCAGAATGGATGGGGCTGACAAAGGATGCAGTGTTACTGGTGTCTCCACTGCACTGGCCCCCTCTCAAGGCTCTATTTTGTGGGGAGAAAGGAGTAGGTTTGGGTCATAGGCTGCCGTCAGGACAGATCTGGTGCTAACCTCCGCAGCGCAGTCTGTCCCCAGGCTCTGAGCTGTTAAAGATTTCCTTAGGGATCTATCCACATCCTGATGTCCTCAAAATTAAGCCTAGACAGGATAGAGGTGGGCCTGTACCATCCATCTTTTCATTAGATATTCTTTCATTGATTCTGAAGTGATGATCTTTTAAAAGTCTACATTTACATTTCTGGAATTGGGATGTGTTTAACATTTGTACAATTAAGAGGAAGTTTTGTTTTTGGATAGGAGGCTTAAGTGTATAAAAAAGGAGAAAGGAGTCACCCAATAATTGTCTTCTCTAAAAGTCTCAGAATCTGCTCTCTACTCCTTCTTAGAATATTTTTTCACTATCCTCCATGTCTCGACATTTCACCATGTCAAAATATTACCTGAAGTTATTGGAAGTTTTAAACTCTGGGGGCATTTGCTGCCCCAGTCTAGCTCTGGTACATCTCTTGGGTCCTGTTCCACCCCCATCTGCTGTCTCACAAGGCCAGGTTACATTACCCACTCATCCTGAACCGCGCTCCAGGGAGGGAAGTGGGGAGGGGGAAGATGATATACTTTTCATTGCCTTATTCTTCCAACAACCAAGTCAAGGCATTTGGTGTATAATTACTGTAGGGA
>NW_006771008.1:542283-562021 GCF_000442215.2 Lipotes vexillifer
AGGGAAAGGAATCTGGCCATACCAGGAAACGCATCATGTGGACCAGGTCACAATTGTTAAAAAAATAAATAAAAAGCAAATATGTTAGTATATAGCATTTGATTGTGATAAATATGTTATCCATATTTCCTTATTATGCTACTTTTTTCCACAAAGGGCATAAGACGCCTTCCCTATTTAACTCTACAAGAAGATAAAATGATTATTCTTATTGCAAGGTTGTCTTTTCAAAAGCTATGTATATAAAATTATAGCAAAGTATAGGTAAGTATCTCAATTGGTTACTTTAATTGCATAGAAATGGAAGTAGTCATGGTAATAAAGTGAGAGAAGCACCTATGACTATTGCTGTTTTCCTGCTCAGTATTTGTTCTATTCCTGTGACGATTTTGCTTTTTCTTACATTGTGGAAATGGCAGAGTTTTTCCCCTGGAGAATGAGCAGGAAAAACCGTAGAGACAGGCTCTGGGTTTGGGCCTGTGATGATGGCTGAGAGCCTGGGAAACTCAGCGGAGCCCGGGCATCCATGCTCTGTTCCTGCCCTGCCATCTAGTGGAGCAGTGAGCATGCAGTGCTGGCCAATTAAGTATAAAGGACTGAATGCAATTACTAAACTCGTGTGGTACATGATGTGAGGTGTGTATTCTGTACATATATGCACAAATATCCATAACATACATAAGAAAAAGTGGTACTGCTAACAAATGGCAGTTGATGTGTTTAAAAAACAAAGTCCTTAAATGAAAAGTATTGAGAAATCTATCACTGCAAATATTAAAATGTATTATAAAAGAGCAGTAAGTAAAACTCTTTGACACGGACACAGGAATGGATGGATAGATCAGTGGAAAAGAATAGAATTTAGAAATTGACTGAGAGGGTGGCATTTCAAATAAATGAGAACAAGATGAAATAATACTCTGTAGTGTTGAGAAGGCTGGCTGTTTGGTTAAAAACAAAGATGGATCCCAGTCTCATTCTTTCCTCCAAAAAAAGTCTGGTGAAGAAAGGTTAAAAGTTAAAGAAATGAAACTATGTAAAATCACTAAAAAAAAGGTAGAGCTATTTAAAAGATAATCTTAAAGTGGGAAAAGTTTGCTAAATAATTGGAAAATAAACCCAGAGTTCACTTAGGAAAAGGCATTTTATCCTTCTAGCAAAACAAAATAGTTGACAGAAAATTATAAAACAGTAATACTTAAAGGGAAATACTACAGTCAATTCTTAAGTTAAAATCAATTAAGTAATAGTATATTGACAGCATCTAATAGAGTACTATACAGACTACCGAGAGAACAAGAGATGAAAACAATTTGAATTTACGTTTCTCTGATTATCCATCTGAGGCTAAGCATCTTTCCATGTTTTATGCCATATGCTCTCCTTCTGTGAAAGAGGTGTTTTCTCATGTTGTTTGCGGGGTTTTTTTCCCTCATTATTTTGTTTTAGATATGCTTTGTTTTGTGTGTTACAAATACTTCTGCATCTCTTTATTATTCTTTTGCTTTTTAAAATGTCTTTCATACTCCAGAAGATTTTTGTTGTTCTACAGTCAGATCTGTCAGTCTTTTCTTTATGACTTCTGGCGTCTGTGACTGGCTCAGGAAGACCTTCCCCACCCAAATACACGAACATTATCTTTGGGGGTTTTCTTCAAGTACTTCATATATTTTAATTCAATTTAACTTTTTAATCCTTCTGTAATTTGTGTTAGTGGAGGGATCTAACTCACTATTTTTTCTGAATCAGTAGCTGGAGACTTCCTTTCTCTGCTGATGAAAATGCTGACTTCCTATCTTCCTTCTCCTAATAATGAAGACATGCGTTGTGATGGTTCTAGATTCTAGAGTACATTTTAATATCTTGAAGGGTAAACTCTCTCTGTTCTTTTTCAAAAATTTCTTGGCCTCTCTTGTACATTTTCTTTTCTAAATGAATTTTAGGCTCAGCTTTTCAAGTTCCATAACAATCCTTTTGAAATGTAGGCTGAAGATGCATTGAACTTAATTTTATAAAAAATCAGCATCTTCATAACTTTGATGTTTCCTTCCCAGCCCATGTTACATCTCTCCATTTGAATAGATTTTCTTTTTTGTCCTTCGGTAAAATTTTCTTGTTTTCTTTATGTGCATCCTTAGGTTTACTCTAGTCTTAAATATGTATTATTTTTGTTGATATTGTGAGGGGTTTTTTTTTTTCAGTCCAATTTTTTAAGTTGGTATTTGCCCCAGGACAGGGGGTTTCTAAAGTACCTATATTTTTAACAGTGGTAAGTTTCTGGAATTGGGAATTTTTTTTAACATTAATTACATTTATTATGAAGGGGGCGGTTTAGTGAAGAGTTGTTATTAAATCAGTTTATATTTTATAACTGATGGGGTCTTAAATTCCAGAAAATACGGTTCGTATATATAGAGTTGAGATGCCACCTGGCCTTCCAGCCCTTTGGAGACCTAAGCACACTTTTTGTGAAGTTCTGGTTCCAAAGTCTTCACTATAAGTTGAGCAAATTCTAGATCCCTTCGGCCTCTGGCTCTATGCTACCAGAAGGTCACGGTATCAGCCAAACCCCAAACCCAACCCCTTCTATGTTCTCATAAAACATCAGTCACACCAAGACATTTTCTGAATTGAGGCTGCAGATTGGAGATCACAGATCACGGGGAGGAGTTACATCCCCAAGCGGCCCAGTGGCCCCTGCCCCTCACTCTCTCTACTCTGATCTCTCACTCCCCTGTTCCGTCTCCAGCTCAGGGCATAGCAGTGGGGATATCACCTCGGGGCCTCACTCTCCCCTCTAAGCCAAGTGCAGTGTTCATCTTCTAAAAATGCTGAGTACTTTCCCTGGAGGGAACCATAATGAATAAAATTTTTTCTATCCCCTTCCATACAAATAAAGATTATATACTTGAATATATTCTTGTTACGGCTAATGACTATGATAGGAAAAAAGCTGGAAAAATAGGTTTATGGATTTCATTTTATATCATGCAAAACAAACATCAAACATGTATACAAAGAGTCAGTTGAAACTCAAAGACCTTTTAAGTCCTCGGGAAACAAAATTTAAATGTTATTCCCATAACGCTATTTCTGAATGTAAACATTCTGTAAATGGCATCGACCCTGACATTTTTGTCTTTAGAGAATTGGATAGTAGGTGATAAATTATTTGAAGACAAACCATAGGGAGAAAACACCATATGAATTCAGATTATTCTACTGCGCAGCATTTATATTCTAAGTATATCTGGCTTAAGACTATATATAAATTGAAAATTCTAAATTGTTTTGTTTCTTACTTTGAATCTACAAGTTACGCTGTTAAATTTTCAGCACGTGGTAGTCTTGGTAAATGTGGTAGAATACAAGTTAAAAGCTTTAATCCACGGTTGATATATTCTTGATTTCTTTTATATGTTCATAAACAAATAGAGTTTCCTGGAAAATGAGGTGTTTTGATAAGGTTTTCTTCCCTCCCAAATAATTATAGCCTATTTTACTCACTCAGTAGCTGGAAGGATGTACCTCCTTTCCATCATCACTCTTGGTCATATAATGACACTATTCACTAATTCATTTGAGGCATAAAATGTGGTCCCCTCTTCCCTGCTAAGTATATAAGTGTGATAGAGCCAGTTAACACAGATCTCATTAAGTGAGAAAAGGAAAAGAAAAGGGAAAGAAAGCAAAGAAAATAAAGGCATAAAGAGGGCTAACATTCCATATAAATACTTAGTATTGAGCTATGTGGTGATGCTATTGCGGTGATACTACTTACTGTATTTTTTTTTTTTTTTGCGGTACGCGGTCCTCTCACTGCTGTGGCCTCTCCCTTTGCGGAGCACAGGCTCCGGACGCGCAGGCTCAGCGGCCATGGCTCACGGGCCCAGCCGCTCGGCGGCGTGTGGGATCTTCCCGGACCGGGGCACGAACCCGTGTCCCCTGCATTGGCAGGCGGACTCTCAACCACTGCGCCACCAGGGAAGCCCCCTTACTGTGCTTCTTACCTCCCAGCTGCAAATCAGGTTATACCAGAAAGTGGTGTGAAATGCAAAGAGCACGGGCGGCACAGTCATCTTGGTAACTTCTTCATCCTGAACAAGAGACCTACCGGGTCTGCGAGATATACCAGTGACAGCTCACTCTGCACATTATGAATACACAGTGTGTTTGTCCCTTTTCCATGACTATATTATGGCATAGGTGTTGCCAGTAGACAGCATGTTTGTTTTCCTTACAACAGAATTATGTATTCTTCAAAGTGCTGTGGCTTTATTCATTTTTATATGGGAAACTGAAGCTCAGTGTCTTTGACGAAGACTTATTCAAAGGGATAACTTACCATAAAAAAAAGCTGGTGCCTACAGAATAAAATAAAGCAAGGGTGGTATCCCTTAAAACGAACTTCTTTCATCTTCAGTTAAATCAATAATACTGGTAGAAATGTGTTAATGTGTCTTCCTCTGAAATGAGTATTCCTGAAATTTGACAGTTGTCCCTATTTAACATCAGATATGCCATGGCCCCTTATCTATTAGCTGTAGATGGACATGTTTGAGAATTTAGCATTTTCCCACAAAATGAGAGAAAGCTTCTGCACAGAGATTTCCAGAACCCCTGGATGCCTCACTATACAGTATGCATGATTTCTATTCTGTGTGAGTTGAAGAAATAATTAGAGAAATAGTAAAACTTGTTAGGCCTATGGATGTTTGCAATTATTAGCTAATTCCTTCTCTTTCTCAGTCATTAATACAGTATGCTCTTCAGAAATGAAAATTATCAAACTTAGACCAAGATAAAATCAGCCCACTCCTAAAATAAAAGTCTCCCTGGGTGGGTGTGCGGGGGTGGTAGTTAATGTCTTTGTCATATGTCTAATCTTTCACTTATATCCTCATACAAATTTATCTCTGACCGTATTTTAAACATGAGTTTCAATTTTTTGCTTTTTACTTCTGTCTGAGCTCTTAGGTCATTAATTACTGAGTTTTTGTTGTTGTTTTTTGATCTTAACCAAATTAACTACCTGCCCTCTTTATTTTAGTTAGCATTATTCAGTGAAATATTTTTTTAAAAAAGCAGTTATCTAAAGGAAAATATTATATTATCTTCACTATTTAATTGTTTAAGAAAATTATCTGAAGGCTTTTTAAAAACTGGGCTGTGATGACACTGATGATGAGCTGTGTTACGCCTTCATAAAATTAACTGCCACATTTTGATTTGCAGGATCTCCAAAGGTGGGTAAATGGTGCTAATCAACATGGCTTTGTCCTGGTATCTTTCGGAGCTGGTGTCAAGTATCTGTCAGAAGACATTGCTAACAAACTGGCAGGAGCTCTGGGGAGATTGCCCCAAAAAGTGATTTGGAGGTAAGGTAATAATATAGATTGTTTCTTCACTCTTGATTTTCCATATCCTCTTACTTAGCCCGCAGGTCTGAGTAAAGCACAGCCCATTGATTCCCTGGCAATATTAGCAGGATGCCTTTGACTTTTCATTTTGTTTCTTAGTGTATCGAAATCTAGGGATTAACTTATATAATACTCTGTGATGGTTAAAAAGACATCTAGCCCATAGCATAAAAAGAAGATCTGATGCACAATGATGTGTTCTTGTGATGGGTGCATTTTTATGTTACCCTCATTTACCCTTCTATTATTTATTATCACTTAAAAATGTGTAATTGCATGCATTTCTATATACTCCTTCAAGTCAGTGTTGGAATGAGGAAAAAATGATGGATGAATGATTAAATAGGTAAAATATTTATTTCATGGAACCTTTTGGGCTCCCATTTTGTCTATAAATACTTTCGATTTCCTTTATCCAAGAGACCAGGCCTTTAAAAATACAGTAACTTGCCAGTTAATGCTAGTCAAAACAGACCCCACTTCTTCTTGGAGGCACTGCCAACATGTGTCTGTCTCTGGAGTTTCTAACGCAGTGTCTAAACTTGGATCTGAACACTTATTTAGTATGTATTTACTTAGTACCTGTCCCCACCATTGGGCTCTAAGGATACAGCAGTGATCAAGGTCGGCCCCAGTGTCAAGCCATTACAAGTAGGCTCTGAGTAATAGGGGTTTTTCCTTTGTAACACCTGTGGGAGGATTAGCTCCTTCTCCTGGCTGAGTTGTGAAATGGATACATATTTTATTCCAATGGTTTAAGACTTCTCCCTTTGGATTCCAGTCCTATTAGATTTCTTCTATTAGGCTTAACCCAGAAAGTGCCCCTTCTACTTTATTTGGAACAGTTTTGTATCTGCTTATTTCAAACTCTTGCCATTCTCTCAGTTGATAAGCACTGTATGGTTTATCTTTCAAAGATCAAGGCAGGAAACAGCCTAATTATGTCCTTTGCCCCACAGAACTGTCTCTGGGGTCCAGCTAGAGAAGAGTACTTCCTGCTTTCTTCCAATTCTCGAGCCTTCCCTCAGTTTCTGGGTGTCCAGATGGGAGCTATTGACTGCCCAGTGGTGGCCCTTGCTGGTCGTTCCTGTTTCACCTTCTAGCTGGTAGAAAATGACTTTCTAGCATAGGGTCATTTGGTTGCTATTTCCCCCATCTCTGTGGATAGGGGAGGAGAGAGGAAGGAAAAGAGATCTCAGTAAAATCAGAGTGTTTCTTATTTATCCCTCAGTCAATGAAAATGTGAAAAAGAAACTGAAATTTTTGTTGTTACTAAAACATGGCTTCCCTCTTAAGAATGTCAACGAAAGATCATTTAACATATATTTTAAATCCAAAAATTTAACCAGAGAGTTCATACCAGGAGTAAAGTGTGATTTTTTGGAAGATTCATAGTCTGGTGTAAATTTCAGGTTTTCTGGAACCAAACCAAAGAATCTGGGAAACAACACCAAGCTCATAGAATGGTTACCACAAAATGACCTGCTTGGTAAGTCAGTGACACGTGGGTGCTTACTTGGCTTTTAGATTTTAATTGTGTAAATGTGAGTTTTACACTCGAGTGGCTTATACAATACATGTATGGTGTATGATAGAATCATTATGTTATCTAGTGCGTTAAGTCCTAGATTTCAGACCAACAAGTCAGACCTTTAGTTACTGGCAAATAATTTTAAAATATAATCATTTAGGCCTATAAATTAAAATTTTTAGACCAGTCACAAATTTTAATTTTCTGAAAAATATACTTAATACTGTATAAGCTAGTGGTGAGTAAAGTTATACCTAGTTATGCCGATCAGCTAAAAGTAGTAAAACTAAAACAGTGAAAACTTAGATTTATGTTATAGTTTTACTACAGATGTATCCAAGAACCTAGAGAAATTTGAAATTATTCCTTTGTTTGAAACCACAGAGAAGCAGAAAGCCAAAAAAACAGTCAATTTATTTTAACTTTACTTGGATTATCTGCCTAGATTTTACCCTAAATCACTGGGCACTCTTGAACACTTTATTTCTTTTGATTTATTTATTTCTTGGGGTTCTGATCCTCAACTCAAAATACCAATTATATCCATATCTTTTAAGATATCTGAATCTGAATCTAATTCTGTTTAATAAGCACAGAAAGGTAAATTGTTGTATTCATTAAATCTCTAGGAAAATATAAGGCCATATTATTCTTTAAGATATTACTTATTAAGGAAATTATAAAAATGTTACTGATTTTGGCAATATCGACCATCATTTGTTCAATAATACTAATCTAACAGATTATGTAAAAGTAGCTTTAAGTTATATTCTTAAAAATGGACTTTTAAAGAATATCTTTTAGAAGCTAAATTGACCCCCTAAAAACCTGCAAATTGAACTTTGTAACTAAAAAACAATAAGTATATATATAAATAATTCCTTTAGTTTATTATAAATGTTATTCTATAAATGGTAAAACTGAGAAAACAATAACAAGACAGTTTACCTTTTTTGATGTTTGTATTTTTTTTCTTTTTCTTTTTTATGTCTTTACTATTATGACTTCAGATTCCATAGAAGGTAGGAAGGAAACAGTAAATTTAAATAAGATATCTTGACCATCAGCCATCTCAGTTCATCAGGGGACACTGCTGTCTGGGAGCATCTAAATTGGCCTCATGGTTTTTTTTCTGCGAGGCTCTACAGCGAGGTGTAGCTACACCCAGAGGCCCTCCTCAAGTTCACATCTCTTCTGGGTTCCTCAGAATCTCAGCTCTCTGCCTTTTCTGAGATGAGCATCCTTTTTAACTCCAGCCATGACCTTTGTAGGTCCTCTGTTGGTTTCTAACTATGCTCAGAAGATTCCTCCAGGATGAAAAGCAGGAACCAAATCAGTGTCTCTCCCCTCCCCTCCTCTCATGACACTCCCCCCTGCTCTCCATACACCAGCTCTGCATTACTTTTCACTGCTGGGCTTGGTGATAATAAAGTTTTGTTCAAAGAAAAAGCGTTGGTTCTACTACTGAAAAGAGTTTGAAATCCACTGCGAGGGTAGATCCCTTAGTTGGGCTGAGTTGAGAAGCCGCTTGTGGGTCAGAGCAAGAGAACACTGAGTGACCAGCCCGCTAGATGTTGAGGTGGGAGAGTCCTGGAGCCCCATTGAGACCCAGGTTCACACACAGAGTTTGTTTTTTTACTTGATGTATGTTTATCTTAAATGTTTGTGTTTTTGCAAGCTATAATTCCTTTCTGGCCATAGAGCACCTATCCTGAGTACAGTGTTTCTTTGTCTTACACTTTTTTTTTTTTTTTTTTTTTTTTTTTTTTTTTCTTGCGTTATGCGGGCCTCTCACTGTCGCGGCCTCTCCCATTTGCGGAGCACAGGCTCCGGACGCGCAGGCTCAGCGGCCATGGCTCACGGGCCCAGCCGCTCCGCGGCATGTGGGATCCTCCCGAAACGGGGCACGAACCCGCGTCTCCTGCATCGGCAGGCGGACTCTCAAGCACTGCGCCACCAGGGAAGCCCTGTCTTACACTTTTTATGCAAAACTTTCTGCTCAGAAAGAGATCTGGATTTTTAAATACCTCATTAATTTTGATGAATTATCTCTTTTATCTCCATGACAGCTAGATGTTACGTGATGTCCCATCTCTTACAACTAGCTTTTGTAACTGTCTGTCCCTACATGTTTTTATACCTAAAATGTAAAATCAGACCCTAAGTTTGTGTAGCACAGGTGCTGATATGACTTGAATGTTGTAAATGCTAAGCACCATACAGTGTTCCTCTTTGGGTAAGCACAGAAACTCTTCTTGGACATCTGGAATCCAGCCCCACATTTTTACATGTTTTTTTGCAAAGTGTGTTTGACTTTAATATAGATAAATGCTTGAGTAGCCAGAAAGTGAGTGTCTGTGTTTAGCAGAATGTGATTGCCCCCTGGTACTTTTTGTCATTTCTTGCTTTCATTGATATCCTGTTAATTATTGGCCATTTGAATGCAGTTGATATTTGTGTTTTGGGAGAAGATATTGTGATATAATTCTTAAAGTTATAAATGTTAGCTTAAAAATGGCTTTTAACTGATATATATAAATCAGATAATTATGTATATAGCAAGCATTGTAATTGGTATTAGAGCAGGAATCTGTGAAACTGTGCCACTAAAAATCCTATATCTGAAATGCATGTTTATTATAATATCAGTTTTTAAGAAATTTCTGGAAAATCTCTTCCTAGAGCAATACACAATATTCTAAGTTGTTTTCTTTTTTAATCCTTCTTTAGGGCATTCAAATATTAAAGCCTTCCTGAGCCATGGTGGTTTGAATAGTATTTTTGAAACTATGTATCATGGTGTTCCTGTAGTGGGAATCCCACTCTTTGGAGACCATTATGATACTATGACCCGGGTACAGGCAAAAGGTATGGGGATACTGCTAGAATGGAAGACAGTTACTGAAGGAGAGCTGTATGAAGCACTAGTGAAAGTTATAAATAATCCCAGGTAAGGTTTCAATTAATATTAAAGCAGATGAAATATATATAACACAGCACATTGTCAATAGCTGATTATTGCCAGTAGGTTGTCAATAAACCAATTATAGAAATATCCTTTAGATTCCTGTGTATAATGCCTTGTGCATGTTTCTGTCATTTGAAAAATAGAAATAGCAATCATTTGGCCAGCCTTGTATGACCTTGAATAATATTCTACCAAGGTTTGACAAACTAAGGAAAAACTGCCATGGGAACCATTGGGTCCCTACTGTGTGTCCATTTTTGTGTCCTTTATCTCATTTTGATGCTCATAAAACTATATATCACCGTTCTCCTTATTCATATTTTAGAGATGAGGCGCTTGAAACTCAGAGAGCTTATGTAATTTGCCCATAGTTACAAAGCTATTGGAGTAGGAATTTGAACCAGGACTGTCTGATTCCAAAGCTGGTGCTCTTGATACTGCCTGGTGCTGGGTTTCCCTAGTGCGGGGCGTCAATGAAATGCCGATATTTTTTACTCAGGTGAATGACTAGTCAGGATCTTTATTTTATTTTTTTTCTTAAATTCTTGATGTGTCTTGAGTTAACCCAGTTCACAACTGAGCCTGAAAGAGTAGAGAGTTGGCCTGTGTAGTTTTAAAACAAAGCAACAATATTTCCCATTTTTATGTGACATTTCATTGATCTTGCCTTTCAAATGGCATTAGTGTCTGAAGAGTGTGAGCTTCTTCTGTTTATACCCAGGGTAGATGGCATAACAGTAGACTGAGAAACGCTGCCATATTCTAAGAAACAACCAACAATAAGAACAATTCTTTCATATAAAGCGATGTAGCTTTTAGGTAAAAGCCTGGGTTCAAGTGCACTGCAGTTCATTATGCTGTCTTATGTGGGCTTGGAGGTGGCCTTCGTGTGCTGACCCCTTAGAGGATCCAGTGTCTTGGTCACAGCTCTTGGCACTTGGATCAGTATGTTTGCTGATCTGAGGTACCTGACTGTGAGATCCCTTCATCTGTGTTCTGTAGCCTTTCTTTTAAAAGTCTAGTGTTTTTCAAAATGTGATGTTCTTATGGAAGATGATATGTATCACACAGGCTTTTAAAGGAAGATTTGTACAATGCAGCCCTCAAGTAGAGTTTGTAGAGAGATAGTGGCAGAGCTGGCCGAGATTGGGTCGGTTATGCAGAAAAAGCAAAAGTCTGGATCATCCACACAAAATCAGTCTGGCTGTGTTCTGTGAGGTGTAAAAGGGGCCAAATCAGAGACCAGGCTTTAGTCTTAGGTCACACTGCGATTAAATCCCAGCTATGCCATCTTCCAGTATACATGTGTGCTTGATTTCAAACTAGGCTTTATTTTGTTTAGTGAATAAATTTATATTCTTCCACAAAGTATCCATATAAGATAAATAATTAGTTATTTGCATATAACCCTTGAAAAGTTTAAATATTTAACTAAGGCCTTTTGCACATTCAGGGTCGGAAGATGTTTTTATTCATTGTAAAAATGACAGTGATTCAGGTAGTATGTTCTTTGCTAAAAGTAATTATATGTAAACTTAAGGCATTTATCTTTTTTGTTTCAAATACATGATAATGTTCCATACTTAACATGCCATAATTATTGAAAAGGCTGATTTGATTCACTAATATTGTGTCCAAGATATTCTAGTTCAAACCAATAGTGCTAAAGAAGTAGCACTTATTTCTTTTTTACTCAACTTGAAGCATGTCTTCCTTCTTCCCATACTAGTTGTTTGGATTTATTTACTGAAAGCTACTGCTTTGGTTCTTTGGAAGGAATTCTTTTGAATCTGGAGATTTTATTAAAGCAAGTTGTAGAGAAAGATGGGTAGTTAATCCTTATGAACTTAACACATATCCAGCCCTTGGTTATTACTTTTTTTTTTTTTTTTTTTTGCGGTACACGGGCCTCTCACTGCTGTGGCCTCTCCCTTTGCGGAGCACAGGCTCCGGACGCGCAGGCTCAGCGGCCATGGCTCACGGGCCCAGCCGCTCCGTGGCATGTGGGATCTTCCCAGACCGGGGCACGAACCCGCGTCCCCTGCATCGGCAGGCGGACTCTCAACCACTGCGCCGCCAGGGAAGCCCAGTTATTACTTTTGAGAGGAGACACTTCCCCTTTTGTAAAATAAAATGTGCAAGTCACATGAGCCCCTTACAAGGTAATTTGTTTTATTAAAAGTAATTTTATCCAAGACATTCGAAAGGAGAGTTTAGAAGTGGCCTTAAGTGACCATTTTAATCACACTGTTCTTTTTTTTTCCCCCACAAACTTTATATTCCTACTGGTAGAAATTTGGGGTTGTAAAGCAAACTATGCTGAAAGGACAATGCCACTTGCTACCTCTGAAAGGGGGAATCCTGGAAAATTGGGCCGGGTAGTGAGCTTTATGAGTCTGCTCTTGGGGAGAAGTAAAGGTCTGAGCGATGAGGCCCTACTCCGTACTCACGTAAGCTGAGGCAGGTAAGGACTGGTTCTGGACCAGTGAGCCTATTGGAGTTTCATAGGTGGCAATGAAGCCAGAGTCCCTGCAGAAGGATCTTTGTCACATGCAGTCTGTTTAATCATCTCTAGAGAATGGGCCATAGTCTCATGACATTAAGGTGCCTGAGGACCAAGATTGTTTTTAATCCTCCTTCTTCTATGTTAAAATAGAAGGTTGAATTTCATTTTCTAAGATACCATGTTTCACTTCCATATTTTAAAGATGCTCTTTTATCCTGCAAGAATTTTCTCACAAAACAGAGTAATCAAAAGTTTCTAATTTACCTTTTGCCATTGATTAGAAATAATGATAGATTACAAAGCAAGGCCTCTTAATAGTACAAGGAATATTACAGGGATGGCCTCTTAATATTTGGGTGAGGTTTTACACTTTTAAAGCAACTGGGTTTATTATATAACAGTAATTTTGTTGTAAGGCTAGGATGACACAGAAAATGGGCTTTTTCTTTTAAAAAATTTACTTATATAAGTATTCAAAATACAAGAAAACAATTAAAAATAACAATAGGTAATAACAGTTTACAGTGTTCTATAGTTTTTTCACAAACTTTTCAACACATGGTAGACAGTATGGCTTAGGAGAAAGATCATGGACCCTGGGAGGCAGGAAATTATGGCCATGAGGGCAGTCTTTTGTTTTTGTTTTTGTTTTTTTTTGCAGTACGCGGGCCTCTCACTGCTGTGGCCTCTCCCGTTGCGGAGCACAGGCTCCGGACGCGCAGGCTCAGCGGCCATGGCTCATGGGCCCAGCCGCTCCGCGGCATGTGGGATCTTCCCGGACCGGGACACGAACCCGCGTCCCCTGCATCGGCAGGCAGACTCTCAACCACTGCGCCACCAGGGAAGCCCGAGGGCAGTCTTTTGGATGATCTTCCCACCATCAGTCTCTTCCTTTCTTTAATCCTCTCCCCGAAGCTCTGGTTTAAAGCCAGTCTCTCTGATTTAATGGTCTTTGATTCTAAGAACAGGGCTGCATATCTTGTCATTCTGAACACACATGAAAGAGACTCACGTTCCAGTCTAATTTCCAGCCAAACACCCCTGTGCTACATACTCTTTCCAAATAAGTTTGTTCTGGGCATACTCTTGCCCTCCCACCTTTATTACTTAGTTCACACTCTTCTCTTGGCCTAGCAAGTTTTCACATGTCCAAACTTTTGTTCCTGTATAAGGCACAGCTCGAGGGCCACACCCTCCATGATGTGTTTTGTAATCCTTCCATGTGGAAATTATTTCTTATGTTTGAACGACGCAAACTCTAATCAGAGATCCATGCTCAAAGGGGCTTTGTGCCAAAGATTGGCATATAAAAGTTTAGTTAAATATTTTTGATCCTCTTTAGCTGATTTTTATCAATCATTTAAGAGTGTTGTCTTTATATGTATGTATATACATATATACATATATGTATCTCTACTGCATATAATGTCACTCACATATGGCTTCATAGTGTTTGTCAACTCCTTTTCATCTGTTTACTAAATATAATAATCTCACTCTGTCAGCTAGTGCTGTTTTAAATCAGAACAAAATTAAATGTCACTGCTAAAAGGAAAAGGTGTTGGGACAAAATTCTGCATTTTTTTCCACCGTCCCTCTGTTTTAGAATCTAATAAATTCACTCCTCTTCCTGGTTGAGACACATTGATTAATAGTATTTAAAAGCATATGAAGAGAAGGATTACGTGTATATAAGAGGCATGGTCTAGTGTAGAAAGAGCATGGGATTTGGAGTCAGAAAAACTTGAATTTGAATCTCAAATTTGTAATCATGGTCAGGTCACTTGGTCTCTCTGATTTTCATTTTCCTTATCTGTGTAAAATTTATTTTACTGTGTTAGTATAAGGTAATATGTTGAAAGCACTTATCACAGTGCCTGGCACATACTAGGTACTTAATACAGGATAGCTATTTTTATTTTCCCCATTTTTAACTTTAGGGAGTTATGATCCTGAGCCTTGTAGCTACATGATCATTCTGTGTCTTACCTCCACCTCATAGCTACCGTCAGAGGGCTCAGAAGCTTTCAGAAATCCACAAGGATCAACCTGGTCACCCTGTCAATCGGACTGTCTATTGGATCGATTACATTCTGCGTCACAATGGAGCCCATCACCTACGTGCCGCTGTCCATCAAATCTCTTTCTGTCAGTATTTTTTACTGGATGTTGCCTTTGTGCTTTTGCTTGGTGCTGCCTTGTTTTACTTCCTCTTGTCCTGGGTCACAAAATTTATCTACAGTAAAATCAAAAGTTTGTGGTCTAGAAATAAGCATAGCACAGTTAATGGACATTACCATAATGGAATCCCCAATGGCAAGTATAAAAGAAATGGCCACATTAAACATGAAAAGAAGGTGAAATGAGCCAACAGCCCACCTGATAGTAACAAATCTGTTCAGTCATTGAATTTTTATTGCTATAATTTAGTCTAACAACTACTAAAAGGAAAACATCAGTAAACAATTCTAACACTCCTTTATCTGATCTTACTAATGAAATTCTGTGGAATTAAGATGGCTGTAAAAAGCACAGACCTAAAATGCAAAAATGTATTTTATGTGAATACTGATGCAGAGAGTTTTGGCACTGAACCTTTTAGAAGCCTTAGTTATTTAAATCATTTAAGTGACCGTGTCAGACTTTAGTTCTAAGTCTTGATATATGTGTGTCCCAGATAAGGAATGGTTTCTTTTCTCTTAAAAAGATTTGTTTGTGTATGTATGTGTGTGTGTATGTTTCCTAATTAAGATTATTTCAGCCAGCTGCTTGTTACATTTGTTGACGGTACAACACATTCAAGAATGAAATTAGAAAGACGGTTAGGATCCAAACGTTTCTCTTCTAGAATTTAATATATGGGAGCTCAGAACACTACCATGAAAGAACATTTTTCCCTCAAAACTGAATGCAGAGGAAGAAAATGAAAAGATAGATGACACCGGTTTTTGTACTTTTAGGGTTTTTTTGTTTATTCATTTTAGATTTTTTGTTTTGTTTTAGTTTTACTTTTCTTACAGACTGTGGATACTTCTGGGGGAAAAAACATACAATTAAGTAAATGTATAAATTGGTTGTCACGTTTTACTTCTATTTTCTCCCTACCAATAATTTGCCTCTGGGAGAATTTTATAGTTTTTTTCTATTTCATTTTAATGAATAACAGTATGTTAAATGTATAATTAAAACAAAGCAACAAAGCTCTGACTTTTGTTCAGAGTACTGAAGATTACTGCTTCTATGGCATCTTTAAACAGGGTTGTTATTTGAATGTTTTGTAACTGTTGGATGGCTTTTCTGTAATGTAATTTTTGAATGTTCAGGTGTGGTATTTCCAAAGTTTTAACTTTAAAAAACCACCTCCTTCATCCTATTTTGTTGTCTGGGCCACACAGTCTATTACATAGGTGCCAACATTTAATTCTTTTCATTGGAACATTTGCTTTTCTCCATATTGGTACCTGCTTTGTCTGAGAGGTTTGAGATCTGGTTACCACGTCAAACTTTACACGTTATACAGAAGTGACAGAGAAATTGTACTACTTGTTTGTGAAAATGAGTTCCCACTCCCCTCCTCACTGCCTTCACCCTTACTTCAATCCATTGTGGCTGACATGGGACAGGAATAGTATTCATTTGAGGATCGGGGTGCAAGTCACAGACATCACAAAATCAGGACCTCCCAACTGAACCGTTCACTTGCTGGCAACTATGAGTTTATTCCCTGTCATTCTGTTTACTTAGCATTTGCACTACACATGTTGAGTGTATGCTTTATTTATTTGAAGTTTGACATCTTATGTCTGACAGCTGAGAGTAGAAAAATACAGCATCTACCTAATGACGTTCGCTAACATGGGAAGAGTTGTGAAAATTCTAGAATGCTTAAATCCTTATCATACACTATGACATACAACTTCATCACACTCCCACCAGGAGCCACTCTCCTGTACTTAGAAATAATGTCACAAGTAGTTTTCTAATGTACAATGCAGGCAAATATATTGCTGTCTGAATACTTGAAGAAATGGTATTACACATATAAGCCTATTAGTTATACCTTTTCACAATCTTATAATATTGCCGTTAAAAGGGAAAAAAGACACAGGCAATGAATGGTGGGATGGCAACAGGACTTAGAGTGTATGAATGAGTTGATATTGCTTTTTTGGAATTGGATAAAGGTGACAGTAGGCATTCACTGGATGATTAAACATAAATTAATCTCCACTGTGATAAAAACTTAAACAATAAACATTATTTAAAAATAGAGAAATGTTGTTGGAATAAAATTTTTATTCAGATTTTATTTCACAATATTATGTGAATCCATTATAAACATGTTTCTGAGACAGGTCTCCCAACCTTTATATGTGTATATGAGTGTGAAAACAGTGCTACATGTGAGAATTTTTTTTTATTATTATTAAACAGAGGGATTTACCTTACAAGTACATCAACATGGATCTTAAAATTGTCCCATAATTAAGAATGTTAAGTGTAGGTATTTACTGATCATTGTTGTTTTTTTGTTTTTTGTTTTTTTAGTAAGCTTATTGTTAGCCAGTTTTGGTAAATAGAGTGATTTTAAATTTTCCACGCTTGGGCTAGATTCTCTAATAAAGTAAAGTTTTCAAGAAGGTATTTATTCATTTATTTTTTAAGAAGAACCTCTGCAAGTATTTCTGTCGCTGGTCATCATATCAAATGCAAATGAGAATTAAGACATCAGTCGTTTTTCCTCTAGAGCCATAACTTTTAATATCCCTCTCCATAGACATAGAGGCAGAATTTGTCCGGGATTGAAGGGGAGTGGTGTTTAGGTTAAAGCGGTGGTTTATGATTGAAGTTGGAGAAAGCTAGAGATTCTCTCTTGAGGATGTAGACACTTTGTATTACAATCTGGGGACATTCTCAAGACTCCCAAATACAACATTGATATCTTCTGGCAAAGTCTCTGGTGGTGTTTATCAACTTAGGTTTGGGAGTACTGTCCTTAATGAATCACCTCTGAACCTTACCTATCCAACAACTTATTGACCACATCTCCCGCTAGATTGTGATACACAACACCCCTCTCCAACTGCTGGAATCCACCACACTAGATCCTCAGAGGACTCTAATTCAGAAAAACCTATTCAGGTGATCTGCTATCTGCCCCTGCCCTCCTTCCCTTCTAGGAACCAGTAGTGGTGAGGCACTGCTGAGACAAGATGTAGCATCCTGTTTTTTCCCCACCCATTTCCTGTTTCCACCCAAACTACAAGAATATTTATGCTCAGATGACCTGTCTCAGTGTCGTGCTCCCAGCTTTGCCTTGTAATTAGGCAGATTAGACATTATAATTGGACACTGGGGGGCATAAAACTTGTGATGAAATTAACATGAAAGAAGTTCAGTTTGTTGTTGTGTAACATTTTGTGGACCATTGTTATTTATAAACGGTAAGAACCTTCTTTGAAATACACAACTGTAGTGAATTGAAGAGAGAATATGTATTTATTTATAAGCAAGAACTCAGGAACTGCCATGGAGGGGTGGGGAGTGGAAGTGACTTGACGTTCAGTGGATGCCTGTCCCATTGCAGACAGGGGAGTTTACAGATGATAAAGACAGTCTCTCCTTCAAGGAGCTTGTGATCTAGTGGGAGACATGGACACAGAAGTAACTATAATGTAAAGTGCTGGGGCCCATGGTAGATGTATGTGCAGGGTACTGTGGGAACACTTGGGAGGCAAGAATACATGTCAAAGAAACCTCTCTGTGTGCACCAGAGAATCCACACTCACTACTGGCTTATCTTGTAACACAATGTCCATGCCATTAATTGCTTCATCAGGAACATCCTCATGAATTTATTTTTTGAATCAGGTATTGAATTCAAGCTCTGATTGTCTGAGGGTCATGACTTTGAAGGCTTACCCCAACATTTACTAATCTTTAACTTTTGAATTTATTTGTATGATGATGGTTACCTCATGGGCTTATCTTGAATACATATACACACACTACACACACATACACACACACACACACACACACACATATACACTGTGCTGGCCATTATACTGAATGTTTAATACACTGTGTGTGTGCGTGCATGTGTTTAAAGCATTCAGCATAATGGCCCACACAGGATGAGCCCTCAAATCTGTGGTATTAGTCATGGATATACTGAATAGACTAACTTCTTTCACATTATCGTGCTTTCAGTTTTTGAAAATTGTTTAGGAAAATGTGTTTTATTCATTTCATTCATTTATTCAACTATTTATTAAGGCTTCTATTCACCTGGTGGTATTTTAGGTGTCAGTGGTGCACTTGGCTCTCACAGTTATATCTTGTCCTCTCTCTTCATAGCTCAGCTATTCACCAGATCCCAAAATGCTGCTAAAATGGAATGACTCCACTTTGAAAAGGTTTAAAAATGAGAGAACCAGTATAAGGTGACAAAAACGACTTCAAGGGATAAATACAGTGATCTGTTTTATTATTGGAAGTATAATTATTTTCATTCTTGTTTCTAAGTAATTCAGCTGGTTTATAAATATAAAATCACATTAGAGAATGCTTATTTGCAATTGGTATTTCAAAAACAATTTGAAATAGAAAACTTTTAAATCTTATATGACAAAGTTTAAGAATTATGTGAATGCTATTAAAGAGCTTCTTATCCTTCTTACTTCTGAGACAGTATAATTTTTAGCCAGCTTTTAAAGGCATATGTTTCATGCAGAAATGCTAGTGAAAGTTTTCGCAGAGAGCAAAAACATTTTTCTAACAAATTTTAGCTAGTGGTGTCTTAGAAATCTATACAATTAAGACATGTCAAAATGACATATTGTCATTTTTCTACAAATTCTGCAAAATGTTACAAGTTCCTAATCACTTGGGTATTTGGGTTTCTGACTTGGGGCCAGGGTGGGGAATGGCATGAATGGTCTTATTTTTCAAGATATGGAAACCAAAAGGCACACTATAATTATGTAATTTGCACTCTTTACTTTTGGGTAAACAAGACATAATTTAAGAAAGAATTAATTAATTCATATAACCCACAAGATTACTGATAACCAGCAGATTTTTTCCAGCAAGCAAAATATTGATATAATCCAAGGTCACATTGAAAAATCAAAACTACAGGTAAAATTATACTATGTTATTCAAATAAAACAATTATAGTGTAAATCTACTCAAAGAAGTCTAACACCAATATTAAATATCTCAGGTATTACAAAGCATTTTCATTTATTAAATAATAAAACCTGAAATCCTCACTGAATTTTTTTTTTTTTTTTTTTTTTTTTTTTATA
>NW_006771008.1:562237-581842 GCF_000442215.2 Lipotes vexillifer
CCCCTGCATCGGCAGGTGGACTCTCAACCACTGCACCACCAGGGAAGCCCCCTCACTGAATTTTATACAACTAAAAATATTTCATTGCTGTGTTAGTTTCTATCTACAGTTAGTTTTGACTCTTTTAGTAATGTATTTTATGCAGTAAGCGATTGTTTCTTATTACAAAGGCAGAATTAGCTTGAATTTAATATAAGATCTACACTTTTAAAAGGTAATTTCTACTAAGCCGTTAAGTCCTTAGTCCTAATATAAGGTCAGTTTTCCATCCAGGTCAGAAATAAGTAAAAGACAATGTAACAAAAAATAGTTTCTTATTGAGAGCCTAGATACAAACAAATAATTTTGCTGTTGAAGGATCTATTACTCTTAGCACAGCACTGCATTAGAATGTCAAAAACTAATATGTTAGGAAGAATTTTATATATTTATGCTAATTCTGCTTTAGCTACCCTCATGAAACTAGCTGAAGTCCATGAGTATTCCTTACTTTTAGCAGAAAATGGTAACTTTGAGTATAAACATATTAGGTAAATAGCATGTAACATTAAATTTCAAGTTAATGATGATGTGTGGTGTTATATTTCTGAGTGATGTCTAGGCATTTTTTTCTCAAATCGAAGGAACTGATAGAGATCAGGCATTTAGAAAAGCCCAAGGCTAACATATAAAAATCATCAATTCTGCTTCCAATCCTGATTCTGCCCTCTGTATATAACAAGTTCACCTTATGAATAAGAAGGTGCTTCTAGGTGCTTAAATATGCCACTGTGAACCACTGGTTAAAGCCTTGGCCAATAGAAAAAAAAAAAAATACAAATGTGTGTGTATATATATATATATATATATATATATATGTATATATATATGCATTATATATATAATGTTAATACTAAGTCTATGCGTATGTGTAGTTAACATTTAAATTATACTAAACAATTCTTTAGAATTAGATTATAAAAATTAACTCAAACCAAAATTTCTTCACCTTTTTTTTTTTTTTTTTTTTTTTTTGGGTACGCGTGACTGCCGTGGCCCCTCCCGTTGCGGAGCACAGGCTCTGGATGCGCAGGCTCAGCGGCCCTGGCTTACGGGCCCAGCCGCCATTAACTTTTGAGTGTGTTGGCTTCCGGTTCCAGATTTCATACTACTTATTGCATAAGCTGCCTTCTTGCCTTCCTTGCTTACCATCTTCTTGCTTCCAACCTTTCAGTTTCCTCTCTTGGGTTGTCTACTGTTCGATGTTTTCTAAGTTGCCATAGCATTTCCAGGTTTATGGTGCATAGATTGTGCTTATGTATATAATGATGCCTTTGTTTTTTTTACAGAGTATGGAAACCCAATTGGAAGTTCAAGCATTCCAAATTACCAAAGGCCAAATTGAGAAAATGTTCAACTGTGTTAAAAAATATTTTGTCTGTCACAGATATAGAGAACAAACGTATGGGCACCAAGCGGGGAAAGTGGCGGGGAGTAGTGATGGTGGGATGAACTGGGAGATTGGGGTTGACATATATACACTAATATGTATAAAATAGATAACTAATAATAACCTGCTGTATAAAAAAAATAAAATTCAAAAAAAATATTTTGAGCTGGCTGAATGTCATTTAGGATGGAAGTTCCATTAAAAGCAATGAACACACAGATGGTGCTTCTTCATAGGTTTGGGAAGAATGCTGCACTGACTAGGGCACTGTGTGGACCTCTGGCTGGGGGACCCTGTAAACTGGTTTGGGGTGTGGCTTAGGGATCTTTAAACTGTCAAGCCATGTATACCCCTTCTTACCTCCCACTTGGTCAATCAAAATTTTTATATAACTGATTTGTACAAATAGAGACCTGAACTTTCTCCCATGGGAGCCTGCCTCATAATCTTTATTGGAGCTTCTAAAAGGATCTTCTGACCAGGATGCGTTTTATCTCTGATTCTCTAACTCTCATTTATTTAGCATCACCCATTGTCCCTGATATTAAAGGAAGATGCTGGAATGCAGCCAGTTGTCAGGTAGAGCCAGAGATAGGCCCAGGCCTGATAGGTGGCAGCCATTCAAGAGCTTAGCCTAGGATGGCAGCATGTTCATCTTCCCTGTAGCAGTAAACAGGTGTGGGGAACAAAGCAAGGATGTCCTGGGAAGGAGGCAGAAGTTTCAGATCCATGACTACCTCAGAATGGAAGCTTTGGATGAATCGTTCCTCCAACCATGCAATTTGTATTTTGGAATGCTAGCCCATCTTTTTTTTTTTTTTTTTTTTTTCACCGAAATGAAGGTGGGACAGGACAAAATCAAGCAAAGACCTTTAAAGTCTTGAATACAGGACCCAGGGAAGTCAATGGGATTTGGCAAATGCAAGACCTTGGCAGTATCCAGGCATCTACAGCCATGTGGGTCCTCTTATGTCATAGATGTTTTCACCATGCAGCAGATGTGATCCCTGAGAATGTAGTTACAGCACTGGAGGGGCAGGTAGAGTCAGCTCATGTGTTTCCATGCCAGGATGGAATGGTTCAAAACAACTCTCTGCTGGCTATTGTATATTTTCTCAAATGAGGGAAATGACAGCAATTTAATAATTTATTATTCTCCAGTTTTAAAAGTAAATAGATTGAATTTGGCAGTTGATTACATGGAATTTTGTTTTATGGCCAAGTGTGTTCTATTAATCTCCCAGCTTCGGATGTCAACTCTAATGTCTTCAAAAAATTTAGACCTAAAAAGTCTCCCTTTTTTTCACATCAGAATTTTCTCATTTAATTGACTGAACACTTCCTTTCCATAGCCACCATATTTCATTCTGCTGTTCTTCACATCACTGGTTAAGAAACTACCCCTAGATATTTAATGTAAGTGTTTTCAAATTCCTTACACCATGGAGTCTATGAAAACTAAATAGAAAAGAAGCAGATGAGGGATATAGTATAATTTTAAGAGGTGCTTTAGATTCTGTATGATTTCATTTCACTTATATTGCTTTAACTTTTTATTCTATCAATGAATAGTAAGTAGCCTTCTAGTTTTGTTTTTACCTCATTGCTTTCTACTAGTCAAGCTTTAAAGTTTTAGTCTTAAGAGTGTCATCCTAAAATCCTTTAAGCAAGTACAGAGGAACACTAATTACTATGTCTTTCCTTAACCTCCAGAAGACATAAACCCTCTACTCATTCAGTTAAACTGATTTGTTACTCTATTTATCATTGCATTTGGCATGGGATGCCATGTTTATTTGTTACTTTTGAGGTTTTCTTATAACCTTTGCTTTTGGATTTAATTTTAAACTAAAAATTATAAGTTGTGGGTTACTTAGTTTGGGGCTGTAATACAGAATGCTGTTCAAGGCTACCTGTCCCCTGGCCTTCACCCATGTCCCAGCCCCTGAAGCCCCTTACCAGTCAGTCCAAATGTTCTTATTAGTTCAACATAGGAGAACATCTTATTGTTATCAGCATCAGATAGCTCCACTAACTCTTGTTCTGGTGTCTCTTCTCCTAGTAGACTCTCTATTTCATTGTAAGTCAAACATCCATTGGCATCGTTGTCAGCACCGTAGAAAAAGATTTGAAGATCTATGGAAATGAAAGACTTGATTTTTGGTGTCAACTCAAGCATCTACCACCCATCAGAACAGTGCTTTGTCCTCATTGGATTGGTGCTTCTGTTCCTAAGATATACCTAGGTCATTTTTACTCCCCACCTGGGCTTTTGCTGTACATTTCTTTAACAAGTCAATTGTTCCTTACCTTCCTTTTAACACCAGCTTATCACTTCTCTTTATTCTACTCTGAATTATCTGATCATTTACTTTAATACTTATCCTTCTGTTATGTGTTCTCAAGGTGTTTTTAGTTAAACCATAAACTCAGTGGTTTTATTGGTTTCTATTTGCTTCATTCATTAATATAAGCATTTTAATGAAATGATTCTTTTTCATGTATACTAGTTTTTTATGTATCTATTGGATCTTTATTCTCTACTAAAACTGTTACCAAACTGTTACCAAAAATATCCATCTGACTACATTGTAATGATCTTTTTATCCCAAGCCCTTGAATCATTTGCTTATATTCACTTTCTCCCTCCTATTTTTCTAACGCTTCTTAATGTTACATCAAAAGTAGCCTACTCTTTTTGCTACCAATTCTGAACATACCGACATCTCTTATGCTAAGTTGGATGTGATCTATAACATTTAATTTACACATAATCAAAGGTTGTTTCTTCATTTATAGCACCACTAAATATCTTTGTCAGTATTCTTATTATCCTCTCCATCTCACTGATCTCAGTACTGCCTTTATTAAAACACAATCCAACATTGTTTTCTGTGTTTCTAAAGTGCCAGGCACTCACTGTACGTGCCACTGGGAATACAAGGATGAAGAAGCCACAGTCCCTGACTTGAAGGAGACAAAACCCGCAAGTAAGCAGCTTCAGTCAACAGTGGAATATATATTGTAATTAGGTATAGACAATCTGTTGTTGAGGCATAGAGAATAATGAGGGAATGTTCCACCTGGGGCTTGTTTTAGTTGAATTATAAAGAATGAATAGAAGTTCACCAGGCAGAGAAGTGAGTAGAGGTAATTTTGGGAAGGCATGATCCTATGGTGGATCGTGAGTTATGCAGCAGTGCGGCAGTCAGAAACTGCAAGTAGTTTGTTCTGACAAGACGGTATGTGTTGAAGACGGGATGGCCACCATACTAAGGAAAAATATTTTCTGACAACTGTCTTCCCTTTGGATCTTCAGTTAATCACTCTCAAATGTAACCTGCATTGCATTAGCTAGGCAGTAACTCCCCCCCCCCCCCCCCCCCCGTCTTCCCTTTGGATCTTCAGTTAATCACTCTCAAATGTAACCTGCATTGCATTAGCTAGGCAGTACCCCCCCCCCCCCACCCCGAGCCTGTGTCTGTGCCTGAGTGCCGAACACCTGGTCTTATGGCCCAGCTTTCACCACTGTTGGTGTCAAGCTTCTTGTGTTACACATTATTTGACATAATGTAAAGGCCCTTCTATCCTGCTAAATTGTAGAAAAAGACCAGATTCTAACACTCTTAAGTTTACTTGCGCTTGACTTAGGAAATCTGCAAAATAGTTGTAATAAGTCCAACTTCTTAGCTAGTTTGGAGAAAAATGAGTTCTTTTCTGGTAATGAAAGGATTCAGCAAAATCCTGAAATTACAGTTACAAATAAATTTATAAATTATGTTTATAATTTATGTTTTGCTTAACATGGTAAAGAAAACTAAATGTCTAGGAATATTGACAGAGTGCTCGAGAAAGACAGTGACAGAGTAAGCATTACGATTATCTAGGCAGTCATGGTTTAAATGTGAGTGCAGCAGTTATGACCTAATGTTGTCCATACAGCGAAAGAGAAATTACTATAGCAACAACAGTAATGTACAAGAAATATAGCTAAATGTTCTATATTACAATTTTTAGAGCTTTTAAATGTAGCCATGCGTATTATCCAATTAACACTTGGTTTTTTGGAGTTTCGTTTTACCAGTTATTACTATTTTTATTAATCTCCATGTCACAAAAGCTTGTATTCCAAACACCAAACCCAGGTCCCAGAATCAGATCAGCTGTGGCTCCTAAAGCTTCCCGAAAGTGCAGAAGGAAAGGATAGGCAAACTCAACTGCAGGACTGTTGAAGGAACTACATGTGGTAAATGAAGCAATCATGGCACCTGACTCTTAATAGTTAGCTCTCTTCTCAGATTCACTTTTCTCTGCCAGTGGGTGAAGATAGTTAGGCTATAAAGTTAAAGGTTTCAGGAAAATTTTAAGAAGCGTGTGCATGTATCCTCTAATGCTTTTTAACTAGGGTTTGATTAACTTGTTCATGCTCAACAGGCCTATTCTTGTCTTGCAGCTGGCAATAAGCGACACTCCTTCTCAGGGAGGAGGGGAAATGAAACTTCTTTTCCTTGATCTTGACTCATTTTTGGAGAGAAAGTGAGAGAAAGAGGCTGGGGAAGCAAACAGCTTTTAAGTTTTCTTTCGATAGATGCCGTTAATGGTAGAACCTTCTGATAGATTCAAAGCTCCAAGGTTAGGTATTGATGTTTTGGATCATGTTTGGTTCCATATGAAGTCCAGGGATGCATTTATATAAAGGTTAAAAAAATAGGATTTAGCTGTCTGATATGTTGCCAAACCTGGGTATTTAAGGTAATAGAGCTGGCTGAACAAGAGTAGCTGGGCTGGGAAAACGGAGATTGGCTTCATGCCTGTGCATGAAAAGTAATTTAAATGTCCACTCGAAGAGAACCTTAGTTACATCCTTGACTGCTTCTCCCACTAGAAGTTTTGTTCAAGTGGTTTTGACCCAGAGTGAATCAAAAGTTCCCTCTCTCCACATTAGGTCAACGACTTCTTCTGAAAATAAAGTAAAAAATACAAACCACTGTATGCAAATCATCATTAATTTCAAACAAACAAAAAGTATCACTGATTTTATTTTACATTCGCTTTAAAGAATGTGAGTTAAATCATTCCTAGAGAATGTTCTATTTTGGGTCACTACTTTATGATTAGGATGACAGCTACTTGGCCAAGATTTATTGAAGGTTATGCCTTAATATAAGTTTCTGTTTAAGGAAGTTGGATTAGTGCCCTTTAAGGTTTTTCCAAATGTTGGGTGGACCACCTGACAAATGAGTATCATATTTGCTTGGTGTTGTCAAACCACTGACCTTTTCTTCCCTCCTCTTCAGTCATCACCTCCAGCCAAATCTGGGCTTTTTATCATGGAGACTCTCCATTTCTGAAATATCCTACGCCAGTATCTCACTCTCTGGCTTAGCTTCCTGTTATTCCAGTACCCATTTCTACAACTTACTGGTGTCCAGTTCCATAACTATGCCATTTATTTCCTCTCAATCTAAAAGTTTCTTCCTGGAAGTATTTTCTTTGATACTAAGTCTGAGACTTTGATCCCTAACTTAAAAATTCTATTGTCTATACTGACAAACTCTTGCCTTTACTCTCCTGCTGCATCCATATAGCAAAGTCCAATCCTGGATCAACCCAACCACCTGTGTTCTTTCTTCCTGTACCTGGATTGGTAAGCAATGCTGGCAAAAATCAAATAGCCGCATAGGTTGATGCTACTGAAAAATCAAGCTCTTCATTTTAGTTGGACTGCCAATGATACCTACTCATCATTTGATTTGTTCCATTTCAGCTCTCTGATTCTCCATAGCTATTTCAAACCTTCATCATTTTCCCCTCACGTCTTTTAACTTGCCAGTTTACCCACATTGGTTCTAGTGGATGAACTTGCTTTTGCTTTACTGAGAAAAAAGATGTCCACAAGCAAGTGTTCCTTCACATCCTGCCATTTCTCCTAACTCGTTCTATCCATGCCTACCCTTTTCTTCCTTTCTATAGTTTTCAGTGAAAAAATAACAATGTAACAAAACGAACAATAACAAAACTCACACACATTCCCTCTTAGTGTCTAAATGTAATTTCATTATCTAGACTCCACTTTGGAATTCTTCAGTTTTGTCCTGCCATCAAAATATGTGAATGAAAATATCTAGGAGGCATTTGAATAAACTCAGGAAAGAAAATCTGGCTGGAGAGACCTCCTTAGGATTCAGCAACAAATAACAATGGTATTAAATCGTGGCAGAAGAAAAGTGCTTGGCACATAGAACGCACTCAATATCAGCTGCTTCTTGTCCCTAGTCCCCTAATCACTTTCTCTTCCTTGTTGCCTCCCTCAGTTATTGACATTAGCATTAGTAAATCACCCAAGCCATGAAAGCTGGATCATCTTAGATTCCTTCCTTACTCATCACCTCCCTTCCAACAAGAATGTCTTGCTAGCTCTACCTCCCTAGCATCTTTTGAGTCTTTACTCTTTCACCATCGTCTTACTTTGGAGGGTTATCTCTTACCTGATTTATTAGCCACACCTCCCTAATTGTTCTTCCTGCTTCCAGATTTCTTTCTTTACAACCTCTCTTTCTCCTACTTAAAGAATGATCTATCTAAACATGCACACTTGATCATGTTACTTCTTATTACTCGAAGGCTTTCAATAGCTCCCTATTTATAAGATAAAACCTAGACTGGCACATTAGACCTTTCCTTGTTTGGTGCTTGACACCATCCCCAGACTTATTTCTTGCCACTTACTATACCATCTCATCAGCCAAATGGAACTACTTGTAACTTCTCAGATGTATTATACGCTCTCTAGTAAATATAAGCGTTAGTATTTCTTTCCCCTCTTCCCAATTCTGTCCTGACCCTTTCCTTGGCTAACTCTTAACCTCTTCAAATCTCAGCTCAGAAATTACCTTTTAGGTAAAGACTTCTCAGTCTGAGTTATGCCCCTGGCACCCAATTTCTCTTCTGGTTTTCTGTACTCACGGCTGCTTATCGTAATTGTTCACATATTAGTTTCTCCACCACAGACATTGTATTAGAGACTTTTATATCTGTATTTCCAGTACTCATAACAGACCTGAGACCTAGGAAGCACACATAAAGTGTGTATTGAATGAATGAAAGAGCATTCTAATTCTTTTTGGTCCTACTGCCTCCAGATCAGTGTGCTAGGAACTGGGATAAGAATTTGGGGTGGGGATAGGGCTAAACTTATGTTTGACGAGACAACATAACTGTCACCTTTCGAGCACTCTGTCTCAAGTAAGATCTCCTTCCTAGCTTTCTGCTAGCACTAAGCATATGTTTTCCTCTCTCCTACTGAGCTTTGAGTTCCTCCATCGAAGGAACTACATCTGTCTTGTTCATTGATGTATAGTTGGTGTCTGGCACAGGATAGGTTCTCAACAGAGGCTGTAGAATTAACTAATTAGTTAATTCGCTTCAGGGGAAAGTCTAGGGGAAGAGTGGGAGAGCCTCTGTTTCTTTCTTGAGTCCACATTTCTTGATTTTCTAAAGATAAACTTTTTTTTCTTTGACACTATCTGTTTGTGTAGTAGTTACCTTTCTCCCTTGTTGCCCTGATTAACTTATAGATGTTGCAAATTAAGGTAGAAACACACTGGCTTTCCATGTTTAGTGGAAAACATGAATCGAATATATTGTATTTACCACGATTTTATACACTGTATATATAATTACGTGTTATAATATGTGGCATATATATTATATCTCAATAAAGATGTTATTAAAAAATAAACCCATGCAAATATATCATTTTAATGCAAATGGAAAGCTTAAAATAATAACAATTTTAGCCATGTCAATGGCAGGCAACCTACAGTCATTTTCTTAAGTTCTTTAATCACTATTTCCCCCATGTTGGAAGGCTTTGTTATCTTTTGATGAACTAATATTAACAGGTTACTCATGAATATCCAGATAATATAAATTCATCAAAAATTTTTATAATTGGACAAGTTTCACTCGTAGTCTTAGTGTGGCTTCATTTTATGCTTCTAAAACTTGGATACTAATCATTTAAGTTCACGTAATTTTTGCTCTCATTTTATAGAATAAACTATATGGAGTAGTGAGGCCGGACAAAATGAAGAAATTACACTTTTCAGTTATCCCTAGCCTTAGAGTTATTTTAGAGTTAAATATACAAAAATATATTGAATGTTTCAGCAAAAGAAAAAGTATATGTACATATAATTAAAATTTGGACATTTAATATTTATAGGATAGATATTACTAAAAATAAGGCAGGTGATTTGGAGACAAAGTACTTCTTACTTGTTGAACCTTTTCCAGGAGATACGCATGGGCACTCAGCCTTACATCAAATTGTAAGACTTTCCTGTTAAGATTCTTTATGAATGAAATGACTGTCTTGGGTTTCTCTTCCAATATTTCAGAATCTACTACATCTTTAGGATCTCATGATGCTGGTTCTGGAACAGCTTTTTAAAGGGAGAAAAACAATCAGTGACCTTGGTCTAAGAGAAGTGGGAAACGGAATAGTCACATATTTGGTGTAGGATATCTAGGCAAACAAAATGTGGGTCTAAATTATCACGCTGTAATCGTCTCGCCAAGTGATCTGGAACAGAATGTTTAATTCCACGCTCTTTTCAGTTATACGTGTTCTCACAAGTTAATGTTTCCTTTCCTTCTCCCCTCTTGGCTTCGTGCTCTTCTGTGTGTGTTATTCAGACTCCTCAGCAGGATAATCCACTTCTTTGTTTTTTCAAAGGCACATTTATTGAGCTCCCACTCTGTGCTAGGCACAGGACTGTGTGTGTGGATACCAGGTTGAATAAGACATTGTCTTTTGCACAAAGACTCTACTGTCTAACGATAAGTTTGACGGCAAGAGGTTTTTTCGAAGTGTGATGTTGTAGAATGTGCCCAGGTTGAGAATTCTGGTATAATTAGTATTCTTAAATGTACTTTCAACCAACTCTCTTAACAAATAGACATGGTGACAATGACAGACATAAAAAGAATGACTCCAAGTAGTTCAAGAAACCAAGAAACAGCTACCCATTCGAGAACTGTAAAGAGAAATTTTGACTAAGTGTATTGATAAAACATCAGACGGCATGATTTGAAAGACTCCACTCTGCTGCAAGAATGGAAGATCCCCAAGGGTTTTGGGGGCCCTAGAGAATAGGAAAGGACAACTTGCTGAGATTCACTTTGTGAATGAATGTATATGAACCCATATAAATGCTCATATGATGTGAGGCAACATCCCCAACTTTTCAAACAAACACAATGCTACTTTCACACTGGACTTCGTGAGAGTGACAGCTCCAAAAGCATCTTACAAGCAAAGTGGAAGTTCTCCTACTCAGACGAGGCAGCGAGTGAAGACAGCAGAAATTCTCACTTTAGTGCAGCAAAGGCGCATTGATGGATATTACACTGCACTAACTTCCAGATGTGGATCTTCATCAAACTCTCCTGGGAAAAACCAACCCCGTCTACTTACTCACCTGGGAAGACTCATTGCCCAGCCCCACACCTGCTCCAGAACAGCTGAATATTGCTGGAGAAACCACAGAGCTGGTCAGCCTCATTATACGCCTGACCCCAATCTTAATGGGGCTGGCAACACTGCCCACCCTTCCCTCTATGCTTTCTTGGTAGATTGCTATTTTTACATTCTCTTTTATTAATCCCTCTACACTCCCACTTCTCCCTCAGGTTCGGATGGTGATGTTACATCATACTTCTTTTATGAACTAGAAGCAGTCATGAACTTCCTCACGTACTCTACATCAAATCTACCATTCTTCCCTGCCTCTGTATCTGCATTCTTTTTGCCTTAGTCATTGCTAAAATGCATCCGGTTCCCATCAGAAGTCAGTTTCTCTCTACTTGCAGTTTGGATCCCAGTCTGATTTTTCAGGATTTTACTACTGCAATTACCCATCATATTTCCTGTGCATTGATTTCTCTCCATATATATCCCCAACAGAATAAAAATATTTCTTGTCATCTCCTGTCCTTTAAAAAAATTCTTAATACTGTGTTTCCCTCCAATTAACTTGTTTTTCGCTTTCTCTTTCAACGCAAAACTTCTCAAAAATGTCCCCTTATTCTTTATGTAACCCACTTTTGTTGGACTTCCTCCCTCATTATTCTATTAAACTGTTTTTTCCAAGACCTCCAATGACCTCCATCTCGTCAGACTCAAGGATCACTTTTTGTCTTTATCCTATTCAAACTCAATCTCTCAGAATATTTGACATAATTCCCTCTGCCTTGAAATAATTAATTTTCTTAATTTCTCTGTCTCCATCTCATTTTCTATAAAGGAGAACATAGTACTATATTTAACCTGTGTCATGGTTGTTGTGGAGGTTAAATGAGTTAATACAGGAACAGAATTTAGAATGGTGCCTGGCATATGGTATTTCTCAATAAATGAAAGCTACTATTGTTTCCTAAGATGTGCTATCCTGTTTCCCCTCCTATCCCAGTGACCCTTTCTAGGTTTGATTTCTGGCTACTCCTCTGCTGTTAGACCTCCAGATGTGGGAGCTGGAGTCCTGGGTCCTTTTCTCTATCAGAACTCTCTCCCTATAGGATCCCACCCTTTGATTATCATACATATGTTGATGTCCAAAATGTATATCTTCAGATCTTACCTGTCCCTACAATTCCCAACTTAACTGTCTACTTGGCATCTTCAATTTTCAGTCTGATAGCACTTTGAATTTAAAATGTCAGAAACAGAATTTTTAGTTTCCCCTGCGATTTTCCCATTCTGTATACAGTACTAATACTTGTCCAGTTACTTAAACACCTCGATGGCTATATTTTTCTCATTCGCCAATCAAACAGTGAGGTCCTGTTGCTCTACCACTGGGAGTTTTCCTGAAACCTTTCATTTCTCTCCGCCTCAGCCATGATGACCTCTAGTTTATTGCACAAGGTTCCTAAAAGGTCTCTCATCTTCCATGCTTGGATTTCTAATATCTAGTTTCTACTCAACAACCAGAGTCCTCTTTAAAAAACATCTATCCTGCCATGTCACTACCCTATTGAAAGCTTCTGGCTTCCTAAATATCTTACTATGGCCCACCTGATCCTACTGTTCTCGCCATGACCTGTGCTTTCAACCAGCTATACTACACTTTCCACTTTCTCAGTGAGCTTCAGCCTTACTGGACTTTCTGTGTTTCTCATGTCTCCCCTAAGGGCTTTGCACTGCTGTTCCGCCCCTAGAAGGCGCCTCCTTCAGATATTTATCTGATGCCCTTTCTTTTCATGCAGGCCTCTGTCCAGATGCCTTCTACTCAGAGAGGACTTTCCTGATCACTCAATTTAAACTACCCTTCTCTGGCGGTTTCTTATCTAATCACTCTTTCTCAATATCTTCATAGCACTTATCATTATCTAAAATCACCTTATTTATGCATTTATTTCTCCCTTGTTTATGTTTATTTCTCTCAATAAGAAATGCAGTCTCTACAAGAGCAGGGATCTTCTCCACCGCTCAGTCCTCAGTGGGCAGCGCTATGCCTGGCACCTGTTACTTGTTAAATAAATAGTGTTGAATAAGTGCAGGTTCAAGAGGGGATGTTTCGAATAAACTGTGGGAATAATCAAGGACAAGCCATATATTCTCTCTGTTGGTAGCACTATATCTTATAGATGTCCTTTCCTTAAATATAAGTAAACAATACATTCCTTAGAGCATAACAACCCCCTCCAAACTCTACCCCTGGTCAGCATGGACTTGAATACCAAAAATATTGAGTTGCAAAGAATACGGAATACCCATACTAAAGTTTCAAAGAAAAGTCTGTTAAATACAGTGACTCGATTTCTCAATTAATTTATCTCAAGCTGCTGTGACAAGTTGGACAATCTCCTAATTTTCTCCATTCATGCATTAATGGTAATAATCTCTGCCTTTTTTCAAGTGTAAGTTACGCAAACAAAATATTTCCCATGTAAAATGCTTTGTCAGTATGTTGCTGCCCTTAATGTTACATGTGGCATTTAGATTATTTACAGAAACAGGGATTGGTGTGGAAAAATCCAAAGTCTCTCTTCTCATGATTATTGCCGTGTATCATTCATGCGTTTATTCATTCCTTCAACAAATACATACAGAATGCCTAATATGTGCCAGGAAATACGTCTGAGGATAGACAATGAGTTACTAAACATGTACTATGCCCACCCTTTTCTCAATATCATACTAAAGCAAATTATCAATATAACCAATGATCAACATACCAGAAATACAATAATTTTAACTAGACAGTACATATGAGAGTCCTGTAGTATAAAATTTCTTTTCTTTTTCTTGGAAGGGTTGAGCTGGTAATGTATATAAATATAAATATTCCAACCTGGTGATATTCAATGTACTCTCCATAACACAGAGATTATCTTTAAGTTGGGAAAGCTGCCAAAAAACACCATCCATGTCCTAGAAAGCAAATTATAATTAGTGAGTGTTTAGAGGAAGATAAAAAATGCTCAATCAAAATAGTTTCAATTACATTGCATTATGTCCAGGAAAAAAAAGAGATGCTATTGTACAAAGCACATCTAGGGAAAACACTTAATGCCCAAAGGTGGTTTCTGATAGTACATTATAAAGAAAAAATACCATATTCAAGATAACTTATTCATTATTTAAATTATATTATCATCAATTTTTCCTTCTTGATCCATTTAGGTTTAAAAGTTTGCCCATCAGGTAAATCTTACCTTACTCACCTGAAACAAACAAAAGAGATGGTTTGGTTAGATTTATGAAATAAAATTGCACATGTAGCATGGAAGTTTGCTTTGTGAAGGAATTCTACCATTAAAACCTTATGAAGCAAATAATTCCGTTACTATTTCTTGAGGAAATAAACCCCATAAATGAAAAGTATATATTCAAATACTTAAGGCAATTAAACATATAAAATTAATTGTCAAATTTCCATCTGGGGCTCATAGTAATGCTCATAATGATATGAACAGTTTCAATTACAAATAGTCTTACAATTCCCCACATCAGCGAGGTGTCTGATGGGTGAAAGAGGCCAACTTACGCTTATTTTCTAAAGAAAACTGGGGAGAAAATATACATGAATATGTATATTTGTATATATTTATTATGACTATGTTAATATATAAGTATTCACTACAAAATAACTGTCAAGTTGGTAATGCCTGTCAGCTGGGTTTATTAAAAATTTAAAAATGGTAAACAATGACCTCTCTATTAATATGTACTTGAGTTATTTTGTGTAACACGTAGAAACACATTATTTAAGCGTTGAGGTATTAAATACAGTGAAGAACATTTTACTACAACTGGTTTCCTGGTTGTGCTGAGAAATAGAACAAATACTTTTCCGACAGGAGCTGGGGATCCAAAGGCTAAATGCTGAGTAGGTAGTGTTATGATAAAGAATCCTTTAGTGACATCTAGTGGTGAAATGTAGATTTATCTATTCATTTTTTTCTAACCTAAGATGTCAGTATGGAATACAATCTTGAGAGATGCTAAGATTTGGAGATTGGAATAAAATTGAGAAATTTAGTAAAGTTATTTTCTTTAGAAAAAATACCATAAACTGGTTAAGAACAAAGGGAGAATCATGAAAGAGGAAAAGCAACTTTTAGTAAAGATTTTTACATTTTATTGTGAGAAATTTATGTGGAGAATAAAATTTAAAACAATTTGTTCACCAGCTTATATTATAAATATATTTTTTTCTGAAGTTATGTTTGCCAGATGTAGATATGCTCCACTTCTGAGTAGAAGTACCACACTTACTTACTCTGACTAGGCAAATTCCAGAAATGTGGAATTCTAAGAGAATTCAGACAGAACCTGTGTATATATTTTCTATTATCCATAACCTGCCATTATACATTATATTTTATAACCATTATATTTTTAGGATGATGGGCAAAGATGTCCTTATAATTGGTGGCAGCAAATTTTGTTGACCTAGGTTTCTAATTTATATGTTACTTAAGCAAAATAACTTGTCAAACAATGAAGTGTCAGATTTTTATTTGACTATAAGGTACAAAATGATCTATCTATCTATCTATCTATCTATATCTATCTATATATATATATTTACATCTTTATCGGAGTATAATTGCTTTACAATGGTGTGTTAGTTTCTGCTTTATAACAAAGTGAATCAGTTATACATATACATATGTTCCCATATCTCTTCCCTCTTGCGTCTCCCTCCCTCCCACCCTCCCTATACCACAAAGCACCGAGCTGATCTCCCTGTGCTATGCGGCTGCTTCCCACTAGCTATCTACCTTACTCTTGGTAGTGTATACATGTCCATGCCTCTCTCTCGCTTTGTCACAGCTTACCCTTCCCCCTCCCCATATCCTCAACTCCCTTCTCTAGTAGGTCTGTGTCTTTATTCCTGTATTACCCCTAGGTTCTTCATGACATTTTTTTTTCTTAAATTTCATATATATGTCTTAGCATACGGTATTTGTCTTTCTCTTTCTCACCTACTTCACTCTGTATGACAGACTCTAGGTCCATCCACCTCATTACAAATAGCTCAATTTCGTTTCTTTTTATGGCTGAGTAATATTCCATTGTATATATGTGCCACATCTTTTTTATCCATCCATCCGATGATGGACCTTTAGGTTGTTTCCATCTCTGGGCTATTGTAAATAGAGCTGCAGTGAACATTTTGGTACATGACTCTTTTTGAATTATGGTTTTCTCAGGGTATATGCCCAGTAGTGGGATTGCTGGGTCGTATGGTAGTTCTATATGTAGTTTTTTAAGGAACCTCCATACGGTTCTCCACAATGGCTGTATCAATTTACATTCCCACCAACAGCGCAAGAGGGTTCCCTTTTCTCCACACCCTCTCCAGCATTTATTGTTTCTAGATTTTTTTGATGATGGCCATTCTGACCGGTGTGAGATGATATATCACTGTAGTTTTGATTTGCAATTCTCTAATGATTAGTGATGTTGAGCATTCTTTCATGTGTTTGTTGGCAGTCTGTATATCTTCTTTGCAGAAATGTCTATTTAGGTCTTCTGCCCATTTTTGGATTGGGTTGTTTGTTATTTTGTTATTGAGCTGCATGAGCTGCTTATAAATTTTGGAGATTAATCCTTTGTCAGTTGCTTCATTTGCAAATATTTCCTGCCATTCTGAGGGTTGTCTTTTGTTCTTGTTTATGGTTTCCGTTGCTGTGCAAAAGCTTTAAAGTTTCATTAGATCCTATTTGTTTATTTTTGTTTTTATTTCCATTTCTCTAGGAGGTGGGTCAAAAAGGATCTTGCTGTGATTTATGTCATAGAGTGTTCTGCCTACGTTATCCTCTAAGAGTTTGATAGTTTCTGGCCTTACATTTAGATCTTTAATCCATTTTAAGCTTATTTTTGTGTACGGTGTTAGGGAGTGATCTAATCTCACACTTTTACATGTAGCTGTCCAGTTTTCCCAGCACCACTTATTGAAGAGGCTGTCCTTTCTCCACTGTACATTCCTGCCTCCTTTATCAAAGATAAGGTGACCATATGTGCGTGGGTTTATCTCTGGGCTTTCTATCCTGTTCCATTGATCTATCTTTCTGTTTTTGTGCCAGTACCATACTGTCTTGATTACTGTAGCTTTGTAGTATAGTCTGAAGTCAGGGAGCCTGATTCCTCCAGCTCCATTTTTTGTTCTCAAGATTGCTTTGGCTATTCGGGGTCTTTTGTGTTTCCATACAAATTGTGAAATTTTTTGTTCTAGTTCTGTGAAAAATGCCAGTGGTAGTTTGATAGGGATTGCATTGAATCTATAGATTGCTTTGGGTAGTAGAGTCATTTTCACAATGTTGATTCTTCCAATCCAAGAACATGGTATATCTCTCCATCTGTTTGTATCATCTTTAATTTCTTTCATCAGTGTCTTATAATTTTCTGCATACAGGTCTTTTGTCTCCTTAGGTAGGTTTATTCCTAGATATTTTATTCTTTTTGTTGCAATGGTAAATGGGAGTGTTTTCTTGATTTCACTTTCAGATTTTTCATCATTAGTATATAGGAATGCCAGAGATTTCTGTGCATTAATTTTGTATCCTGCTACTTTACCAAATTCATTGATTAGCTCTAGTAGTTTTCTGGTAGCATCTTTAGGATTCTCTATGTAGAGTATCATGTCATCTGCAAACAGTGACAGCTTTACTTCTTCTTTTCCGATTTGGATTCCTTTTATTTCCTTTTCTTCTCTGATTGCTGTGGCTAAAACTTCCAAAACTATGTTGAATAAGAGTGGTGAGAGTGGGCAACCTTGTCTTGTTCCTGACCTTAGTGGAAATGCTTTCAGTTTTTCGCCATTGATGAGGACGATGGCTGTGGGTTGGTCATATATGGCCTTTATTATGTTGAGGAAAGTTCCCTCTGTGCTTACTTTCTGCAGGGTTTTGATCATAAATCGGTGTTGAATTTTGTCAAAAGCTTTCTCTGCGTCTATTGAGATGGTCATATGGTTTTTCTCCTTCAATTTGTTAATATGGTGTATCACATTGATTGATTTGCGAATATTGAAGAAACCTTGCATTCCTGGAATAAAGCCCACTTGATCATGGTGTATGATCCTTTTAATGTGCTGTTGGATTCTGTTTGCTAGTATTTTGTTAAGGATTTTTGCATCTATTTTCATCAGTGATATTGGCCTGTAGTTTTCTTTCTTTGTGACATCCTTGTCTGGTTTTGGTATCAGGGTGATGGTGGCCTCATAGAATGAGTGTTCCTCCCTCTGCTATATTTTGGAAGAGTTTGAGATGGATAGGTGTTAGCTTTTCTCTAAATGTTTGCTAGAACTCGCCTGTGGAGCCATGTGGTCCTGGGCTTTTGTTTGTTGGAAGATTTTTAGTCACAGTCTCAATTTCAGTGCTTGTGATTGGTCTGTTCATATTTTCTATTTCTTCCTTATTCCGTCTCGGCAGGTTGTGCATTTCTAAGAATTTGTCCATTTCTTCCAGGTTGCCCATTTTATTGGCATAGAGTTGCTTGTAGTGATCTCTCCTGATCTTTTGTATTTCTGCCGTGTCAGTTGTTACTTCTCCTTTTTCATTTCTAATTCTATTGATTTGAGTCTTCTCCCTTTTTTTCTTGATGAGTCTGGCTAATGGTTTATCAATTTTATTTATCTTCTCAAAGAACCAGCTTTTAGTTTTATTGATTTTTGCTATTGTTTCTTTCGTTTCTTTTTCATTTATTTCTGATCTGATCTTTATGATTTCTTTCCTTCTGCTAACTTTGGGGGTTTTTGTTCTTCTTTCTCTAATTGCTTGAGGTGTAAGGTTAGGTTGTTTATTTGAGATGTTTCCTGTTTCTTGAGGTAGGATTGTATTGCTATATACCTCCCTCTTAGAACTGCTTTTGCTGCATCTCATAGGTTTTGGGTTGTCTTGTCTCCATTGTCATTTGTTTCTAGGTATTTTTTTATTTCCTCTTTGATTTCTTCGGTGATCACTTCGTTATTAAATAGTGTATTGTTTAGCCTCCCTGTGTTTGTATTTTTTACAGATCTTTTCCTATAATTGATATCTAGTCTCATGGCGTTGTGGTCGGAAAAGATACTTGATACAATTTCAATTTTCTTCGATTTACCAAGGCTTGATTTGTGACCCAAGATATGATCTATCCTGGAGAATGTTCCATGAGCACTTGAGAAAAATGTGTATTCTGTTGTTTTGGGATGGAATGTGCTATAAATATCAATTAAGTCCATCTTGTTTAATGTATCATGTAAAGCGTATATTTCCTTATTTATTTTCATTTTGGATGATCTCTCCATTGGTGAAAGTGGGGTGTTAAAGACCCCTACTATGAATGTGTTACTGTGGATTTCCCCTTTTATGGCTGTTGCTATTTGCCTTATGTATTGAGGTGCTCCTATGTTGAGTCCATAAATATTTACAATTGTTATATCTTCTTCTTGGATCGATCCCTTGATCATTATGTAGTGTCCTTCTTTGTCTCTTCTAATAGTCTTTATTTTAAAGTCTATGTTGTCTGATATGAGAATTGCTACTCCAGCTTTCTTTTGGTTTCCATTTGCATGAAGTATCTTTTTCCATCCCCTCACTTTCAGTCTGTATGTGTGTCTAGGTCTGAAGTGGGTCTTTTGTAGACAGCATATATATGGGTCTTGTTTTTGTATCCATTC
>NW_006771009.1:0-522 GCF_000442215.2 Lipotes vexillifer
GGAGCATCTCAATACATAAGGCAAATGCTAACAACCATGAAAGGAGAAATTGACAGTAACACAGTAACAGTAGGGGACTTTAACACCCCACTTATAGCAGTGGACAGATGATCCAAACAGAAAATAAATAAGGAAACACAAGCTTTAAATAATACAATAGACCAGATAGACCTAATTGATATTTATAAAACATTCCGCCCCCCAAAGTGGCAGAATACACTTTCTTCTCAAGTGCACATGGAACCTTCTCCAGGATAGGTCACATCTTGGGTCACAAATGAAGCCTCGGAAAATTTAAGAAAATTGAAATTGTATCAAGCAACTTTTATGACCACAATGCTATGAGACTGGAAATCAATTACAGGAAGAAACTGTAAAAAACACAAATATATGAAGGCTAAACAGTGCACTACTAAATAACCAAGAGATCACTGAAGAAATCAAAGAAGAAACAAAAATATACATAGAAACAAATGACAATGAAAACACGACAACCCAAAACCTATGGGATGCAGCAAAAGC
>NW_006771010.1:0-2815 GCF_000442215.2 Lipotes vexillifer
TTACCCTAACCTGTGCCCTAATCCTAACCCATACGCTAACACTAAACGGTGCCCTAACATGTATGTTATCCATAAACCATGTCGTACACTAATCTGTACCCTAAAACGTCCCCGTTCCCTAACCCTAACCCTAACCATAAAACTAACACTTACCCTTAGCCTTACTCTAACGCGTGCCATAATCCTAACCCGTACGCTAACACTAGCCCATGCCCTAACACGCACGCTAGCCCTAACCCATTGTCGTACACTAACCTGTACCCTAAACTGTCCCCGTTCCCTAACCCTACCCCTAACCATAAAACTAACACTTCCCCTTAGCCTTACTCTAACGCGTGCCATAATCCTACCCCGTCCGCTAACCCTAGCCCATGCCCTAACACGCACGCTAGCCCTAACCCATTGTCGTACACTAACCTGTACCCTAAACTGTCCCCGTTCCCTAACCCTACCCCTAACCATAAAACTAACACTTCCCCTTAGCCTTACTCTAACGCGTGCCATAATCCTACCCCGTCCGCTAACCCTAGCCCATGCCCTAACACGCACGCTAGCCCTAACCCATTGTCGTACACTAACCTGTACCCTAAACTGTCCCCGTTCCCTAACCCTACCCCTAACCATAAAACTAACACTTCCCCTTAGCCTTACTCTAACGCGTGCCATAATCCTAACCCGTACGCTAACACTAAACCGTAGTCGTACCCTAACCTGTACGCTAACACTAAACCGTGCCCTAACACGTAAGCTAACCCTAAAGCGTTGTCTTACCTTAAACTGTATCCTAAACCGTCCCCGTTACCTAACCCTAACCCTGACCCTTACACTATCACTTACCCTGAGCCTTACTCTAAACCATGCCCTAATCCTAACCCATATGCTAACACTAACCTGTGCCCTAACACATACGGTAACACTAAACCATTGTCGTACCTTAAACTGTATCCTAAACCGTCCCCGTCACCTAACCCTAACCCTGACCCTTACACTATCACTTACCCTGAGCCTTACTCTAAACCATGCCCTAATCCTAACCCGTACGCTAACACTAAACCGTAGTCGTACCCTAACCTGTACCCTAAGCCATCCCCTTCCCCTAACCTTAACCCTAACCATAACCATAACCTTAACACTTACTCGAAACCTTAACCCAACCCGTGCCCTAATCCTAACCCGTACGCTAACACTAAACCGTAGTCGTACCCTAACCTGTACCCTAAGCCATCCCCTTCCCCTAACCTTAACCCTAACCATAACCATAACCTTAACACTTACTCGAAACCTTAACCCAACCCGTGCCCTAATCCTAACCCGTACGCTAACACTAAACCGTAGTCGTACCCTAACCTGTACCCTAAGCCATCCCCTTCCCCTAACCTTAACCCTAACCATAACCATAACCTTAACACTTACTCGAAACCTTAACCCAACCCGTGCCCTAATCCTAACCCGTACGCTAACACTAAACCGTAGTCGTACCCTAACCTGTACCCTAAGCCATCCCCTTCCCCTAACCTTAACCCTAACCATAACCATAACCTTAACACTTACTCGAAACCTTAACCCAACCCGTGCCCTAATCCTAACCCGTACGCTAACACTAAACCGTAGTCGTACCCTAACCTGTACCCTAAGCCATCCCCTTTCCCTAACCTTAACCCTAACCATAACCATAACCTTAACACTTACTCGAAACCTTAACCCAACCCGTGCCCTAATCCTAACCAGTACGCTCACACTAAACTGTGCCCTAACAGGTTCGCTAACCCTAAACTGTTGCCACACCCTAAACTGTACACTAAACTGTACACTTTCCCTAACCCTACCCCTAACCTTAACCTTAACCCTTACTGTTAGGCTTACCCTAAATCGTGCCGTAATCCTAACCCGTACGCTAAAACTAACCTGTGCACTAATAGGTAAGCTAAAACTAAAGCATTGTCACACCCGAACCTGGAACCTAAACTGGCCCTGTATCCTAACCTTAACCCTAAAACTTACCCAAAGCCTTACCCTAACCCATGAACTATTCCTAACACGAAGGCTAACACTAACATATGCCCTAACACATACGTTAAACCTAACCGTTGTCACACCCTAATCTGAACCCTAAGCCGTCACTGTTCCCTAAATATAAACCTAACCCTAACCCTAAACCTAACACTTACCCAAAGCCTTACCCTAACCAGTGCCCTAATCCTAACCTGTAGGCTAACACTAACCCGTCCCCTAACACGTACGCAAAACCAAAACCGTTGTCGAACCCTAACCTGTACCTTAAATCATCCTCATTAGCTAACCCTAACCCTAACCCTAACACTTACTTTTAACGTAACCCTAAACTGTGCCCTAATCCTAACCCGTACGCTTACACTAACACAAGCTCTAACACGTACGCAAAACCTAAACCGTTGTCGTACCCTAACCTGCACCCTAAACCGTCCCCTTTCCCTAACCCGAACCCTAACCCTAACCCTAACCTTAACCTTTACCCGAAGCATTATCCTACCCCGTTCCCTAATCCTAACCCGTACGCTAACACTAACCCGTGCGCTAACACGTACGATTACCCTAAAACATAGTCTTACCCTAAAGTGTACCCTAAATCGTCCCCGTTCCCTAACCCTAACCATGAACCTATACCTAACACTTACCTGAAGCCTTACCCTAACCTGTGCCCTAATCCCAACCCGTAGGCTAACAATAAACAGTGTCATAACAAATACGCTATCGCTAAACGGTTGTCGTACCGTAACCTGTACACTAAACATTCACCGTTTCCTAACACTAACCTTAAACCTAAACCTAACACTTA
>NW_006771012.1:0-212 GCF_000442215.2 Lipotes vexillifer
CGAAATGAAGTGGAGATAGGCAACCTTCCAGAAAAAGAACTCAGAATAATGATAGTGAAGATGTCCAGGACCTCGGAAAAAGAATGGAGGCAAAGATCAAGAAGATGCCAGAAATGTTTAACAAAGACCTAGAAGAATTCAAGTACAAACAAACAGGGCTTCCTTGGTGGCGCAGTGGTTGAGAGTCCGCCTGCCGATGCAGGGGACACGGG
>NW_006771013.1:0-210 GCF_000442215.2 Lipotes vexillifer
GACTTTAGGCAGCCTCTCTGCTAATGGGTGTGTTTGTTTTCCTCTCTTGCCAGTTGTTTGGCATGGGGTGTCCAGAAGTGGAGTTTGCTGGCTATTGGTTGGAGGCTGGTCTTAGTGTTGAGATGGAGATTATGTGGGAGAGCTCTGGATGATTGATATTACATGTGGCTGGGAGGTCTCTGTTGGTGCAATGTCCTGGACTCAGCTCTG
>NW_006771014.1:0-224 GCF_000442215.2 Lipotes vexillifer
GCTTCCCTGGTGGCGCAGTGGTTAGGAGTCCGCCTGCCGATGCAGGGGACGCGGGTTCGTGCCGCAGTCCAGGAGAATCCCACGTGCCGCGGAGCGGCTGAGCCCATGAGCCATGGCAGCTGGGCCTGCGCGTCCGGAGCCTGTCCTCCGCGGCGGGAGAGGCCACAACAGTGAGAAGCCCGCATACTGCAAAAAAAAAAAAAAAAAAATCTTCCAACAAAAAA
>NW_006771015.1:0-589 GCF_000442215.2 Lipotes vexillifer
AAAAGTTTACAATCCGTGTATTAGTGATACCGTATGATGTTTCTTTTTTCGTGAGACTTATTTTACTAGGAATCATCATACCTAAATACAATCACTAAGATGTTACGGGCCAGATGACCTTGATTTCATTGCTGACTGATATTCCATGGCACGTAAGTGCCGCAACTTGACGATCCATTTTTTCCTTTCGTGGGTATTTAACTTGTACAGTGAACGAGGTTCCTGTGAAGAGGGCAGCCCCAAACTTTGGGATGGCTCTGTCTTTTTGATTTCTGTTTCCCTAAGCCTAGTGCCCGAGGCTATGTACCTTGTTTTTTCGATGTTTCAGGAAATACCATACGTTTCTCCAGGGTGGCTGTTGGCAATTTACATCCCGCCCATCAGCATAACACTGCTCCCTGTTCTCACTGGCCTGTCCTGCCTTTCTGGATTTTACACTTTTTTCAGATGGCCTTTTTGACCGGGAGAAAGTTTAGTTCATTGTAGCGTAGATGTCCCTTGCAAGCTTGCTTGGTTGGCCAGTAAGTGTGTATGCGTTTTTTCCTGAATATATTCAGGAAAAAACGCATACGCCGTTTTTGGCCAAGGG
>NW_006771016.1:0-662 GCF_000442215.2 Lipotes vexillifer
AGAGCGTATGTGTTTTTTCCTGAATATATTCAGGAAAAAACACATACGCTCTTTTTGGCCAACTGCATCACTGTCGAAGTTCTGACGCTTTTCATGTGCTTTAAAGGCTAGACCAATCTACCCCTAGAAATCTGTTTCCTGAAATTCTGCCTTGCATTCAGAGCCTCTTCGTTGCCTTACCTCAAAATATTTTTGGACGTTAGGTGTCATTTATAACTCTGCAGGTTTGTGAATTGCACTGCCCCTGAGCTCCATTTTTCAACTCGCTTTTTTGTGAGATGGCCGCAAAACCGCAGGATTGCTTCAGGCCCTATTCTGGTTTCGGGCCGGCAGGTTGAGCCTTTGGTTAATTCTTCTTCCCCATGGGAAATTAGACTGACATGTGCCTGTCGAAACACCCACAGCTGGTGTCTCATTGGTTCCCGCACTTCCCATTCATCCTCTGCACAAATTGCAAACTGTGCGAAACAGGGGGTTTAAGGCGCTGATTCTCCAAGTTGAGGAGATTTTTAGTATAGTGGTTGGAATGGTGAACCTGAACACCAGGAGATGAAAAAAGAGGTGCATTTTAGACACCTTTCCCATTCACACGGTGTACAGTCCTCTGGGTTTCCCATGCATGTTTTACCTGTAGGCAGTTCCCTTGAACCTGCAGATTTGGG
>NW_006771020.1:0-4436 GCF_000442215.2 Lipotes vexillifer
CATATTAACAAATTAAAGGAGAAAAACCATATGATCATCTCAATAGATGCAGAAAAAGCTTTCGACAAAGTTCAACACCCATTAATGATAAGACACTATGCTTTTAGACTTGTCTTCAATGAAGTTATGTGAAGCCACCCTCTACTCCTAATCACTGCCATGCTATCTTCCCTGCAACTCAAAGAGGCTGACTACTGGAGCTATTAGCAACCAAATGGAGTGTTGTCACCCCAATAATAGCAAGGACTAAAAGCCAACAACGCTGGCTAGAGGCTTGAATTACATGATGGTTAGATACCTGATCCTTTCAAGACCTTCTAGTTCCCAAAGTGAAAGGGTACCAGATGTCTCCCTTACTTGTGCGATGATAAGAATCACCTGGGGTGCTTGCTAAACACGTTCATTGGGCTTCCCTGGTGGCGCAGTGGTTAAGAATCCGCCTGCCAGTGCAGGAGACACGGGTTCAAGCCCTGGTCCGGGAAGATCCCACAGGCTGCGGAGCAACTAACCCCATGCACCACAACTATAGAGCCTGCAAGCCACAACTACTGAGCCCGCATGCCTAGAGCCCATCCTCTGCAACAAGAGAAGCCACAGCAATGAGAAGGCTGCACCCCGCAAGAAGGAGAAGCCCCCACTTACCACAAAAAGAGAAAGCCCGCGCACAGCAACAAAGACGCGATATAGCCAAAAATAAATAAATAAACAAATAATAACAAAAAAACAAACAAAAAACACATACATTACCATGTCCATGCTCTGACAACTCTAGCATAGAAGAGCCTGGATGAGGCTCAAGTGTTTTATATATTTTACAAGTGCCCCAGATGATTATTATTATCAGGCAAATATAAAATATATTGTTTTTTAAAAAATTATACCTAAGTTCACGTCTCACCTCTACCACTTACCAGTTGTGTGTTGGAGCAGACCTAGTGTGCAATGATTTCCCAAAGCTCTGGGCGTCTCCTTTACTCCAGTGCACCCTTACCCTGGAAATGGCAGCAGTTCTCTTTGGCAAAAGTTAGGAAGAGACTCCCAGTAAATACTTGCAAAAATATCGCAAGGTTCTTCCTAAGGGGCAAAATGCTTTCTTTTCACTTAAGAGCTTCTAGGTCTGACTGAGGACTGAAAATTGGATGAGGGGTCTGGAATTCTACCTGACGGCTCATTTTTGGTTCGTATTCATATTAATTCATTCACTCAAATATTTATTGAGCACTTCCACGTGACAGAAACTGCTCTAGATGTTTGGGATGCATCATTTGAAAAAAGAGTAAAAAATTCCTGCCACCATGTAGTTAATGTTCTCAAGTAGAATCTCAGTGAGCCTGCCACACAGTTTTTCCAAGGGACCCTATGATCATTTGCCACCGCAAAGAATCTGTGTGTTGGATCATTCTGATATCCATACACCATAGCTGCTATTATGATATCCACATATACTTTGGTGGTTAGCACCACCTCCCATTGCAATCAAAGGTAATTTTCAACTACAGCATCTTCTTTCAGCCTTTGTGGACACCTCCACTGTGCCACTACTGCTGGCACCATCACCAATGAGCCTTTGCTGTAATCAGCACCACCATGCATAATCTCTCATTGCCCCTGAGCTTTTTCCTTTTGCTTTTTAAAATTATTATAATTATTATTGTTTATTGGAGTATAACTGCTTTGAGTCACCACTTCAAGATGAGGAGCCCTGGATGGAGGATCTGACTGCTGAGTCAAGGACAGATGCCCGTGTCCTTGCGGCCAGGACAGGAGAGGGACTGTCTGGCCCCTCTGGCAGGAGACACTCCCTCCAAGACTCACACAATTTTTCAGCCCAAAGAAGGATGGTCAGAGACTGAGTGACCAAAACAAAGCTACACAAAACCCTAATAAATGCACTTGCCCCTGGCCCACTCAGTGTTCAGGATCCTCTTTGGGCTAATTTACAGGGATCCTAGGACAGTGTAAGAAGGGATCTAAATGTGGCAAATCAGACCCAAACCCGGGACTACCCAAAATCATTTGCCTCTCCTTCAAGTCAACAAGAACTTATTTTTCAAACCCATTTGAATGCAATAAAAAATGAGTATCAAAAGTTAACTTCCACATTTAAATCTTCTGAACACTTGTCTTATAACCAGCTGTTCTCTGTGAGTAAACTCATGCTGAGCTCCAAATTTCCAACTTGCTACAAATGTTTTAGACCTTGCTAGAAATGACTTCTGCCTCCTTTCTCTTCGGTTATTATTGTTCTTCATCTCTAAGACTCTTTCTACGTGGATCAAAAGTGTTCTGCTCTTTTCTTTGAGCTACTCATGATCCCAGAAGTAGGCCTGGCCCAGTTTACAATAGGAAATCATTATACCATCCTGAGAAAAATTAAAATGAAAGAATTATAACTTCTTTCCCATATTGCCTCTGGCTTGCCTCTATTTTTCTGGAGTGACTGGTCTAGATGGATGAGGGATTGATCAGGATTAGAACATTTCTGGTCAAAATTGGTCACAGAAAATCTGCAGTTCTTTTGTATGCTATGATTTGATGAAAATATTAAATGACTTTGTCTCAGTCTTATGGTAAAATTCTTAGATATGTGGGGTACCTTTTTCTAAGTAGGTCCTTTCCATATAGATATTGTTTATGTCTTCCTTTATAACATCTGTGGGAAAGAAAGTCTAATTAAACGTATAAGGATACGCACAAGACGTGGCAGGAGAAATTATACAGAAAAACACACCATCGTGAGCAAGTCCAAGAGAGTTATTTCTAAGCCCATTAAAATATGTTTTTCATGTGAAAGGGAGGTTTGATTTACTGGCACATTTGAAATAACATGGGCTCTTGAATCAAATAGGCAGAGCCCAATCTCAGTGTTGCACTTACTATCTTTCATTGAAAAGGAGGTGATGATGATCCCTATTTTGCATGGCTGAGAACTGAATGAGAATCAAGTATAAACACCTAGTCTAATTCTTCCTCATGGAAGGCATTCAGCTAATGTTTATTCAAACTTTTTTCAAAGCTAGTGGATAGTAACCCACAGCCAACCAGAGGAAACTATTTGGGAAGGAAGAGAAGGGGTGGAAAACAGCATGGATATTAGGTTGAATTTTCCAGCTTCTCTGAGAGACAAGTCATTAAACATTCACTGTGTACCTCTTAAATTTCTAGCAGGATATTGGATCCAAAAGACACATGAGAAATGAATGAACAGATTCCTACTCCCTCGAAGCATAAAATCAAGTTAAAAAGACAGAACTTAAACTCAGGATCTAGAATTAGACAACAATTTTAAAGAAACTGTCGAACCACACCAAATAGTATGGACTAAAGCCCTAAGTATGGGAAGAGTCTGTATGGTTAAGGGAATCCAGAAGATCAGGTAACGTAAAGACTTATCTTCAGACTGAGGGCTCGACCAGAGGTATAGAATCTGGAACCCCTAGGAGAAGGTGTCATTCATAAGGAGCAGGGTTCTGTTGACTGGGGGCTAATTCTGCTCCTAATCAGTCATAGTGGCAGGAAGAGCAAGGCCACATGAGCAATGCTGGTGAGTCTCTGAGAGGGATGTCTCCGCGGCTTTGAGCCCCCCAAATAAGGCAAACCACTCACCTTCGTGGTCGTTAATAGGAATGAGTCATTCAGGGACACCACATGTAGATTTTATGTTATTCATACCAGTTGTTTTTCTTCTCTTTTCTCCCTTTAACCCACCTTATGCCACCACATCTTTTAGGATCAGATAGAGTCCCATTCATAAGACAACTAAGGCAACTAGGAGGGATAACTAATAGGGAAGAATTAAAATGCGTATTGGCCCATTGTGTGTCATACTGCCTCCAGGGAGAAGGCTAGCATGAGGTTTGGGGTTATCCAACAATTTCTTTGTTACCACATCAGTATCACCATTGTGTGGAACGAATGTTGAAAGCCTGCTCAGATTATAATGAAGTTTGAAGGCAAAACAGGTGAGAATGGAAAAACAAGAATGGAGAAATAGGACAGGGAAGTGGAGGATATGGAGAGCCTTGTTCCTACATCCCATGAAGACTGTATTGTTAATGCCGAGCACTGCTCTCAGTCAAGCCCCTTGTCACCAACAGTATGTGTGACTATAGAAAACAATCCATTGAGAAATTTATCCAAAACCTTGCTTTCCTGCACTCAGATCATCTCAATAATCTTATTCAGCAAATCCATGCCAGGATTTATGAATAACAACAAATGAACAAAAGTCCAAACGATTGAAGATCTTTTCTTGAAAGAACAATTCATTCAACATTTACAGAACTTAGACACTGTGAAAACACTCAGTGTTAGAGGAAGAAAGATGAAAAGACAAAAGTCCCCTCCTCTCACGGAGCTCAGTCTGTTGAGGAAGACAGTTGAGGAATACTCCTTCACTGCATAGGGGAGTATTGAGAGAGAGAGAGAGAGAGAGA
>NW_006771021.1:0-575 GCF_000442215.2 Lipotes vexillifer
AATGGAGAAAAGATAGCCTCTTCAATAAGTGGTGCTGGGAAAACTGGACAGCTACATGTAAAAAAAATGAATTTATAACATTAACACCATACACAAAAATAAACTCCAAATGGATTAAAGACCTAAATGTAAGAATGGACACTTTACACTGCTTAGAGGAGAACATAGGAAAAACACTCTTTGACATAAACCACAGCAAGATTTCTTTTTGACCCACTTCTTAGAAAATTGAAAATAAAAATAAACCAATGGAACCTAATTAAACTTAAAAGCTTTTTCACAGCAAAAGAAACCATAAACAAGACAAAAAAACCCTCAGAATGCAAGAAAATACTTACAAACAGAGCAATGGACAAAGGATTAATCTGCAAAATACACAAACAACCATGAAGCTCAATATAACAAAAAACCCAATCAGAAAATGGGCAGAAGACCTAAATAGACATCTCTCCACAGAGGACATATAGGTGGTCAAGGGGCACATGAAAGGATGCTCAACAACACTAATTATTGGAGAAATGCAAATCAAAAGTACAATGAGATATCACCTCACACTGGTCAGAATGGCCATCATC
>NW_006771023.1:0-416 GCF_000442215.2 Lipotes vexillifer
ACACATTATGCTACCTCTCCAGAATACAAGCTCCCCACCACTACCCCAACATATAAACTGTATATGTGTGTGTGTGTATATATATATATTTCTACCCTCACCCTGAATATACAGACAGACCACCTCTTACGCCTACCAAACACATGTATAAACACCCTAGCATTCACCAAAGAAAAACACTTTGAATACTTCTAACAACTCCATACCTTATGAACAAACTTTGATAATGCATGCACCTGATGATGGACACATACACAGATTAGAATACACAAGTAAGATACGTGGAAATATCTCCAGCAAACCATTTATGAAACAACTTCCATATATCAAATTATCCCTAGCTTTCAGGAGCCAGCTCACACATATGCAAGTACTAACAAATACCCGTATCACATATTCCTGATACATATAAATGC
>NW_006771024.1:0-998 GCF_000442215.2 Lipotes vexillifer
TGGTGGCTTCTCTTGTTGTGGAGCACGGGCTCTAGGCACGCAGGCTTCAGTAGTTGTGGCTCGCAGGCTCAGTAGTTGTGGTGCTTGGGCTTACTTGCTCCACGGCCTGTGGGATCTTCCCAGACCAGGGCTTGAATCCGTGTCTCCTGCATTGGCAGGTGGATTCTTAACCACTGCACCACCAGGGAAGTCCCAGCCTCAGCACCTTTTAAGTACAGATACCTCTAGTATATTTTCTAAATTTTGTTTTGTTTTATAAAACTTGTCTAGATGCCACTTTGAGGAAACAAAGTCAATTCATTTCATAAAGTCTATCTGGAAAACTCTACTTTTTGCTTTGCCGTATTGAGTCTCTGTCAACATAAGTAAATCAGTGGCTAATACATAAAAATAGAGGCTTTCCCTTCACCTCCAGAGTCTACATAGCCTGTCACCTCTTTTTCCCTTTAGAAGTGGTAAACTAGTCATGATCAGCAGCTGAAGAATATTTCTGATTGATTTCAGAAGAACATTGGAACTTACTTACCATTAGAATCAAGGGAAAGACATGTTATGTTGTAAAGTGGCTCAGCCAGGTTTCTAAGGCTTCAAAGGTCGGATTATTTATGTAAACATAAGGAGTCTTTAACATTTTAAATTGTACCTGGGCTCTGGTAAGTCCCACTGAGACATTAATACTTGAGCCTATTTGACACAGCTAGAGACAGAAAACTTTCTTAGCTTCAGAGACCACTGTGCAAAATAAAACAAACAAAAGCTTTAAGAAGCCAAGAAATTGAGTCTGAGCTCATCACAGTTTATGCACCCAAGTGAAAATGACCTTTGCCTTTTGACGTTTCTATCTACAGCATATCCAGTGGCAGAATTTTCCATAAAATAGCTCTTCTGCAAGCCTAGAAAAATGCAAACTATTTTAGAAGCTTAGAGACTTCCCAGGTGGTGCAGTGGTTAAGAATCCGCCTGCCAATGCAGGGGACGTGGGTTCGAGCCCTGGTCCG
>NW_006771025.1:0-572 GCF_000442215.2 Lipotes vexillifer
TCTTACGCTAACACTACCCCTTGCCCTAACACGAATGCTAACCCTAAACCGTTATCATCCCCTAACCGGTACCTTAAACCATCCCCGTTCCCTAACCCTAACCCTAACCCAAAGCCGTACCCTACCCCGTGCCCTAATCCTAACCCGTACGCTAACACTAACACGTGTCCTAACACGTACGCTAACCCTGTACCGTTGTCGTACACAAACTTCTGCCTTAAACCGTCCCCATTCCCTAACCCTAACCCTAACCCTAACCCTTACCCAAAGGCTTACCCTAACCCGTGGCCTACTCCTAACCCATACACTAACACTAACCCGTGACCTAACACGTACACTAACCCTGAACCGTTGTCGTACTCTAACCTGTACCCTAAACCGTCCATGTGCCCTAACCATAACCCTAATCTTAACCTTAACCTAACCCTTACCTGAAGCCTTACCCTAACCGGAGACCTAATCGTAACCCGTACGCTAACACTAACCGATGCCCTAACACGTACAGTAAGCCTAAACCGTGGTCGTACCGTAAGCTGTTCACTACACCATCCCCGTTCCCTAACACTAATCCT
>NW_006771026.1:0-548 GCF_000442215.2 Lipotes vexillifer
GGATTCTTAACCACTGTGCCACCAGGGAAGTCCCCATTATTGTTTTAATTTGCCTTTTCCTGCTTACTTGTGAGATGAAGCATCTTTTCATATATTTATTTTGGCCATTTTTATTTCTTCTATGAATTAATTACCATGTCTTTTGCCCATTTTCCTATTAGGTTGATTTTTAATTATGATTAGAGGAAATTTTATTTCCAATAATATGACTGGCTGGACTCTGGACTAATCTTTTGGACTAAAACAGTAAAAATGCAAGTTAAAATACAAATTATTTTAAAAGCATTGAAGAGTTGGCCAGATAGCAAGAATTTATTAGGTTAAAATCTAAGGGAAGGCAGAAACTCAGGGAAACAGAGCAAAGAATATACTTTAGCTTGAGGACAGCTGTTGAATTAGGCAAACTTGAGCTTCAATTTCCATAGCCTTTATATCTGACAGAATCAAGGTGAGGAATTTCATAGAAGATTTCTTTAAAAAGCTAGGAGTCCAGGGCTTCCCTGGTGGTGCAGTGGTTGAGAGTCCGCCTGCCGATGCAGGGGACACGG
>NW_006771027.1:0-239 GCF_000442215.2 Lipotes vexillifer
CCCAGCCAAGCTGTAACAGTTTTTGCCTGGTCATCAAAGAAACATGCAGTCTTGTATCATTCTGATGGAACATTATGCATTTTCTGTTGACTAATTCTGGATGCTTTTCATCTAATGCTGCTTTCACTTGGTCTAATTGGGAGCAGTAGTTGTTGGAATTCATCATTTGGTTTTCTGGAAGGAGCTCATAATAGAGGACTCCCTTCCAATCCCACCACGTACACAACATCACCTTCTTT
>NW_006771030.1:0-204 GCF_000442215.2 Lipotes vexillifer
TTTTTTTTTTTTTCCTTTTTTTTTTTTTTTTTTTGCGGTACGCGGGCCTCTCATTTTTGTGGCCTCTCCCGTTACGGAGCACAGGCTCCGGACGCGCAGGCTCAGCGGCCGTAGCTCACGGGCCTAGCCGCTCCGCGGCATGTGGGATCTTCCTGGACCGGGGCACAAACCCGTGTTCCCTGCATCGGCAGGCGGACTCTCAAC
>NW_006771032.1:0-283 GCF_000442215.2 Lipotes vexillifer
GAATCATCCCAAATTGAGGAGGTGGACTTCTAGAGCAAGATCTATGATTTTTTCCCCTTTTCCACTTTTAGTGAATGTGTATGTGTATGCTTCTGTGTGAGATTTGTCTGTATAGCTTTGCTTCCACCATTTGTCCTAGCATTCTATCCGTCCATTGTTTTTTTTAATTTCTTTTTTCTTAATAATTAATTTTAATTTAAATAACTCTATTACACTTTACCTTCTTTCTTTCTTTCTTTCTTTCCTTCCCTCCTTTAGACAACGAATCATCCCAAATTGAGGA
>NW_006771033.1:0-335 GCF_000442215.2 Lipotes vexillifer
CCCCAGGTGGTCACAAAGCAACGAGCTGATCTCCCTGTGCTATGTGGCTGGTTCCCACTCGCTATCTACCTTACATTTGGTAGTGAATATATGTCCATGCCTCTCTCTTGCCCTGTCACAGCTCACCCTTACCCCTCCCCATATCCTCAAGTCATTTCTCCAGTAGGTCTGTGTCTTTGTTCCTGTCTTACCCCTAGGTTCTTCATGACACTTTTTTTTTCTTAAATTCAATATATATGTGTTAGCATATGTTATTTGTCTTTCTCTTTCTGACTTACTTCCCTCTTTATGACAGACTCTAGGTCTATCCACCTCATTACAAATAGCTCAATTTC
>NW_006771034.1:0-16293 GCF_000442215.2 Lipotes vexillifer
TTTTTACAGATCTTTTCCTGTAATTGATATCTCGTCTCATAGCGTTGTGGTCGGAAAAGATACCTGATACAAGTTCAGTTTTCTTAAATTTACCAAGGCTTGATTTTTGACCCAAGATATGATCTATCCTGGAGAATGTTCCATGAGCACTTGAGAAAAATGTGTATTCTGTTGTTTTCTTATGGAATGTCGTATAAATAATTAAGTCCATCTTGTTTGATGCATCATTTAAAGCTTGTGTTTCCTTATTTATTTTCATTTGGGATGATCTATCCATTGGTAAAAGTGGGGTGTTAAAGTCCCCTACTATGCATGTGTTACTGTCGATTTCCCCTTTTATGGCTGTTAATATTTCCCTTGTGTATTGAGGTGCTCCTATGTTAGGTGCATAAATATTTACAATTGTTATGTCTTCTTCTTGGATCGATCCCTTGATCATTATGTAGTGTCCTTCTTTGTCTCTTCTGATAGTCTTTATTTTAAAGTCTATTTTGTCTGATATGAGAATTGCTACTCCAGCTTTCTTTTGGTTTCCATTTGCATAGAATATCTTTTTCCATCCCCTCACTTTCAGTCTGTATGTGTCTCTGGGTCTGAAGTGGGTCTCTTGTAGACAGCAAATATATGGGCCTTGTTTTTGTATCCATTCAGCCAATCTGTGTCTTTTGGTGGGAGCATTTAGTCCATTTACATTTAAAGTAATTATCGATATGTATGTTCCTATTCCCATTTTCTTAATTGTTTTGGGTTTGTTATTATAGGTCTTTTCCTTCTCTTGTGTTTCTTGCCTAGAGAAGATCCTTTAGCATTTGTTGTAAAGCTGGTTTGGTGGTGCTGAACTCTCTCAGCTCTTGCTTGTCTGTAAAGGTTTTAATTCCTCCATCAAATCTGAATGAGATCCTTGCTGGGTAGAGTAATCTTGGTTGTAGGTTTTTCTCCTTCATCCCTTTAAATATGTCCTGCCAGTACCTTCTGGCTTGCAGAGTTTCTGCTGAAAGATCAGCTGTTAACCTTATGGAGATTCCCTTGTGTGTTATTTTTCCCTTGCTGCTTTTAATATGCTTTCTTTGTATTTAATTTTTGACAGTTTGATTAATATGTGTCTTGGCATGTTTCTCCTTGGATTTATCCTGTATGGGACTCTCTGTGCTTCCTGGACTTGATTAACTATTTCCTTTCCCATATTAGGGAAGTGTTCAACTATAATCTCTTCAAATATCTTCTCAGTCCCTTTTGTTTTTTCTTCTTCTTCTGGAACCCCAATAATTCAAATGTTGGTGCATTTAATGTTATCCCAGAGGTCTCTGAGACTGTCCTCAGTTCTTTTCATTCTTGTTTCTTTATTCTGCTCTGCAGTAGTTATTTCCACTATTTTATTTTCCAGGTCACTTATCCGTTCTTCTGCCTCAGTTATTCTGCTATTGATTCCTTCTAGAGTATTTTTCATTTCATTTATTGTGTTGTTCATCTTTGCTTGTTTCATCTTTAGTTCTTCTAGGTCCTTGTTAAATGTTTCTTGCATTTTGTCTATTCTATTTCCAAGATTTTGGATCATCTTTACTATCATTTTTCTGAATTCTTGTTCAGGTAGACTGCCTATTTCCTCTTCATTTGTTAGGTCTGGTGGGTTTTTATCTTGCTCCTTCATCTGCTGTGTGTTTTTCTGTCTTCTCACTTTGGTTAACTTACTGTGTTTGGGTCTCCTTTTTGCAGGCTGCAGGTTCGTAGTTCCCGTTGTTTTTGGTGTCTGTCCCCAGTGGCTAAGGTTGTTTCAGTGGGTTGTGTAGGCTTGCTGGTAGAGGGGACTAGTGCCTGTGTTGAGGTGGATGAGGCTGGATCTTTTCTTTCTGGTGGGCAGGTCCACGTCTGGTGGTGTGTTTTGGAGTGTCTGTGGACTTATTATGATTTTAGGCAGCCTCTCTGCTAATGGGTGGGGCTGTGTTCCTGTCTTGCTAGTTGTTTGGCATAGGATGTCCAGCACTGTAGCTTGCTGGTCGTTGAGTGAAGCTGGGTGTTGGTGTTGAGATGGAGATCTCTGGGAGATTTTTGCCGTTTGATATTACATGGAGCTGGGAGGTTTCTTGTGGACCAGGGTCCTGAAGTTGGCTCTCCCACCTCCGAGGCATAGCACTGACTCCTGGCTTCAGCACCAAGAGCCTTTCATCCACACGGCTCAGAATAAAAGGGAGAAAAAGTAGAAAGAAAGAGGATAAAAGAAAATAAAATAAAGTAAGGTAAAATAAAGTTATTCAAATAAAAATATAGTTATTATGAAAAAAAAACATTTTTTAAGTAAGAAAAAAACAGACCGATAGAACCCTAGGACAAATGGTGAAAGCAAAGCTATACAGACAGAAGCATACACATACACACTCACAAAAAGAGGAAAAGGGGGAAAAAATCATAAATCTTGCTCTCAAGTCCACCTCCTTAATTTGGGATGATTCGTTGTCTATTCATGTATTCCACAGATGCAGGGTACATCAAGTTGATTGTGGAGATTTAATCTGCTGCTTCTGAGGCTGCTGGGAGAGATTTCCCTTTCTCTTCTTAGTTCACACAGCTCCTGGGGCTCAGCTTTGGATTTGGCCCCGCCTCTGAGTGTAGATCGCAGGAGGGCGTCTGTTCTTTGCTCAGACAGGACGGGGTTAAAGGAGCCGCTGATTCGGGGGCTCTGGCTTACTCAGGCCGGGGGTAGGGAGGGGTACGGAGTGTGGGGCGAGCCTGCGGCGGCAGAGGCTGGCATGACATTGCACCAGCCTGAGGCGCACTGTACGTTCTCCCGGGGAAGTTGTCCCTGGATCTCGGGACCCTGGCAGTGGCGGGCTGCACAGGCTCCCCGGAAGGTGGGTGTGGATAGTGACCTGTGCTCACACACAGGCTGCTTGGTGGCGGCAGCAGCAGCCTTAGCGTCTCATGCCCGTCTCTGGGGTCCGCGCTTTTAGCCGCGGCTCGCGCCCGTCTCTGGAGCTCCTTTAAGCAGCGCTCTTAATCCCCTCTCCTCGCGCACCAGGAAACAAAGAGGGAAGAAAAAGTCTCTTGCCTATTTGGCAGGTGCAGACTTTTCCCCGGACTCCCTCCCGGCCAGCTGTGGCGCATTAACCCCTGCAGGCTGTGTTCACACCGCCAACCCCAGTCCTCTCCCAGCCAGCTGTGGCGCATTAACCCCCTGCAGGCTGTGTTCACGCCGCCAACCCCAGTCCTCTCCCTGCGCTCCGACCGAAGCCCCGCCCGCTCCGGCGGGGGAGCAGACGAGCCTCTCGGGCTGGTGAGTGCCGGTCGGCCCTGATCCTCTGTGCTGGAATCTTTCCGCTTTGCCCTCTGCACCCCTGTGGCTGCGCTCACCTCCGCGGCACTGAAGCTCCCCTGCTCGGCCACCCGCAGTCTCCGCCCACGAAGGGGCTTCCTAGCGTCTGGAAACCTTTCCTCCTTCACGGCTCCCTCCCACTGGTGCAGGTCCCATCCCTATTCTTTCGTCTGTTTTTTTCTTTTTCCTTTTGCCCTACCCAGGTACCTGGGGAGTTTCTTGCCTTTGGGGAGGTCTGAGGTCTTCTGCCAGCGTTCAGTAGGTGTTCTGTAGGAGTTGTTCCACGTGTAGATGAGTTTCTGGTGTATCTGTGGGGAGGAAGGTGATCTCCGCGTCTTACTCTTCCGCCATCTTCCCGGAAGTCTCTAAAAGATTCAGGTTGACAGAGGGTATTCTTATTGGGGAAACCCCCCTAAACCACTCCATATTCCTATTGCTGGTTAACTGTGTGGGCTGTCCCTACTTCAGAGCTATCAGTTTCGTTCCTCTGTGGGCCTGTGTCCGTGCAGGGAGGGAGTGGACGTTTGGAAGTCGAGCGGTCCAAAGATAGCTGCATATGCGTCACATCTCACGAGGATGGAAGATGAAAATGAAAGATTATGCTCTAAACTTTGCCCTTTCTCGGCATCCAAATGCCACGTGACTGCTGGTTTACTGAACGCAAAAGCAGAATGATACGGTGACAGCACGTTGGGTGGGGCTGTAACAGGAGACGTTGCAGCCTCTGGCAGATTTGCCCTCATGCCATCGAATGCATTTTTGTTTTTGCTCCTGATTTTGGTCTGTATTGCTTTGTATTGCATCGTATTATTCATTGAATACAAAAGTGAAGCATGTTTTGGATACTATGCCCTAAGTTCGATGTGAAATACCGGGATATTGTCCTGAAAGATTTTTGGATAGATTTGAACGTAAAAAACAGATAAAATAAGTCGTGATTCTTCATATCACAAAATGACACTTAGCAATAAAAAATTTGCTGCAGTATCTTTGTTTTTAAATTGAAGTATAATTGATTTACAATATTGTGTTAGTTTCAGGTGTACTGCATAGTGATTCTTTTTTTTTTTTTCAGATTATATTCCATTATAGGTTATTACAAGATATTGGGTATAGTTCCCTGTGCTATACAGTAAATCCTCGTTGCTTATCTACTTTATGTACAGTAGTTTGTTAATCCCATATTCCTCATCACTGCAGTATCTTTAAAGAACAATTTTCCTAATCCAGATAAAATATGATGTCACTTTAAGAGCAGAATCTGTAATGAAGTCAGATATAGTACATTTTACAATTAAAATACACAAGTCCCTCAAATTCAGTTTGGCTCACGGTTAGTACAAATGGGAGACTTTAAAAAAAAAATCCTTTCCTGTCTCTCTAGCCCTTTGTCTTGTATTTTACCAAATTGTAGTTTCGGACAAGTCAACTCTTCCCCCCCAGCACACAGGTAGAGTTGCCCTGCAGTCAGAGACATCCTGGAGAGTTGGTGAGGCTGTAAGAAGCTGAAGGAGCTTTGGCTACAAAGTACAAATAGAAGTGGAGAATTTATGCAATTTGACTAGTTAGAGAAAAAATCCATCTGACAGAATAGCAGTTGTGAGCTGTTAGACTGTGCCCAGTGGCATAGAATTTATAATTTAAAACATTTCTGGCTTCCTACATTAACTTTCTTGGTTAAACAGGTAGAATTCCCTGAAAATCTGTGGTTAGTTTCTCAAGTTCAATGAATGTATTAAGGAAATGTCAACATCTTAGCTGCTACACAGCTTTCTTTCTTAAAAAAATAAAAAATCTAAGGACATGAATTTGAAAAGGATAAGAAAAGATTTCGCATGTTATTGTATCTTGTGTCTGTGCTGAAATGACCTCCTTTAGATCCAACTCATTGACATTATTTAATCCATATGCAAGGGTAGTGTTCAGGGCTTGTGCCAGACACAGCTTCTGTACCCGCCCAGATGTGCACCTCCCTCTTGCCTACTGGCTGGAGCTGCGCCAGCAATGACTTGCTCTGTTCCTGTGGTCACGACGTCAGATTACTGCAGCTGCCACTCTCCATGCAGCCTGACCAGCAAGAAGAGGCCACCGCCCCAGAGGAGGCTGGGACATCTTGGAAATGTGGAGAGATGAAAACCTCCTGGGGCCAACTTCACTCAGTGGGAGGCAGCAGATAGGAAGGGGTTGGTCAATGAGTTCTTTTTCCTTTCTCCTCAGAAACTGTTCTGAGATGCAACAGTTCCTACAACCTTCCTGAAGACATCACGTGAGGCTGCACAATCAGCCAGGCTGTCACAAAGCTTTGGCCAACTCAGTACCCTGCCCTCATGCACTTGGGCTCCCTCTCCCCTGCCTCGCTGCTCTATCCCTCCCCCACCCCGTTCTCTAGGATCACACCCTTCAATGAAGTATTAGCAAATAAACATATGCCCCAGGGTCTGTTGTCTAGAGAACCTGGGCTAAGAGAGTGGGAGCCTAGGTTGGCTCTAGAAAGCAGACCCTCTGGTGCACTTTGGCAGTGGTGAGTGCATGGTGACAACCCTCCACATATGGTAGCGTCACGATTACTAAAGCCTTTATCCGAAGTTAAAGAGGACGAGGGTGAGGTGGAGATAAAGTGTGCGGATATCATTTCACTTCGGCACTCAGTCCATTTTGAGGCAATAAATATTAGGACGGTGATGTGCGGTAATCACTTTTGAAGGCTCTGGAAGCCTTGCAAAAAAAATGATAGGTGCTATCTTGAGCCTCTCTTTGAAAGCCAGGGTATTCCTGTGGTAGCTGTAAAGGGGGTTCTCATCTCCTCAAGCTGCAAATCAGAAGACTTTTAAAGCAGGATCTGATGATAAGATGTTAGAAATGTAAAGAATAAATGTACAGCCTTAGTGGCTCCTCTATGTCAAAGGAAATTCCCTGATGAGGAAAAAAGTGGGACCCTTGGATGGTGACATTTGCCTAGTTGAGACAGAATATTGGATCCCAAATGGCCTGAAGCTTCCCGGCTGGCAGAAGCTGTCCCAGTGACTTGAAGAGATCAGCCTCCCCTTCCCAGGGAATCACACCATGACCTCCCAGAGGAGATGCTTCACATCTGACCATTGTTTTTCTCACTATCGGTCCCTATCATCCCTTGTTGTCTCCGGGGTAATAGCCAGAGTCAGGTCTGATCACAGCTCTCTGCTCCAAGGAAAACAATGTATGTGTCAAAGGACATACAGGAACTGTCAAATATGCACCAGCAAAGATGGGTAGGAGTGGGTCTTGAGAGTGTTAGATTGTCATGGTCACCTGGAGCTGGTCTGTAGGGGTGGCTCCTTGACACTTGGGCAGGATGATGGCCTACAGTTGATAAAGTGGAGGTGCAAGAGTGTGAAGAAAGGGTAAGGCTCAAAGAGTTTGGAATATTAGAATGGATTTACTATGTATAAACCTAAGAACCCTCCACTTAACTCTGTTTCTTTTTTTTTTTTTTTTTTTTTTTTTGGAATTTGAGTGAAGCTTGTTAGGGAGACAGTGATGGGATTGCATACTGATGACTGCAGCTAAAATCAGAATAGTCTGACCATGGCTCACGGGCCCAGCCGCTCCGCGGCATGTGGGATCTTCCCGGACCGGGGCACGAACCCGTGTCAGGCAGACCCTCAACCACTGCGCCACCAGGGAAGCCAACTCTGTTTCTTGAAAGAGACTGGAGGACACTTCCTCTGAAGGCAATACAAAGTCACAAATTAAGGGCTCACTGACATCTTTGAGAGGTTGGTGTCTGTCTTCTGTAGGCTGAGCTTAATGGTGATAAACATTGCCATAGACTCCTTAATGTCAATGGGGCTAATGAGATTCCACAATTAAAAGACTAGGTGGCAGCTCTTAACCATCAGAGGCAAAGGTAGCCATGCTTATTATAACCGGAAGCACCACGGAGTAGCAGTTAGGGTGCCTTAACCTTCAGAGATTTGTGGCAATGACTAACAGATTGTGGTGTTTCTAGACAGGAGACAGATGGACAGCTGACTAGGGCATTGTTAAAATTGTATAATAATAACAAAAATGAAAGCTGGAGAGCAGAATGTTATCATCAGTCACTGCAGTGGAAAATTATGGCTTCTTGCTTGGTTTTCAAATGAGTCAGTTTACGTATCTAGAATCTGTAGATTCTAAGGGAGGCTGAGGTCCTCTTGGAGAAGAACATTACTATTTCTCACTAGTATACAAGAAAATTTATTCCTCTAATCCTCCCCTTCAAGGGATCTGTAGATATTTCCCCAAGTAACTAGTGCTAGGGAATGGGGACTAGCCAGAATTTTTGAGAACTACTATATATAAGGTCTAAGCTGACAGTAGTACCAGGGTATCTGAAATGCCACATACTGGTCCCATAGTTAGATTAGCAGCTTTAGGAGGCCAGGTGACAAATTAAGTCTTCCCCAAAGTCCATTTTATAATGGCTCTTTGGGTCCACAAAACTACCCTGTGGTTATTTCTCAGATTCCCAAATAGGATAGATATATTTAATGGTTGGCAGAGCTCCCAGTAGGTTTTCTGACTTGTGGAGTGTGGGACATTATGGTAGGAAGGGCCAAATAAAAGTATCTGAAACTGTTCTTCCCCCATTATCCAAGATAGGTAATCAGAAATAATATTGTATCCTAGGGAAGAATTACAGATATTCACCATCAAAGACATAAGGGATGCAAAGTAGTGGTTGCTATAATATCTCCATTCAATTTGCCCATTGCATCCCTGTAATGACCAGATGAATTATGGCAGGTATTATTAGTCCACCTTAAACTTATTCAGGTGATAATCCCTTTTGAAGCTGCTGTACCAGATGTGTTGAATGTTGAAGATCAACACACATTCTCAAACTTGGTTATGGGACTACTGATCTAGCAGATGCTTTCTTCTCAGTCCCCATCAATGGGGAGAATCTAGAGTGGTTGGCTTTCACATGGCAAGGGCAGCAGTATACATTCGCTGTCTACATGTCTGCTGGGAACTTGCTCATCCTGACATTCTACCGAACATCATTCTGCCCACCTATTAATGACATCATGCTACTTGGACTTACTGATCAGGGTGCTGCAAGTATCATAGATGCCCTAATACAGGGGTTCTCCATCAAGGGATTTTAACTCCCAGGGTAGACCTGAGAATGTCTGGAGACATTTTTGATTGTTAAAAATGAAGGATTGTGAGTAACTAGTATTTAGTGGGTAGAGTCCAGGGATGTACATTCTACAGTGCTTGAGACAACCCTCACCCTTCACCAAAGAATTGTCTGTCCCCGAATTTTAATAGTGCCATGTTAAGAAATACTGCCTTAGTAAGACACCTGTGTAGGAGAGCTGGGAGATTTACCCTATGAAAATTCAGGGATCTGTTGCACCAATGAAGCTTCTGGGGGTTCAGTAGTCTGAGGCATGCCAGACATCTTTTTTCTTTTAAATTAAAGGATAAATGTCACATCTTAGTCACTCAGAAATATTTGCTGAATGAATAAATGAATGAAAAACATACAGGAAGAGTTCCTTGTGCAAAGAGAAATCTGTTTGGGTGAGAGGCTGGAGGGGCTGGAGGTGAAGCTGAGAGAAGGCTGTGGTTCATACAGTTTACATGCTGTTTATTTAGACACCTGCCCCCAGAAGGTGGAGGACAACAAGTGGCTTTCATCCAGGGAGAAACAAGACCTGGTTAGTGTTCTAGAATGATCCCTTTACAACTGGTTAGCGAGATTGTCCTAAAAGGCCCTGAGACCAGAGTCAGAAAAACTAGCCTGGTCCCTTTTGTAATAGTCCAGTTGGGAAGCCATGAACAGCTAAAATGGGACAGATGGAACGAGAATAAAGGAAGAAACAGATTCCAGAAAGATTTGGGAAGAGGAATGACCAGGATTTGATGACTGGATTGGAACTGTGGGTAGAAGGAGAAAGAGCAGAAGAAAACCCTCAGGTCTCTGTGTCTTTGGATGACTGGAGAATGCAGGAATAGAATCCAGTTTAAGTGAGAGATCGTGAGTTTTGTTTTAAATATTTGCAACTTAAGGATGTGGGGCATACAGAAGGAGGTATCCAGTTGGCAACTGGACAAGTGAGGAGAGTCTCAGCTGCAGATGGAGGTTTGGGAATTGTTTGAAGCCACAAAACTGAGGCTCAGAGAGGTGATCTAACCCATGCTAACATAGTTGATAAATAATAGAGTGAAGAATAAACCCAGACATTTCTGGCTCTAAGGCTTTTACCCCAGTATTTCCTGACTTACCTTTTTGCGTAGTTATAGATTTCTAAAATGAGACTTTAAAATGCACATAGATGGAAATCTAGCAAAATTACCAGTGTATTTACACTTTGACCCAGCTATCCTACTTCTGTAGGAGTTGACTTTACAGTCAGACCTGGACACATACAAAATGACACATACACAGTGTTATTCACGGCAGTCTTGTTTGAAAGAGCAAAAAAAAAAAAGAAAGAGAGGAGGGGAAGAGTTAAATAAACAGACTACCACCCACCTGTACAGAAGAGTAAGACGCTCTCGGTAAACTGACAGTGTGTATGGTATGCTCTCTTTTGTGTAAGAAAAGGTGAAACTAAGAACACGTATTTGCTTGTATCTGCATGAAGATACGAGGATATAAGATACTAGTAGAAGTAGGGTGCCTTATAGGGGTGGTGAAGAATGGAATAGAAGGATACAGGGTAGGAACAAATCTTCTCAATGGATATCTTTTAGATTTGAAGCATGTAAATGTATTACCTATTCAAAACAATTAGAACATTGAAAATGTGGTATATTTACCCATTAGCGTTTATCTACATTGGAAATTTATTTCTGCCCCTGGAAAGATGTATTTGGTTTATGCATTTATAATATTTTTGTACTTATCCATCCATCCATCCAACACAATTATTCACCTCTGTGCCAGGTGCTGGGCTAGCCACAGGGAAATAATTGAGAAAACAGACATGGTTCCTGGCCTCACTCTAGATATAGAGACAGAGATTAGTCAGATCATCCCATAAATACACTAAAATGGCAATTATGCTACAAAAAGTGTGAACAGGACCTCAGTTATTCTGGGACGGGATAGTTAAGGATGTGGCAGGGAAGGCTTTCTTGAGGAAAATCCTTCTGAACTCCATGAAAGGCAGGAGGGAAGAGGTGAGGAGATGGGGGCAGAGGGAACAGTATTTGCAAAGGCTCTGAGGCAACAAAGGGCACAGTATTTGAAGAACCGGAGGAAGGCGGCGTTGATGCTATGCAGGGACTGAGCAGATGGGGTGGATGTATTAGCAAGGGGGGCTACACACATGAAGATCTCGTCGGGCATGTTGAGGATGAGGGTCTTTGTAATTAAAGCAGAATTGGAAGCCACCGGAGAGGTTGAGACTACAGTGGAACAATAAGAGCCATTTACGTCTTGGGAAGGTCACTGGCTGTTCTTTGGAGAAGGACGCAGGGTGTGGAGAAAGAGTCGAATCAAGGGGACCAGTTGGGTGGCTGTCTCTGGAGAGTAGGAAAAAAGTGACCTTCGTTTAGACCAGGGTGGAGGTTACGGTTACAAGAAGCAGATGGAGTCAAGAGAAAGTGAAACCGAGAGGTCTTGATGATGGGTTGTATAAGGCTGGAGAAGAGAAGTCTTCCGACGTGGATAGGTTTCCAGAATAGAGAGGGCTGCCGTTTCCTGAAAGAGAACATGAGGGCAGGCTCTTTGTTGGGGGTCAGGATGGATTTGAGGATGTTTGAATGTCCTAGTAGAAGACGCATCACCTGGAAAGGCAACACACAGATCATGTCACAATTCCAGTTTTAGAATACACAGTGTAACCGCACACTTGGTTAACAGTATCAGTAAAATGTGGCTCACACCCAAGTCTCACATTTTTATTCTTCTATACCCCATGTTAGTTTTTTTTTCTGTTAAGATTTTTCAACTTCATTGAAGCATAACTTATATCAATAAAATGTACATGTATTAAGTTTACACTTAGATGATTTTTCTTTAATCTATACCTTCATATAACTGTCATTCCCCTTTTTATTCAGTCATCTGCTTGCTCGCTGGCAATCACCCCATGTTAGTTCTTGACAAAGTATTTCTCTACTCATCTCTTCCCCAAAATGCATGCCATGTTATTTTAGGGGCATTGGATCCTTTAGAGAAAAGATCTTCAAGAAGACCATCGTTTCCCCCTGATAGGCCCCTTGCACTCAGCTTTCTCAGGTGGCATTTTGGACATGTCGACAACAAAGTTTCCTTTTTTTCTGGTTCCGCCCTGTGAGGGCTTAGCTGTTAATCTTCCTTCGTGTTTCATATTTCATTTGTGTTTTTAAAAGGATGCCCTTTTGTTTTTGTTCTCTTCACTGGTTCTGTATTTACAGGGAGCTTTCTTCTTTATTTTCTTTCAGGCTTCAGCAGAATAATTTTGCTAACTTGAGGCCCCCTTGGGATACAGCCATGATACTTTCAGCCCTGCTGTGTGGCAACACTGCTGCTAATATTTTCGCAGGCCCTGGGTCTGGTAGTGCTCAGGGTCTTGTCTTCTCAACTTTTTAAATGTAACACTGATGCTATTTCTGTATCCATGGCAGGAACTGTGGGATCGTTGGAACTTTCCCAAGGGGAACACTTTTCAAAAACTGGTATAAAATTAATTGGTTAAAAAAATGCTGGTTGTTCCTACATAACTTTTCTGGCCCTGGAACCACATTCAGCAAAAGGCACTGTGACCTCTGTGGGGACATGGAAAAATCTGACACCTGATCCAAATTTTCTGGCCTGAAGGCAACTTCAGTGACTGATTTCCAACAGATCTATAAGGACAGCTGGTTTTGAAAATGTTTCTCCTAGCAGTGCAAGTACTGTTTTTCAACTGATGAATCCTTTCAATGTCTCTGAACTGGATGACTAAACTCTCCTTGTGTCTGAAGAGATTGATGTATAGACACAGAAAGACAACAGTGGTTCATCAAGGGAGAGATGTCGAGAGAATGAAGAAAGTAACTGTAATCTGGGCCCAGGAAGAGTCTCAAACTGCTGGTCTGCAGGTGTATTTTGTGGGCACCCTGAGGGCCATGAGAATGACCTCATATCTCCAGTGGTTCTCAGAAGACCCAGCTTCTGAGCTTTGAAATCCATCACTGGTTGGTACTGAGGCCATGCCTTCCAAGGCTGAGTGAGGCAGGAAACTGAGGCAGGTCCATTTCTGGGAGAGATGGGACACCTCTGACTGTGGCTTTAGGCCTCCACCAGTGGCCTTGGCAAACTTTCTGTAGAGCTCCAGACAGCTCAGGAGGCATCCATGCAAATTCCCTTCCTTCCCTCTCTCCTTCCCTCACGTCAGACCTGCATCACGGTCCATCACCTCTTGGAGACTGGCTCCTTTCCCATGTTCTTTCATAGGTATTTCTCTTAATAAATTACTCGTACGTTTTATCCTCTCTTGGTTTTTGCTTTTCAGAAGACCCAGACTAACACAGGCCCCCTTCAAAACAAAACAAAACGAAATGAAATACCTCTTTATAAGGGACACATGCAGTTCTTACTGTCCCATCTCCTCTGTTATCTTGTATCTAATCTGAGTCACACATTTGTGTTATGTGTCTCACCCCTACGGGTGTTTGATTTTACAGCTCAGGTATTGCATCTTCTTTGACAGCATCCTGGAAATAGAGACATAGGGAAGGGCTGGCTATTAGAAAAATATTAGTCATTTGGGAATATGAGGTTAAACTATTTTATTTCTTGCAAGTTACCAAATTTGGGTGTCTTGAGCATTTAATTTATGAATAACCCATCTAACTTTTATTTTTTAGCAGCTCGTTTAAATTTTTTCTTATTTTAATTTAACCTGTGAGTTCATAGAGTTTTCTCAAAATTAGGAAGTTGTGAAAATAAAGATGAGCATTGCCTTTTTTAATTTGCGTCATTGTCGAATGGCCAAATTCTCTCCAGTATTTGAGACGCCTTGGGTAATGTCACTAATCTCTACTCTTCCCCAGGAAGAGGTGGATTAAACCATTTTCTTTTCGTACATGGTATAGTTGTAGTAGATATAGTCATATGATTTCAATAAATAACTTTTTGAGGGCTTCCCTGGTGGCGCAGTGGTTGAGGGTCTGCCTGACACGGGTTCGTGCCCCGGTCCGGGAAGATGCCACATGCTGCGGAGTGGCTGGGCCCATGAGCCATGGCCGCTGAACCTGTGCGTCCGGAGCTTGTGCTCCGCAACAGGAGAGGCCACAGCAGTGAGAGGCCCGTGTACCGCCAAAAAGTTCTCAGACAACAAAAAGAGTTTCCAAGCTACTGTTGTTAACATTTTCAGTAATTATTTTTATAACAGAATTTTCTTTATTTTTTTCTTTCTTTCCAAAATCAACTCATTGCCTCAAATGTTATCCTTAATTTCTACTTTAACTGAATCTAAGCTTGGTGATGGGGATCATTGCCAGCCAAAAAGATGACCACATTGCTTTCGAGCTGGGAGAACAGACCATATAGGACAGAATGGATTTCCTCTACCTTAGAAAGTTTTTGTTGCTGTCCAGAAATAACATGGATACAACCAGGACCGACTACATAATTTTGGGGCCCAGTGCAAAGTGAAAATGGGGCTGCTTGTTGCAAGGTAGGGAAAAGTGCTGTTAAAGGTACTAAAATATAAAGGTTTTTCCTTTATTTCATGACTCTCCTCTGCTCATACGCATCTTCCATTGTCCCACTGAATTTCACTTATAAAAGACAAATTGGAAGGTAAAATTATTAAGAATTTCAAGGTATAGACAGCAGAGCATTAAACCAAACATAGGGTCCCTTCCAAGTGCGGAGACTTGTGGGATGATGCAGGCTGCATTCCCGTGAAGTCGGTCCTGGATACAACTCACCAGTGAGTTGACAAGCAAGCTGGAAACCAGAGGGAATGTCTCCCCTCTTCCCTCTAGTCTCTCAGGTGGAGGTGTGCACAGGGGTCAGGGCTCCAAGGTGAAATGGAAGGCACAAGGCTTAGTATCCAGTGTGCCAGGGCATGAGCAATGTTTCTCCTTCTATTTCGTCCTCGGCTCTCTGGGCAATGGCTTCACCATATTGTCTACCTTAGTGGAGAGAAGGTGGTTACTTGTTCGTGGCAGGCGATTTTATTTTATTTTTATTTTGGGGGGGAGCAAATAAGTTTTATTTTTATTTTTTTACAAATCCACCAAAGAATCATGCAATGCTGCAAGCATTGGATGCAATCCCGGGCCACAAGTCTGCACATTCTTCTGCAGCTGGTCCTGTGAAAGGCGGAATCTTTCATCTCGCCTTATTGTTTTCTGCGACTCCTGCATTATCTTCAAAATAAAGAAACATACCATCTTTTCTCCGGTAGGACTTTCGTTGTCTAATTACCACTTCTTTCTGAGCTCTGGTTTGCCTTTCTTGACTGCGGCCATCATCATGTCACCCACACCAGCAGCAGGAAGTCTATTCAGTTGTCCCTTGATCCCCTTCACAGAGATGATATGCAGACTTTTGGCTCCTGTGTTGTCAGCACAACTGATCATGGCTCCAACCAGAAGATCCAAGGAAATCCGGAATTTCACACCAGAGGACCCACCATGTCCTCGCTTTGACATCTTGAATGCCAGAGAGCGACAAAAAGCTGGGCGATTTTATTTTGACTTTCCATTTTAAACATCTTATATCATTATATTTACGGAGTGTCTGCTCTGTGATGATTTCTGTTCAGGGGTTGTTGTTATCTCCTGGTCCTCATAGAACATCCCTTCTCGTGAGGGGAGACATGCAATAAGCAGAATAAAGGACTAGACAAACTGTAGAGGACCTCAGATATAGAAGTGCTATCAAGAAAAGTTGAGTGGAGAAAGCAGGTGGGCATGGTAGGGAAGAGGGTTTACAGTTGTCAACAGGTGGTTAGGGACGGCCTTGCCTAGAAGGTGGCATTTGGATGAAGACCTGCAGAAGAGAAAGGAAGCAGCTGAGCTGCCCTCTGGGGAAGATTGTCTGGGAGGGCCACGCTATGGCAAGGAGTCTGTGGTGGGAGTAGAAAGCTTTGTTATTCATTGACCTTGCATGAGCTTTTGGTGTAAGTTTAGCTTGCGTAGATCTACCTGGAAGCATTCTTTCCTTCCTTTTTTTTTTTTTTTGTAGAAAAATAGTACTTCTCTGTCAATTCAGTTAAAAATGACTAAGAGTTTCTACACTTCAATTGGATGTGGCCGCATCTCCTTGGAAAGTAGCACAGCTGGGTTCTGGTGTGGAGTCACTTCTATAGACTTCTCTTCTTAAAAGAACCTCTTATTAATGGCTGAGTTCAAAGCAAACTTTAGAAATCCAATTGATTTCTCATTTCTTACATTTTGTTTGGTAAAAGATTTTATGTCAGTGATTGCAGAATGAAGGTGCCAATAGGAAAATAATCGGTTTATAAATGGGAAGGCAATCAGGCATCCCCCTTTCCATCATCCTCTCCAAGGTCAGGGCATGACTGAAATGCAAAGAAGATGCACTTGTACAGTAGGTAAATGATAGTCTTCTGTGGAAGGTCATTAACCTCCTCTCCCTCCCGGAGGGCAGTGTTGAAGGAAATGGCTTTGTGAGCTTCAGAAGAACGTGACATGATTGTACCTGGGAATAGAAGAATGGTGTCTGCAGTTCCATTAATTGGGATAACAATTATGAAAGCTTGGGAAGAATCAAATTTCAGAGCCCACACTAATCCCCAGGAAGACTTTTCCCCTGGTGGATATAATATTGCTGTTTTTCAGGTGCATTCCTAAGATGTATTACATTTCTCAGACTCACTTTGTATAGGCCGCTGTCAGGTGCAGGATTTCGGGGTTGCCAGAAGCTTCTTTGGTTTCACCCAGGCAACTCTCTGCTTTCCTGAAGTGTCGGTGAACTTGGTGGAAGCAAGGGTCAAAGCAGAGTTGACTTGTGTCTGGAAGCATGATTTCCGTGTTCTGGTTTCGATGAAACACAAGGCAGGAAT
>NW_006771034.1:16324-34540 GCF_000442215.2 Lipotes vexillifer
GGAATGCAAAGGCTGTCTTCCTGAAACTGCTCGTGTTTACACGTTGATAATGTATTTCTTCATGATGTTGACCCAGATGTAGCCATATCTCACCTGGTGACAGGGTATGCTTCCTTGATGGGCTGCTTTGGGATAATGAGCTTCTGTTGATCATGGACTATGTTTTCCTGGGGAATGGAATATGAAAATAATTGACAAATTTCCCATAAGCCGAGCTGAATTCCAAGAACATGTAGGTAATCCTACCTGATTCACTTTCAGAGCTTTACTTTGAATTTCTGTTGGTGCCAACAAAGCTGTCATAAAGAACAGCATACTTCACCTTCAAAAAAGAAAACTTCCATTAAAAAGGCAGACAGCGTTAAAAAAGTTGTCACTTAAGGCTCTTGTCTGATCGTTACCTGAGCGTGAAAAACTCTTCAATGTAGCAAAAATACCTACTATAAACTAGTCATTGGTTTACATGACATATTCCAAAATCCTTGTAGGAAACTTAGCATTTGGAGTGTCGTGTGATAGAATATTGTAAATAACCAATATAAACACAGTCCTCAACCAAGGATGTTTCTTTATTCACGTTGGGGTTGACTTTTGAAGCCTTTAGATAAGTAAGAGTTGGCATGTGTTAGAAGCTGCAGTTTTTTTTTCTTTCTTTTTTTTTTTTTAGAAGCCGCAGTTTTTGCAAGCTGAGTATGTCATTTCCCCCCTTTTCTCTACGCCTTTACAGGAAATACTAAGCCATGAAGATCATTGATATTTCCTGAAATTATATTGCTATTTCCTGTCTGAAGAGCTGTGAGGGTATATGTCTCTGGAATACTGCTCCTAAAAGTAAGCACTTAATGATTCCACTGCTTATCTTTTCCAGAATGTTTCACTCTTTCTTTTTTAAACTTTGTATTTTATATTGGAGTATAGTTGATTAACAATGTTATAATTAACAATGTGATAATTTCAGGTGTACAGCCAAGTGATTCAGTTATACATATACATGAATCTATTTTTTTGAAATTCTTTTCCCATTTAGGTTGTCACATAATACTGAGCAGAGTTCCCTGCGTTATACAGTAGGGACTTATTGATTATCCATTTAAAATATAGCAGTGTGTACATGTCAATCCCAAACTCCCTAACTATCCCTTCCCCTCACCCTTCCCCCCACCTGGTAACCATAAATTCGTTCTCTAAGTCTGTGAGTCTTTCACTATTTCTTTTCTATTAGGTAGAGACTGAGGGGAAGGTTAGGTCTGAAATGAAATTCAAAACATGCACAGCCCTCTCCCTGGCCCCTTCATACTGGTAAGCCATTTCCTTGCCTCCAGAAACCACTGTCCCTTTTGACAGCCTCTCATCCATGTCTGGGGACACAGGTACTGGGAGGAGACTGGGCAGGAACGTGCTGGAACTCCTCGCCTCTGCATTTCCACTTGGTTGGCCAAAATTGATGGGGGACTGGGAAGACACAGCATTTAGGCTGAGTTTTGGCACAGAAAATGGAGGGGAGCCAGGCAGGACACTCAGTATAGGCCCATGTACCTCACACATAAAGAAGAATGTAAATTTAGGTTAAATGAACTTCAGAAAGCATAACCCAGGATCGCTGCAGTTAGAGCCGCTCAGCTCCTTGCTGCTAGCTCTGTCTCTCAGGTCCCACAAACCTACCCTTACCTCCATCCTTTCACATCAGGTCCCTCTCCCCTGTTTCAGTGTCTGCGGTCTGGTAATGAGCACATGCTCCATGAGGGGATTTCTACAGTTGCCAGAAGCTCAGAGATAAAAGCATCCAGAAGATTTTTATCTCTCAGCAGAAATGTTTTTCTGAGGACACACACATAGTGTCACCGTGACATTTAAGATCTTAGTTTATCATCCTTTTCCTCTCATGGAGCATAGTTCTAATCACTGGAAAACTACCAGCTTCTCCAGGAAGCCAGATCTGTTGGAAATCATGCAGAAATACCCGCAGCAATAACAAAACCAGCAACACACAATAGGTTAAGAAGTCTCTGTGTACTACTATAGATAAAATAGATAAGCAACAAGGACCTACTGCATAGCACAGAGAGCTATATTCAGTATCTTGTAATAACCTATAATGGAAAAGAATCTGAAAAAGTATATGTATATATAACTGAATCACTTTGCTGTCCACCTGAAACACTGTAAATCAACTATACTTGAGTTAAAAAGAAGGCTCTGTGTAGATATGTTCTACTGACTTTTTAGATAGTAGCTAAGGGAGAGCTTTGAAAGTACGATTTCAGCTGGCGTATGGCATCACCTGCTCCAGGAGGTGAGGTTGCATGTCAAATTCCACTTGAGGAGGTATGTGCTTCTCAGACATGGCCTCCTGGCTGCTTGTGTTTGGACAGTGGGCATTGCTCACTGAGATGGTTCATTAGGGCTCAGGATGGTCTTCAAGGTTCTTCACTACCTCTTCTGCCATCTTGACTGGCCCCACTCCTTATCTCCCAGAAGACTTGACTCAAAGGGCCAAACCACTGGTCAGCACAAAACTGGGTGGAAAGACCTGGATGGACTACTGGCTCCCCGAGGAGCTCTGGTCCTCTCTGCTTCTATGTCCTCACTTGGCCAGGCATAAGGGAAGGTCATCTGCGGAATGGCCGGCGGGCAGTCTCTCTAGGGGCCTCCCTAGATGGCTCACCTTAGGAAAATTACCTTAATTTCCCAGGCTTCAATTGGGCTCCAGGTCTGCAGGCTCAGGAATAGTATTGGGCTGACACATTAAGAGGTGGGCTCTTCTCTCTCTAGCGCAGATACACAATTATTTCACTCAAGTGAAATTATGCACTTGAGTCAATTATGAGACTCAAGTGTATAACCAGAATTCCAGTCCATTGATTTTCCACAAGAAATATAACTGCAGAGAGGCTGAAGTCTCAAGAACTCCAGAGAGGTCATGCTACCTGGGAATGAAACCACAATTGGAAAGCAGTGTGGTCAGCCGGGATTCAGAACTGGGGTGTTAGTGATAAGGTTTCAATCAGAGTGAGGCATGCTGTCTGTAGCAGGTTGGATGGTGGTGCCCCAAAAGGTGCATTCCCCTGGAACCAGTGAATGTGACCTTATTTGGAAAAAGGGTCTTTGCAGATGTACTTAAATTGAGTGTCTCAAGATGAAATCATCTTGGATTCGGGTGGGCCCTCAATCCAACCATCTTATTTCCCCCAAGTTCTTGGGGAATAGTGATGATAGTGAAAGACACACTTCTGTGGAAAAAATATTCTGCAAGGGCAGAAAATATCAAAGTGTATTTTTTGTTTCCATGAGCATTTTCCTGTGAGATCTTGCCAGCTCTGATTGGTTCCATGACTTGTTTATTTTCCTAGGGCTTTAGTGGTAAAAATCAATGTGATTTTCATCCTGGTGTACCGAGTCCTCTTCTTCATTAGTTATGGGAACTGGATGAAAGAAAAAGCACAGATGGCAGGTTAACTGAGGTTGAGTGTAACTTTCTCTCCAAGGTCAAGACCCCTCTCCTGTCTCCTCCGAAGAAGGTACTGACTCAAATGTCTTTCCTTATTAAAAGCTGAGTGTTTCTAAGAAACACATTACATGGAGGATGGAATGCTTGTGCTGGCCCTTGGAAGATGAGTAGGACTTTCTCTGCTGGCGATGAGGTGGGGTGAAGGTGGTCCAGGTGGGGAGAACGCACATGCAGAGGCTTGGATGGGGCTGAAACCCTGGCCCCAGCAGGAGGGAAGCAGCCAGAAGGGGCAGCCAGGAAGACACACTGAGTAGTTCCAACTGTTCTTGGTTGGTGACATAGAGCCATTGGGCAGGATTAGATTGGGGAATATCATGATCGGATTTGTGTTTCTGAAAAAGCCCTTTGATGCCATAACAGAGAATGGATGGGAATGGGACGAGGCTGGAGAAGGCAAGGAGAAAGCTAGCAGCCTATGGAACTAAGTAGTATCAAAGTGGAAACTGGTGTTGAGTTGCAAGGTTTTAGAACATTCTACGTCTCAACTTATATTTCTTTCCCCATCCATCTTTCAAAGATGTTGTAAAGCACAAATGAGATAAAAGTAGCCAGGGGTGTGCAAAAGCAACACACACTGTTAGGAGCAGCTCACTAAGAACGACGTGCTATTAGCCTGAATAGACTAGAATCACTGACCTCAGTGAGGCAGCATGAAGTAGGAGTGGGGGAGATGGATAATGATGGGAAAGGCAGTGCTCCATGGGCTGTATCGTGCAGGCCTTGACTTTTCAATCTCTGCAGAAATCCATAATCCAGATGTCTCTTTGTTGAAGCCAAAACAAGCATTATACACAATTAAACCAATGGGACTTAGCAGGTATTTCTGGAAGGGGAATTAAGCCTCTATAACATGTAGTAAAACCCCAGATAGTCAGAGAACATGGTCAACAAGTGAGAAAGAAGTGGCCAGACTCTTCCTAGGGTTTAGGGCCACAGTCAGTTGTCACAGATCTATGCTCCTAGCGCTGTGCTGAGCACATAGTAGGTGCCCATTAAATTAAAAAGAAACACACACACACACACACACACACACACACACACACACACACACACAGGGAGCCCACAAAGCACATCAAGGGTCTCTTCATCATCTGGCAGTGTACAGTTTTCTTTTCTCTCTTAATACCATGCAACTGAAATGATTCAAGCTGAATCAAACCTATCAAGCATTTGCCTTTACAAATACAAGGAACTTCTAGCCCCTATTCTCTCTGGTTGTGCCTGCTTCCATCTTTCTTTTTCCTGGTCATTTGCAAATACAAGCTGAACTCTGAGCTTGGGAACCTTTTGCCCTTTTTTTCTTTTTTTGTTAGCTGAGTTTGGGAGGTAGACTGCTGAATAAATAGAAATTCATTCTGGGCCTCAGGGCTCTTTACAAAGGTAATTCTGACCTCCAGCCACACACAGAATATTGGTAATTTGACCTCAGTTTGATTTTCACATAAGCTGTCATTTTATACACCTAAAAAAAGCAAGGGAGGACATAGATAAAGAGGATATATTTCTTGTGGCAAATGGAAACAGAATCAGTTACCAAAAACTAAACTTGCTCAAGTGATAACAACCTATATATTTTCTTTAATTGTTATTTACAGGTGTGTATAGTGCGCTTCTATGGGGTCCAACACACAACTTGTAATGACTTTTGTGTTTGGCTATAAAATTTTACCTAATGGGCTAAAATTGCTTACATGCAAAAAGTAATCAGGTATTCATATACTTTATAAAGTATGGCATTATTAATAAAAAGAATAAAATATAACGTTTTTCTCTGATTAAAAAGTAATCCAAGACTTCCCTGGTGACACAGTGGTTAAGAATCCACCTGCCAATGCAGGGGACACGGGTTTGAGCCCTGGTCCCGGAAGATCCCACATGCCGCGGAGCAACTAAGCCCGCGAGCCACAACTACTGAGCCCGCATGCCACAACTACTGAAGCCCACGCACCTAAAGCCCATGCTCCACAACAAAACAAGCCACCACAATGAGAAGCCCGTGCACCGCAGGGAAGAGTAATCCCTGCTTGCTGCAACTAGAGTAAGCCTGTGAGCAGCAATGAAGACCCAACGCAACCAAAAATAAGTAAATAAATTTAAAAAAAGCAAAAAAGAAAAAGTAATCCAAACTTATTTTAGTAAATCTGGAAAATACACAAAGGTGCAGAAAGCACCTGGTATTTATCACTCAGCTATAATTACCATTATTTGAAGCATTTCCTTTTTTCTATTTTCTATACATGTATATAATCATTGTGTGATATATATATATATATATATATATATATATATATTACATATATATATAATTCTGAATTCTGCTTTTTTCCCTTTAACGTTGATGTACAAATAATTCCTCCGTGTTATTGAATATTCTTTGACTATAGTAGGAATGGTTAAGGCTTTATTTGGTTAATTTTAGGTTATTTGATCCTTGACATGGCTAGATATTTGGTATTTCCAAGAAAATATTGCATAAAGGATCCTTTTCCCCTTTGTTTATTAAAAATAAATGTATCTATATTTCATCTACAGGGCAAGAGCTGCTTGAAGGGAATTAGGACCTATATGTTTTATATTAGGAAAAATGCAGTCAGATATCTGGCACTGCCTATTCTGTTTCTTATTTATATTCTGTACATTGTATTTTTTTCTGGTAGACTAAAATCACAGAAGTAATTAAATTTCAGTAGGAGAAGTGATTTCTCCAAATTTGGAGGGTTCAGCTCAAGATGATGTTGAATGTAAATGCAATGTTTTACAGAGATCAAACCGTCCCTGCTACACTTGTGCCTCCGTTCCACGGCCCCGGCCCCGGAATTGTAATCACTGAGGGTGCGGAGGGGTTAGGATTTTAAAGGGTAGAGTGACGTGTTCATCAGACAAGTGATCAGAGGCAGCACAGAGGCGTTGGAGTACACAGCCCAGTAGGTTACTTGTTAGGCAAGGCTTGAGGTCAAGGACAGAGGTGAGAGTATATGGGGAAGGACTTCTGCTTTTACGGGGTAACACCCCCAGTTTCAACTGGCTTCATTGGCTACACCTCTGTACCAACTAGGTGAAGGGTTAATTTAAGTAGAGAGGAACCCACATTGACATATGGCTGCCCCATCTTCTAGGAGCTGAGGCTCTCCCTCTTCGTAGTCAAGTAGGCATCAAGAGACCCACAGGCCAGTCGAGAGGACTCTCAACATGGAGGAGACAGAGGTCTGACCTGGAGAGTTCAGACCTGGAGAGATTAGACATGTCTGCTCTTGGCTGGAATGGCCAGGGGCACTGAGCTGGATGGGGACAGTAAAGCCTGCTCCTGGCTCCACTGGGCAGGCGACCCTCAGTGCTCAGAGCATGTGGACCACCCCCTACCCCCTCCAATCGAGGCCAAGGAAGAGAGTCTTCTGGTCTCACCTGGGGGCACAGGTGCCCCGTCTGCCCACTGTCTAACTCACATCAGCTCATTCTGTGTCTCAGGGGCGCCCCTCCGTTCTTTGCCAGCTAGGTTTCTGAGTTTAAGCCACTCCACTCCTGATACCAAAGTGTGTATTAATTTCCCACGGCTGCCGTAACAAAGTGCCGCAAGCTGGGAGGCTTAAACAATAGAAATTTATTCTCTCCCACTTTTGGAGGCTGGAAGTCCAAGATCAAGGTATCAGCAGGGTTGGTTACTTCTGAGTGCTCTGAGGGAATCTTCCGTACCAGATCTCTCTCCTTGGCTTGTAGCTGGCTGTCTTCTCCTTGTCTCTCTTGACATCATCTTCCCTCGGAGTTTGCCTGTTTCTGTGTCCAAATTTCCCCTTCTTCTTTAAGGACACGGTCATACTGCATTGGGGCCCACCTTAATGACCTCATTTTAACTTGATGACCTCTGTAAAGACCTTGTTTCCAAATAAAGTCACATTGAGACACTAAGGGTTAGGACTCCACCGTATCTTTTTGGGGGGACACAATTCAACATCACAGGTCCTGTCCCTCACCTACTGGTGAGCTCAGGAGGTCCTGCTAGCCCTCAGTAAATCCTGTTTTTTGACTGAATGTTTCTCTGATGTGAAGTTTGAGTTATGTGTCTTTTCTAAAATGAAAGCAGCAGAGCCCTTCAAAACACTTCCATTTTGAAGGATTAATTTGACATTGGTTCTTTACCTGGAGAACCTGCGCTGTTGGATGTGGATTCCGTGTTGATTCAGATCAATGCAAGGAGAAAACAGAAGTCTTTTAAAAAAATGTAATAGAAGTTGATGCAGGACACATCTGGGTTTAAGGTAGAGTTATCTGGCTACTGATTATCTCAGTGGGTCACCATCCTGGTGTGTCATGGTGACAGTAAGTGTCCTTGTGTCCAAGTCTGTGTACCAGACGCTACTGTGGAGCTCCTACTTCAGCTCCACAGATCAGCTGGCCTCAGTGGGTCCTAATGATACCATCTGTGCTCTCAACCAGTGTGGAAAACTAGCAGAGCTGCCTAGCATACCGGGGAAGAGATGAGTGTCTGAAGCCAGTCTGACTGGGTGGTAACCAACTGTGGGACCCCAGGCAGGGGACCTAAACTTTCTCTGTCTCAGTTTTTATCTGTAAAATGGGTATAGTACTAATGTTTACTATCTATATCATGGGGTTGTTATGAGGATTAAGTGAATTCGTATTTGCAAAGTGCTCAGAACTGGGTGTGACACTTAATAAGCACAATGTGCATTTGTTAGATAAAAATAATGATTGAAAGCTTATTAGAGGCCAGGCACTATATCAAACACTTGAAGTGCGGTATTTTTTTTAAAATTAAAAACACTTTTTATACATTTTAAACATTACTTTCTGTTTACAGTTATGTAATACAAAATACTGGCTATGTTCTCTCTCGCCCCTAAATTGCCCCTGCCCCCCACCCTCCCCACTGGTAACCACTAGTTTGCTCCCTGTGAGTCTGCTGCTTTTTGTTATATTCACTCGTTTGTTGTACTTTTTAGATTACACACATAAGTGATATCATACAGTATTTGCATTTCTCTATCTGACTTGTTTCACTTAGCATCATGCCCTCCAAGTCCATCCATGTTGCTGCAAATGGCAAAATTTCGTTCTTTTTTTATGGCTGAGTGGTATTCCCTTGTGTACCACAATCCTCTTTATCCATTCATTTGTTAGGTGCAGTAGTATAACAATGCTAGGGGGTTGGTGACTCTTATCCCTACTTCACAGAGTAGGAAACAGCCTCAGAGAGGTTCAGAGACTATTCAAATTAGAAGAGAATTAAGAGGGTAGAGCCAGGCTGCAGAGACAGGTATGTCTGACCATATGCCCCAGCTCTTCACCCCTGCAATGCTGCCTGCAAATGTGGCCTGAGAAGTGGTTCCCCTTCTGTTAACAAATGAATCAACAAGTACTCCTTGGGTGTCTACCAAGTGGTGGTAGGTACATGTCCACAGTTGGACAGAATAATGATGACATTTATAAATTAAAGACACTTGAATGTCATTTCTCACTAGTAACTTGAAGAAGGTCTGTGACCTTCTCTGGAGTCACCAACGATTATGAGCAAATCGTGTTCTTTGTGAATTTTATCCTATTTAAATTTTGAATGAAGCCTCCGTAAAAGGTTTCACAGATGATGACTTACAACTGAGTATCCTCCCTAACTTACATTATCTTATCTTATTTTTACGTTATCTTACATTGTCTTATTTTCTAATACAGATCAATCAACAGGACCCCATATGTTAGAGTTTGCCTCTGATGAATATCCATGCACAGGTGTATCTGATGTGATTAGAGTTCAACCTGCTGGAAAGGGGAAGGTAGAGAACACGTGTGATCTGTCTATCCTGGACCAGTAGATGGTCTAGAAGCGGCCAAGGTCAGCCTCGGGGAACCATGGATGGGCCCAGGGCATACAATCATGGGAATACACAAGTGCAAAAGTCCCATTTTTCAGCTGACTGTACAGTTGCACAGATAGGAAAGGTGTGTTGGTGGGGAGAATGTTCCCAAAAGGTGAGTTACCATGAAATTTATTATCCAAACCAGGACTCTTTTCAGAATAAAAGAAGGTGCTAATAATCATTATGACAGGTTAACCAGTGTAAACTGGGACTGTCCTGGGCTAACGGGGTGATGGCCACCCTGCAGCAGGCTGCGGGGCTGAGAGAGACCTGGGTCTGGGTGCAGCCCTGGGGGGAGGGGCAGCGTGACGGTCCCTACTAGGGGCTGCAACAAGAGCACAAGCCAGGGCAGCCTGAATGCAGGTGTCGCTGGGCTGCTGGACTGTCCCGATACGGACCTGCAAGTGCTGTCGTGAACGGAGGCACGAGAGAAAGCTTGTTTGAAAGTATCTGCCAATGTGATTAATTACCATACCTCTCTCAGTAATTTCTCTGGGTATTTTTCACTTGGAAGCACATGGTCCTTTCTTCTGACCTAGCGGTGTTGAGCAGTTATCTCAGGAAATTACCATTATCAAAGATTGTGTGTGTGTGCGTGCACGCACTGCGTATATGCAGCACTCATGGGGTCAAACAGGTGTAACTCAAGCCCTATCTCGGTTCCTCCCCGGGCGGGCTCAGCCTGGTGTGGTGCTGGAATTCAAAGCCAGGTGGAAGATACCTGTTGAGAAGGAGACGGTGGCACGGTTTCAGCTGTGACAGGTAGGAAATGTAGTGTGCTCTCCACCCTGGCTTTTCTGCAGGCAGGTACCATGCAGGGGGTCTGCACTTACTGCAATGCAGCTCTGGAAAGAAATGTCACAGGCTGCTGGGACAGAGAAGGAGGGCTGTAAAACAGATCACAGGGGCTCATCCAGGATGCCCTGTTGTAGGCTGCAGGGGTTTGGGAGGGCTGCACGCAATGGGACTCTGGTGATTTGGGAAGGAAATGAAGAGGGACAAAAATGTATCAAATGGCAACAGTTAAACATATTTTTTAATTAAAAAATTTTGGCCAGATTTATTCATCCTTTGAATCCAAAGGGTTGAGATTTTTCCCAAAGAACGCCCTCCTGCCTTCAGGGCACGTGGCAAATGGTAAGACCCAGGTTGGTCTCATAGTCTGTCTTTTTTTCCAGACTCCCCCATCCCTGTCACTATGCCTTTTCCTGAAATGTGCATAACGTAGAAGGGAAGTTTATTTTCACTTACTGCATTTACAGAATAATTTTGTGTTTCTTGGTCTTTGCTTTTAAAATGAATGGCACATCCTGTATTTCTTATTCACCAAAACAGCTAAGTACGATAAGCTCTAAGTTGAGTTGCTTTTACTTATATGGGTCTTGCGAGATCTGGTGATTTGGACTGCCTTCGGCCCTCCCTGGAAGAAGGGTACCAACATTTCTTATGATTGCTCACAAACCTCTCTAGCCCTCGAGGTACAGAGTACTGAACTGTTTTCCTTCTCTTACAAGGAAAAGAAATGTATGATGGAGTGATTTGCAATGTACCATTTTATATATGCAATACATTATGATATAACTGAAGATAAAATACAGCTTAGAATTTCCACATACTGATATTTCTTAGTGATGGGAGGTATTCAGAGATTAAACACACACACACACACGCACACAGAGCTACCTTTCCACTCTTAGTATAGAAAAGTTTCCGTGTACAAACTATCGATAGTATTAAGGAGACCTGAATTCAGAATGTTAGTTTTTTTTGTTTTGTTTTGTTTTGTTTTTTTTTGCGGTACGCGGGCCTCTCACCGCTGTGGCCTCTCCCGTTGCGGAGCACAGGCTCCGGACGCGCAGGCTCAGCTGCCATGGCTCACGGGCCCAGCCGCTCCGCGGCATGTGGGACCCTCCCGGACCGGAACACGAACCCGTGTACCCTGCATCGGCAGGCGGACTCCCAACTACTGTGCCACCAGGGAAGCCCTGAATGTTAGTTTTATAGTCTCTTTTGGTTAGTTTGTGAGCCTGATGCTTGAACTGATTAAAGAATGTTATGAAATTAATTTCTAAACTTATCAGAACAAAGTTTATATAAACTCACTTTAAAAGCACTATTTCTGTTCTGCTCAGCCCTCTGGGTTGGGAGAGGGAATATGGGGAGTGTTATAAAAATCAAAGAAAAAACCCAGCCTTTTGCAAGGATTGCAAATTTGGAATTACTAACAGAATATTCTTTTAATCCTAGAGCTTTTGGAAAATCATCATCTTACCATGGGAAAGCAAATAATTTGGCTTTCCTTTGAGAGATGCTCTGTTTTGAATGTGGGACTTTGTTTTGTGTTTCATAAATAGAGACAGCAGAAGAAAGACATTTTCTAATGAGAGATGATATTTACAAATGATGGAAAATTCTGATACAAATGTGATACAAATGATGGAAAATTCTTCTTTTGTTTGTCTTGTTCGTCGTTTTCCCACAAACTTAGCTTGGTGCCTAGCACATTAGATGTTTAATAACAGTTCATTGAATAAAGTGCAATTGCAGGTGGATGGCACATTGCTTCCTCTCTGCGGTCTGTATGTTGTGTTTTTCGCCCAACTTGTCACTAGATGTCTCTCCGTGTCCGTGCTAGATCGGCGGTAATGTGCATACGCATTAATGCATGCAGATAACGCCTGCAGTCCGGGCTAGGGAATCCTGTTGAAAGAAGGGCTCAATTCTCCTTTTTTGCTGGGCACCAGTTTCAAGTGCTCTAGACGACTTGTGTACACAGACAAAGCTGGTGATGTTCGTGTTAAGTTGTTGGAAGAAGGAACAGAAGGGGCTATTCTCCTTTAGTCGGGATTAGAGTTCTTAGTTCTTCCCTATCCTGGAAATGTTAGGAAAATTTTAGAGTCAGCGAATTTTTAAATTGGCCAGGCACAGACTTGAGTCATTGGTGTGAACACTCCCTCCCTTTGTTCCCTCCCCTCCCCCTTCTCCCTCCCTTCTCTTTCTCCTTCACATTCTCTCTTGCCCACAGGCTCCTGCGCACACATACACTTTGATGGCACTTTCTGTGTCAACACACGTGTGCTAGAGCCTTGTAAGTGTTGTTTAGGAGAGTACATTTGTCGAACTGCTTATCTGTGATTATTGGGGGGCAGGATCGTCTGCTGTTGAATAGACGGGACCCACTCTACTAATGCTGCCTTGTGGTCAAACTTTGAATTATCAAAGTAACCGAAATCGTTGGGCAGGTTCCCCGGACTGTCCGTAGTGTTTCCCCTGGGGGTGCAGACGAAGTCTTAGATGGGGGATGCTGAGGCCTGGGGAGAAACAGCCCACAGGGTTGTGGTCATTGCAGCCCTCATTGTAGCCACTTTTCACATCCATGTGCTGGGCTATTGTAAAAACAGTAGAATAAAAAAAAAAAAAACAGTAGAATTAAAAAGGGAGAGTCTTCTGGGATAAATCCATTTCTTTGAATAATATATACTCCTCACCCCCCGATTATGGAAGTGATACATTTCCAGTGTAGAAAACTTGGAAGAAACAGGAAAGTATCATGAAAATAATAATCCTTACCGTTTTAGAAACAAGATTGAAATCAGATGGTGTTTATAATTTTATATCCTCTTTTTCATATTACATTATATCAAGAACATACCCCTGTATTATTACTCTTCAAAACCCAACTTTTAACGGTAATGTATTTATTCCATCTTTTGCCCATGCTTCACTTCGTTTAATCATTTTCCTATTCGTGGACACTTAGGTTGCTCCAGATTTACTTCAGAAATGATGCTGAAATAAATACTGTTATATATACATTTTCACATCTCTGCTTAATTCCTTAGAATAAATATCTGTAATTGGAATTAAAGGGAGGACACATGTATTCTTGATATGAAAGCAGAATGCAAACTTTCTCAGGAAGAATTCTCCATCCTTTTCATTATATGTTTTATTTGTTATATGCTGGTATTCTTTTTTTTATAGACTTGGGGCTGGATCAGGGGATTCTGATACTAGGATTGTACCTGAAGTCTGGAAAGTGTTTCTCATGTAGCATCTCTTCACATAAGACAACATTAGGGGTAGGAAAACTGGATTGTTGTGTTTTGCAAATAAACTATTTTTCTCCTGGTCTTACACCGGTAGCATGTATTTCCTGCAAACTTAACTCTGAAGGTTTCTATCAGAAAAGGTTGCTTTTCATAACCCTATTATATGGGCTCAGTTACCCAGCTTTATAGGGTTGAGAGGGTCTTCTGTCACTTGGAGGGACCTGTGAGTGGTCACCTATGAATTATTAAGGATGCCCATCACTCAAGGAAACACTTTATCCCAATCACTGTGATGGCGGCTTAATGTAGGTGACAGACGCAGGGCTCGTCCTGATCTAGAATTTGCAGTCTAAGGGGCAGAGTTTTGGGGGTGTTCCTTGTAACACTCCATGTGTCTTCACCAGATAGGACACATTTTATTTTCATTTTCCAAAAAAATCCAAAATGTAGTGGTTTGAAATGTGACAATGTGACACATTGTGACAAATGTGACAATTACTATTGAGAAAAGCTCTTTTTTTAATTTTTAAAAGATTGACATTGAATTAAAAGGATATTTACTCTTTAAAGCCTTTTTAAAGTAAAGATAAATTCATTTCTAAAAGTCAGCTTTTGGTATACAAGAGCATCTCTTAATGTTTTTCAAATGGCATTCCTTTAAAAAACATAAATTAAATAAAATATGTATTTCCTTCCTGAAATCTGGAATGCTTCTGATTTTGGTATTTTGGGAAAAGGGCAGAAAGTGTTTTAAACCTATGTATGCACAAGTCTTTTAACATTCTTTTTCTGCTCTGGATTTCACAAATTATGGAAGTTGTGGCTGAGAAACAACACAAAAGAGGAAACAGGAGTTCTGTTCGCTGTTCCTTTCCTGGCCGTCCTTTTGGTATCCTGACTGTCAGATTTCCCACACTATTCAATGTTCATTGGTGCGTCTAACTGCCTCAAATGACACAATGCCCTGGAATCTGGCCTGGCATGAGCCTCGGGCACTGTTGGACACGGCTGATCTGGGCAGCGTGCCTGGGGAAGTTGGCCGGCAGGGTCTTCCTCCTCCATGGTGGATTCTTGGTCACCCCCAGTCCTCTGATGCTGAGGCCTTCGTGGGATCCTGGGCTGCTCGTTGCTGGATTCCACCCAACTCCACCCTCTCTGAGCCCAAGGCTTACATACCCTTCTCCATCAAATTTCACTGTGTTCTGTTGACTCAACAATCTGCTTCTGTATGAAAGCTGATGATGTATCGAAAATGACCTTGATGCTGTGACAGCCTCTAAGACCCTACCAGGCAGGCTATCACAGAACAGAAAGGCTCACAGACCACATAAGATGCTCAAATCACGTGGTTTATTCAACCAATTCAAGACATGCCGTGAAAAGCAAGGAGAAATTGATGGGGTGATGAAAGCACTTAGGATCCAGTGCCTGCAGGGTGGAAAGACCATAATTCCAGGATTCTGGAACCCTGGGCTACGTTCTGACTGCCTTTCCGCTGCATCAGCCTTGTCTGTCCATGGTGTGCTTACAAGGACTAGAGCTGAGGTTAAACAAGGTGTTCAGTAGATGAAAGGTGCCTGAAACCAGCACATCCTTGCTCTATTGGAAAGATGCCCAGCCAGTAGCTGTAGGTCCCCAATCAACCTGCAGACTGGTTGTGTTAGGCAGAATAATGGCACCCAAGGATGCCCACGTCTTAGTCCCTAGAACTGTGAATATGTAACTTTACATGGCAAAGGGACTTTGCAGACGTGATACAGGGGCTTGCAATGGGGAGGTTATCCTGGATTATCTGGTACGTCCAATGTAATCACAAGAGTCCTTTTAGGAAAGTGGGAGGCTGGGGAATCAGAGTTAGAGAAGATGTGATGATGGAAGCAGAGGTCAGAGAGATAGATGTCTATTTTTTTTAAATTAATCAATTAATTTATTTTTGCTGTGTTGGGTCTTCGTTGCTGTGCGAGGGCTTTCTCTAGTTGCAGCGAGTGCGGGTCACTCTTCATCGCGGTGCGCGGGCCTCTCACTGTCGCGACCTCTCTTGTTGCGGAGCACAGGCTCCGCATGCACAGGCTCAGTAGTTGTGACTCACGGGCCCAGTTGCTCCGCGGCATGTGGGGTCTTCCCAGACCAGGGCTCGAACCCGTGTCCCCTGCATTGGCAGGAAGATTCTCAACCACTGCGCCACCAGGGAAGCCCTAGATGTCTATTTGAAGATGCTATACTGTTGGCTTTGAAGACGAATGAGGCGACCATGAGCCAAGGAATGCAGGTGGCATCTAGACGTTGGAAAAGTCAAGTGTTATGGACTGAATCGTGTCCCCCATCCCAGTTGAATTCATATGTTGAAATCCTAACCATCAGTGCCTCATGGTGTGACCATGTTTGGAGATAGGGTCTTTGCAGAGGTAATTAAATTAAAGTGAGGTCGGGACTTCCCTGGTGGTTCAGTGGTTAAGACTCCATGCTTCCACTGCAGGGGGTGTGGGTTCGATCCCTCGTCGGGGAGCTAACATCCCGCTTGCCTCAAGGCGTGACCAAAAAAAAAAAAAAAAAATGAGGTCACTAGGGTGGGCCCTAATCTAAAATGATTGATATGCCTATAAGAAGAGGAATATTTGGATACATCCTATATGACTATGCTGTTGCAAGATATACATATCTTCTGGATTATGCTGTATGCTTACTCACTACCTACGGCTAACACAGTGTTTACTGAACACATCAATGAATTTCACCTGCCTTGCACGAGCCACTAGCTTACTTACCATCTAAGTAATGTACCCTTTGGGTTTCAGTCACCCCATTTATTTTTCTTGTCCTCTATAGTTGTACTGAATATTTAAAAATACAGCAAACACATTATAGCTGCTGTATTCCCAGGGTGCTAATACATGAACAATATTTACATTTGGAAATGAAGGTCTCTGTAGGCAGTGCTACCCTCACCATCATCCTGGCAATGAAATGGGGGAATTCCGTGGCACATGGAAGTTATCAATCTCTTCTACTCTGTCTTCTTTTTCCCCAGCTAATCTCTTCTTTGAGCCTCTGGCCACACTTTTAAGTGTTGTCTGTGGCTACTTTCAAACTACATTGGCAGAGTTGAATAGCTGTGACTCAGACCATCTGACCCACAAAACCTAACATATTTCTTATCTTAGGAAGGAAGTTTGATGATCCCTCCTCTAGAGGCCCAGAAAAGAAATATAACTATTTCAATTTCAAACTTGAAGAAACCAAGCCTCTGGAAGGTTGTTTACTTTCCTAAGGTCCCCAACCAACTGGAGATGGGCAGTGCCAGGATTCAACTTCAGAACTCGGGCTGTTTCCAACATACCATTCTGCTTTTAGGGGACCTTGTATTTAGTTTGTCTGGTCCACTTTTTCTGCCTCAGAAAGGTGATTTTTGACCTGTCTGACTGAGCTAGTGTTGTTCCTGATCTCTTTTCCAACTTGGCAAACTCACATCCAGTACATTATATTTCTGGGTTTCAGCTATCCTCTAATTTATTATGAAGCCAATAAATAGTTCTTTATTCTGGCATTAAGGTTGTTGAAAGAACTAAGGTTGTGTCAGGTAAAGTTATGCTCTTCTGTGAAATGATACTAGTTATGTATCCAGAGTGAATCATTGAAAGAAAAAAATTTTTATGTTGAAATAACCAGATTTATAGAAGAGTTGGAAAGATAGTACAGAGATTTCCTGTATGCTCTCCACTCCGTTTCCCTTAATGTCAGCATCTCATCTAACAAGGTATCTTATCAAAACTAAGACATTCACATTGGTACAGTACTGTTACTCAGACTACAGGCTTTCTTCTGATCTCACTAGCTTTTCCACTAATGCCCTCTCTCTATAAAGGATCTAAGCCAGGATACCACGTTACATTTGGTCATTGTGTCTCCTTAATCTCCAATCTCTGGCAATTTCTCAGGCTTTCCTCATCTGTCAAGTCTTTGACATTTCTGAAGGAACTGGTCAAGTATTTCTTAGAATGCCCCTCAACTTGAGTTTGTTGGATGTTTTCTCATGGTGAGACCGGGGTTATGGATTTTGGGGAAGAAGACCATGGAGATGAAGTGCTTTTCTTTTTCTTTTTTTTTTTTTTGCGGTACGTGGGCCTCTCATTGTTGTGGCCTCTCCCGTTGCGGAGCACAGGCTCTGGACACGCAGGCTCAGCGGCCATGGCTCATGGGCCCAGGCGCTTCATGGCATGTGGGATCTTCCCGGACCGGGGCACGAACCCGTGTCCCCTGCATCGGCAGGTGGACTCTCAACCACTGCGCCACCAGGGAAACCCGAAGTGCTTTTCTTATTGTTTCATATCAGGAAGACATGATATCAATATGACATTACTGATGATGTGAACCACAATCACTTGGTTGGGTGACTAATTTTAAATGATTAATCAACACTGTTATGTCACGCTCATTTTGCACTCAGCAAAATGCTAGGCACTTATTGGGTAAGAGAATTGAGAAATAGCATAGAAAATAACTCAGAAAAAATGGGTAAGAAAGTATTCTTTTTTTCCAACTTCACTGAGATATGATTTACATAAGCTGTGTAAGTTTAAGGTGTACAACGTAACGATTGGATGTACGTATATGTGGTGAACAAATCACCACAATAAGCTTGTTCACATATCCATCATATCCGTCATCTCACATAGTTACAATTCTTTTTGGTTAAAATTTTAAAAGTCTAATGTCTCAACAATTTTCAGAAAGTATTCTTTATAAAATGTACAAGAAAATTATTAAGACCTCAACGAGGTAAGTAGGGAAA
>NW_006771034.1:34557-43456 GCF_000442215.2 Lipotes vexillifer
AGGGAAAGAATAAATAATTCACAAAGGGAAAAAGTACACATTAAGAAAACCTTGTAAAAACGTTTAGCTTCATGGATAAACAGACAATAATGATCATATCCTAACATTTATTATAAATATGGGACACAAACTTAAAATCTTAATTAGAAAGTTGGTACAACCATTTTTTAGATATAGTATGACCGCAACTATTTAAAAGTGTGTAGAATAAAAAAGACCAAGTCATAGAATAAATGTTAATAGTGATTGTCTTTGGATGAAGAGTTTGTGGGTGATTGTTTTTCTGTTTTTGGCCTTTCTATATTTTTGGAAAAATGAACAGTGAGCTACATTAACTCAGAAGCAATGTGGGTTAGTGGAAGGAACACAGAAGTTAGAGTCAAACCTGGTTTGAATCCTGATTTTGCTACTTAATGGCCTTGAGAATGTGGGTACGTCGGCACCTCGGTTACCTTATATGCCAAATCGGAATAGTGAACTAATTTTGTAGATGTTTGGGAGATAATTAAGTGATACAATAAATCACTTTGGAAGCACCTGGCACCAGTTATATTTAACATTATCTTTCTTAGAAGATGTGGCGCCCGCCCTTGGAATTTTTATAATCTCCTTAGAGAGACAAGATTAAAATACATTAATGAAACAAAGTACTGAGAGTAGTGGGACCTCACTGTAGCTATTGTAGGAGTTCAGAGGAGGTGAATAAAGGTGGAAGAAAGCCGAGGAAAGTTCTAAGAGGCAGGTGGGACTTTTGCATTCATTCAACAATGAATACTTTGAATGTGTAGACACCATTCTAGTCATTTTGGATGCACATTCATCAAAATATTTATTAAGCGTCCACCACATGCCAGGTATTATTCTGGGAATTGGTGGTAGAGGGGAGAACAGAATAGACCAAAATACCTGCTTTCATGGAGCTCCTATTCTAGTGGAGGGAGCCAGATAATAAATAAACAGGTAAAGCGTGTATACATTAGTGCTATGGTGGAAACACAGCAGGATGTGTGTATGTGTATGTTGCAATGTTAAGTAAGGTGACAAAGGTGCTTACTGCTCACACACAAAGATGAGTAAGAGATCTCCATGCCTTTTAACAGCTCACTGGGGAAGAGAGTCTCAAAAACACAATGGTTAGCATTCAGCAGGGCAAGTTCTATTCTATAAACCCAAGAGGATGAAAGACAGACTGACAGACTTTGCCTGGGGACTTAGGGAGGTCTTCACAGAAGAGGTGATGTTTCAGCAGAACCTTGAAGTGAGGCAGCAGTTCCCGAGGCAAAGGAGAGTAAGAGGGTGCCCCAAATGAAGGGAGTATGTCCAAGGGCACTGGAACATGATTGGGTGTGGAGTCTTGCAGGACACTTGGGTGAATTGGGAGCATAGGGTAGGGAGGGTTTGAAAGGTAGATGGGGACCTGAAAGTGAAAGGCTCTTCTCAATGGAGATGGAAAAGTTTGGATTTTTTCCTATAGGTGAGGGAGGTTGCAGAGTTATTTAGTCAGGGGTAGGCCTGAATATTCCTAGCATTGGAAATCAGATGGGTAGTGATGAAAGAGGAAAGAGGGTGAGAGAAGGGAAGGTACTGAGTTCATTGAGGGTCTGCAGGGTCTCCTGGTGGAGTGCCCAGTGTGGCCGGATGGTGATGCTGAGCTGAGTCAAGTCAGGAGGAAGGGTCTAGATCTGAGTGCACCTCAAGTCTGTAACTGGATCCGCCTTCCTAGGGTAGTTGACTCCACCCCCTAAGACCCAATATGTTGATTAGATTAAATCAAAATCTTGAAAAAATTAAAACACGGCACCCATTTACCCTTCTGCAATGTGGAGCCCGTGGCTTCTCTTACAGGGAAGTTAGATAAATAGGAGAATACAGTAAGTCCCCTACATATGAACAAGCTCTGTTCTGAGAGCACGTTCGTTAAGTCCAATTTGTTCCTAAGTCCAACAAAGTTAGCCTAGGTACCCAACTAACACAATTGGCTGTGTAGTACTGCGCTGTAATAGGTTTATAATACTTTTCACACAAATAATACATAAAAAACAAACACAAAAAATAAAACATTTTTAATCTTACAGTACAGTACCTTGAAAAGTACAGTGGTACAGTACAACAGCTGGCATCCAGGGGCTGGCAATCGAGAGAACAGGCAAGAAGAGTTACTGACTGGAGGAGGGAGAGGAGGTGGGAGACGGTAGAGCTGAAGGGTCGTCAGCAATAGAAGACGGAGGGCTGCAATTTCACTCACGCCTGACGTTGATGGCACAGGTTCTGGTTCGTTGCTGGACTCAATTCTACCCTCTTGAAAAAAACAATCCAGTGATGTCTGGGTAGTAGCTCTTTTTTTCTCATCAAAGATGACATGGTAGCACTGGGCTGCGTTCTGAATGGCTGCTGCAACCTTCGCATACCATTCTACATTTGGGTCCTGTGCCTCAAAAACTAACAGTGCCTCCTTCTTTATAAAAAATTAATTAATTAGTTAATTAATTTTTGACTGCGTTGGGTCTTTGTTGCCGTGCGTGGATTTTCTCTAGTTGCGGCGAGTGGGTTTCTCATTGCGGTGGCTTCTCTTGTTGCGGAGCACGGGCTCTAGGTAGGCAGGCTTCAGTAGTTGTGGCACAAAGGCTCAGTAGTTGTGGCTCACAGGCTCTAGAGGGCAGGCTCAGTAGTTGTGGCGCATGGGCTTAGTTGCTCCACAGCATGTGTGATCTTCTCAGACCAAGGATCAAACCCATGTCTCCTGCATTGGCAGGTGGATTCTTAACCACTGCGCCACCAGGGAAGTCCCAACAGTGCCTCCTCATATAAAGAAAATCCCCTTGCCATTTCCTGCATCGTGAATCTCTTCAGTTCTTCAGTTATTTCTTCTTCCTCTTGTCTCTCTTCGTCTTTTCTCTGGGCCTCCAATTCCATCAGGTCTTCATTAGTAAGCTACACAAAGTAAGTACACAAAAGCACAACCACTTGTAGAGAATGCACATGCGTGACAGTGTACGCCAGGCACGTGAACTGACTTACGTGATTGGACATGTGAACGCACATTCTCATGTTTGAAAGTTTGCAACGTGAAGGTTCGTATGTAGGGGTCTTACTGTATCTATGCTCTGCCAGCTAACACTGATTATTTCCCAGCTAGATTTTCTACTTATGGTGGTTTTTTTTTTTTTTAATTAATTAATTTATTTTTGGCTGTGTTGGGTCTTCGTTGCTGTGCGAGGGCTTTCTCCAGTTGCGGCAAGTGGGGGCCACTCTTCATCGCGGTGCGCGGGCCTCTCACTGTCACAGCCTCTTCCGTTGCAGAGCATAGGCTCCAGATGCGCAGGCTCAGTAGTTGTGGCTCACGGGCTTAGTTGCTCTGCGGCATGTGGGATCTTCCCAGACCAGGGCTCGAACCCGTGTCCCCTGCATTGGCAGGCAGATTCTTAACCACTGCGCCACGAGGGAAGCCCTACTTATGGGTTTTAAAAGTATCATTACACAAACTTTTTTTTTTAGTGAAGGAAATTAAAAGTAGGCGCACACACTCATAGAAGCCAAGGTCATCCCTTTCTCCCACTTCACAACCCTCCTTTTTTAGATGCTTGTGTTTTCTGTACATTTTCCTAGCTTTCAGAAGTAACTTTTGGCCATTTTCTTCAAGTTGCAAATCCCCAAGGCCTGAACATTTACAGTGTGTTATTCCTGGGGGGCCCCATTCCCTTTCATTTCAAGTCTGTTATGGCTTCCTTACCTGAATTGCCTGCTGATGACATTTAGGTTTTTGTCTTAGGACCCCTGAATCCAGAAAACTGGTCAACCCTCTCCCAACAAGATTTTGACCTAAGTTATCCATTAACTATTTTTCTTTTTCTTTTAAAAAATTGTAAGTTTATTTGAGCAAAAATCTGTTCCAGCTGGGCAGTGCAAAACCAGAAGTGCCTAGGACTGCCCCCAACGCCTCCACCTTCAGCTCTTTTTCGTGATCCCTTTCCTTCTTGAAGGATATCTTTTGGCTGCTGTGGTCCTGAAGAGGTTGGTGTAGCCCCTCTCTCTTTCACACTCTCTGGCTGGCTGTTGTCTCTCTCTCTCTCTCTGTGTGTGTGTGTGTGTGTGTGTGTGTGTGTGTGTGTGTGTGTGTGTGTGTGTTTCCATGACTCTTTCTCCAGAGGCTGCTGGTTGGAGTGAGCTGGTCCAGCCCTCCACTGGGAGGAGGGCGGTTTCCTCCCCACAGGGGCAGAGCTGCTGTCACTTAGTGAGGTTAACTGCCTTGTCAGATGTTGATGTTTTCGCTCCCCTTCCTGTTTCAATTGGAATGAATCACATTTGAAAATATTTCCATCCTTTTAGTGACTACCTTGAATAACACATATTTTTCATTAATATTTACCATAACCAACATTAACCTTGCTCTTTTTCTTTTCTTTTTTAAAATTAGCACAATTATTTCTATTATTATCTAGTTTCCCTCAGTCTCCAGACTGAGTTTCACTAAAATGGATTACTGCCCAGGTAAATTGAGAAAGGTAATTTCTGGAGACTCAGAATTCATTGGTGGACATAGAAAACAAGCTTATGGTTACCAAAGGGGAAAGGGAGGAGGGATAAATTAGGAGTATGGGGTTAACAGATACACACCACTATATATAAAACAAACAACAAGGATTTGCTGTATAGCACAGGGAACTATATTCAGTATCTTGTAATAACCTATAATGGAAAAGAATCTGAAAAAAGAATATATATATATATATATATATATATAATAATCCAAATATATATATATATATGACTAAATCACTTTGCTGTACACCAGAAACTAACAAAATACTGTAAATCAACTCTAGTTCAATTAAAAAGGAAGTTATAAAAACAGTCTCCCAGTCTGGAAGGTTTCCAGACTAAATATAGAAACTTGAGACAAAAAAAGAACTCATTAGGGGAAAAATGAAAATTATGGTGGACAAGTATAGAGAGTTGCCTAATAGATTTACTCCAAACTATTTTCAACGGGCTTCCTCCTCAACTCTCCCCCTCCAAACCATGCTAGTTACAGAGGGGTCTCCAACGCTGAGCTTTTAGTTAGTTCCAGTATTTTATAACAATTCTTCGAAATGGGAGAAAGGAACCAGTGTCTCCATGATATATTGAGTTTTGTAATTCCAAGAGACTATTGTCTACTAAAAATCGACCTTCTCTGTCCTCCCTTTCATGCCCTTTTAATGGATTAAGGGAGAATCATTACAAAACAGTGGAATTTCAAGACAGCTGCGTTCACATGCCTGCTTTCTGAGTGGTTGGTGGCCACCTGCTGCTGAGGAGCTGTTTCAAAGGGGAACTGGACTAACTTCCTTTTTGAGCCAGAGTTGCAGCATGAAAGTGGCATCCATCAAAATTCCTCACACAGTCGCATCCTCTTTATGAGTGCACTTCCTCAGAGACCTCTGGGCATACACTGAAGGTGTTAGGCAGAGCCCTTTCAAAATCCAGACGTGTTTTCCAAACAAATGCCAGATTTCCTGGGACTGTTGGTTACAGTCGCCTAGTCCACAAATATAGTGCATCTAAGATCGTCTGTCTGGATAATCTTCCCTTTTCAGTGTTTATTTAAAGTGGAAGTGATGTTATCCAGACCCAGCATATGAATGAGATCATGTCATGAAGTTTCGTTCTGATGTTGTTTTCTCCCAGTCCTGTGGTGACATCAGGATCTGAACACAGATGGATGGCTTCGATGACATTTGAAGGTCCCTGCCATTTCTAACCTTCCATGATTGTTGGGAAATCACTGGGGAGAAGCAGATGTCACGTAAGGTGGCAGGTCAACCCGTCTAGTCATTCGCAGTCATGGCAAGATACCATGGAACCATTATTAGTGTGCTCTGAAAAGACTCCTCTTCTGCTTTTTTCAGAAATAGATTTTATTTTTTTAGAGAAGTTTTACTGCACAGCAAAGTTGAGCAGAATGTACAGGGATTTCCCACATACCCCCTCACCTCCACATGCATGGACTCCTCCGCCATCAACATCTCCCACCAAAGTGCTACACTTGTTACAATTAATGAACCCCCACTGACACATCAAAATCACCGAAAGTCCATAGTTTACCTTACAGTTCACTCCTGGTGTTGTATATTTTATGGGTTTGGCCAAATGTTTAATGGCATGTATCCACCATTATGATGTCAAACAGAGTAGTTTTGCTGTGTGTTGTTGCTTTTCAAAAATATATATTTTGCTGTGTATAGAATGATTTCTTTAAGGTCCTGCCTGAGAAGATGAATGGTTGAATTCTATTTTTTCTGCTAAGATTTTGGGCAGGAGAATGTTTTTCATGAATGTCTCATGAATTGTTAGTGGATATTCTCTGCCAAAAGGGTTCCATGACCGTATGAGTTTGTGAAATTCTGGAGAAAAATCTGATGGAGTCATCATTGGGTATTTCTATAGCTATTCTGATTCGGGCATACAAATATACGATTTCTAGGTCAACTTAATTATCTAATTAAACCTAAATTTCACTTCTGAGAGAGTGATGAAGAAATGAACCATGGACATCCTAGCAATCTGTCCTCATATCTGTTTTTAAATTAGCATTCCCTTAAGGATTTCATCCACTCATTTGTTTCGTTTGTTCATTTAACAATTATCTATTTTGTGCCTTCCCTGTGCCAATACTTAGGGACACAATGCACCTTAACAAAAGGGAGAGCGTGACAGAGGTGGCCAGTCACTGCCCTCCTTCTTTAGTATTGTTGAGCGATCGGCAGCCCAGGACAAAGACTTTCCCATATTCTCTTGTGTGAGGAGTGCCGCGAAACTAAGTTCTGGCCAATGGGATCTGACCTTGAGGGGCTATGGACAGGGGCTGTTATTTGGTCTCTGTGCACTGGCCTAGGTGTACACATATCAGTAACTGGCAAAATGGAAGCCATGTATTTTGAGTGACATAGGAGGAAATCAGAGATGGGACTTTGATGATATGGGCTGGCATTGCACTCTTTAAATACTTATGATTAGACCATTATGTGAAAGAAATAAACTTCTCTCAGTTTAAGACACTGTTATTTTGGCCGTTGTTACAGCAGCCAAATCAGTAACCTAACTAACTGATCTAGAAAGGATTTCCAGTGATCAGGCCTTGTCATAAGATTGGGTATATGAGATACCCATCTTATAGAGAGGTAAGAGACTTATAGGAGGCAAGTCAAACTGTGTCTAGTGGCTGTCTCAGTTTATGTGAAAGGTCTGAATATTGAAAGGGAACATTTAGTCACTGAAACTGCTCATCCCCACATGTTGAAGGAGGAAAAGACCCAAGCAACTGAAGTTCCTTTGAATGATAGTGGAGACAAGGCACAGATTCTTTTCACTATTTTAGCCAGCATTCATAGAGAAATAAGGCCAGCTTTCGGTACGACAGCTGAATTTTCCCAGTAAGCCCAGGTGTATGGGCAGTTGACATGGATTTAGAGGTTTTAAAATGATCGACATCTATTTTCCTAATTCCTCCTATACATCTTTGTAAAACACATTCTGGTATTGTAAACTTTCTTTTATCAGCTTGCTACCTCTATCCACAACATAGTGGGCATAGGGAAACACACAAGTATATATTTAGATGTGGGTTAGGCATAAAAGAGCTTTTTTTCTTCAACAAGGAAAAAAACCTCCTCTATTTATTACTAAATGCGACATTTTAGATCTGAGTAGACAGCAAGGACCTTGTGAAAATGTGCTAAGCTTCCACATAGTTAACAAGATGTCACTTTGTGAGAGAATTTTCATAATTAATGAACCAGTTCAATTTGCTCTGCCATTTGACTTTGATTAATATGTCGTGGAGTATTCCCACGGGGACTCTTTCCAGCTGGTTTGGGGAGGTCTTATGTCTATATCCTGTGCATGTGCGTGGATCAAAGCTCTGGCATCCAATATCTGCCTCGTTAGGTCAGGGAATAGCCGTGCAAACTCAGTGACAATCCTGAGGTCCTGCAGCAGGCCAGCACGTGACCCACATGGACAAACCCAAACCCAACAAGCATAAAATCCAAACCAAAGCTATTTGGAAAAGGGATTGCGCCACTCACTGCCTATTTTATGGCATCTTAGAAGGAGAACTTATATAAACGTTTATTCCTAATTCTGCCATGGATTTGGCAGACTGAATGAAATGACTTTAGCATCATCTTTAAACATCTGGTTAAACTTTGCTTCATTGCAAATGCAGTTTACGGGGATAAATGTTTTGTATGACAAGGTGAATCGATCGGTTTCCAATCAGTGCAATTTTCTGTTAGAAACCACTGTAGGTATCTCAAAGAAGGAATTTGATACAGGCGTATCTTGGAGATATTGTGGGTTTGGTTCCAGACCACTGCAATAAAGTGAATTTTGCAATAAAGAGAGTCACACGAAATTTTTGGTTTCCCAGCGCATATATAAAATGTATGTTTACATTATTTTATAGTCTTTTAGGTGTGCAATAGCATTATACCCCAAAAACAATGTATATACCTTAATTAAAAAATACTTTGTTGCTAAAAAATGCTAACCATCATCTGAGCCTTCAGTGAGTCATAATAGTAACATCGAAGATCACTGATCACAGAGCACCATAAAAAATATAATAGTAATGGGAAAATTTGAAATATTGCAAGAATTGCCAAAAAGTGACACAAAGACATGGAGTGAGCAAATGCTGTTGGAAAAATGGCACCGATAGACTTGCTCAACACGTGGTTGCCGTGAACCTCCAATTTGTAAAGCATGCAATATTTGCAAAGTGCAATAAAATGAGGTGTGCTTCCCACAGAGAATATGCAGTATATGATTTGAGAGGGATGAAGGAGGAAAAATGGGGAGGCAGCGTTACCTAAAGATTAGTAGCTGCGGGAAGCCACTATCCCCTTAGGCTTTTTTT
>NW_006771034.1:43565-58982 GCF_000442215.2 Lipotes vexillifer
GTGGGATCCTCCCGGACCGGGGCACGAACCCGCGTTCCCTGGATCGGCAGGCGGACTATCAACCACTGCGCCACCAAGGAAGCCCTACCCTTAGGCTTTTTAAAAGAAATTAATTAATTAATTATTTTTATCAGAGTATAGTTGCTTTACAATATTGTGTTAGTTTCTGCTGTACAACGAAGTGAATCAGCTATACATACACATATATCCCCTCCCTCTTGAAACTCCCTCCCCCCCCCATCCCACCCATCCCACCCATCCATTTAGGTCATCACAGAGCACCGAGCTGAGCTCCCTGTGCTATACAGCAGGTTCCCACTAGCTAGCTATTTCACACATGGTAGTGTATTAGGCTTGAAGAATCCACAAGGAACATGGCGGGACTCTCAGCTTTGGTTTACTTGGCCACGAAACTGTTGTTGCTAAAACTGAGCTGACTTAGCCGAAACCACAGCACTGCCTTTGCCGCTGCTGCCGCCGTTGCCAGAAGCACCGCAAGAAGGTGAAAAAATCGCGTCTCCCTTCCGCTCACCTTCCGGTTTGCTGCTGGTGCCTCCCATTGGTAGAACCCAACAGGGGGCTGGTTGGCCAGGGAACCTGGGAAATGTGGTTTTCAGGCTTTCTGCCCCAAGGCCAGATGGGAGAATAAAGAAGGGAGAGAGTGGAGCTGAGGGACAAAAGACTCTAGTCAGCACCCATTTCCAAGGACATATCCTACGTAAATTTAAAGTAGATGCACATTACTTGATTAAATTAATGAATGAGATACATTTTGTTACTAGTTAAGATATCACTTCTTTAAACCCGTCTCTGTGGAATCATATAACATTATAATCTAGCATATACATACAACTCTGAAGTTGTATAGATGTTGATGGATAATATATTTAAAAGGTTCATGTTAATGTTTATTCAGACTAATTAATCCAATTGGCTTTATTGGTAAGAAGCAAGACCAAAACAATCATTTACATCCTAGGTCTTGGCCATGCCAATCCTGTCTTTCTACAATAACAAAAAAGGATCAAATTTAAACAGAAAAGGTAGAGAAGGAATGAGATGAAACATCTTCCACTTTGGATAAGAACCCAGGTGGCCCCTCGCCTGCGCAGGTATCCTCCCAAAAGCATCCCCAGCCCAACAATACCTTGGAGAGATGTGAAATGCTCAAGGACTTACTGCTTCACGGTGGATTTCTGGTGGTCGAAGCAAGTCAAGGACATGGACACTTGAGGGAACAGACATAAAACCTTTGCCCCACTTTGTGGCCCAGCAGTGTTTAATATCCCTATTAACAAAAAGAAAAAAAAGCCTCCTGGTCTTAGTGGCATTGTATAAACAGGACTGGATAATTTTCTTTTATTGAATTCATTCCTATCTGTTCATGTGGGCCTGAGAAGTGTGTCTGGAGGGCATTTTCCTTCTTGGTTGGAGGTGACTTGACAGACTAGCAATTACTGTCATTACAAGCCCAGTTGTATAGCTGGAAGATCTAGGCGGCTGCTAACTCTGGAGCAGCCCTGGACGAGTGGGAGCAGTTGAGACCACACTGAGAAGCCAGGGAACTATAGACAAGTAATCTGCAGGGGGAAGAGGCCCCTTTGATCTTTGCACCAGACAGCAATTTCAGCAGAAGCAGAGTCGACTTGGTATTTTTTTACTGCTGGGGAATAGGCAAGACTGACTTGTATGTGTAGGTGTTGCCAAGAGGAAGTAAAGATGAGCTTTAGCTTACCTGCATCTTAAGCTGTGCAAAGAAAAAAGGTTCACATTTTTGTTAAATAGAAATGGTCTAAATATTTAATAAAGGCAAATCATTTGTTATTTAATGTTTTTAATCACGTGGCCAATTTCAGCTCATGTAAGATCAGATGCTTGCTGGTAATGGCTATTTTCTTTTTGATCCTTGGGGTGGGCTCCAAAAATTCAATTACTTTTGTTAAATTCAGTACAGTGCTTACCCTCAGATTTCCCTGGAAGCATCTGCTGTCAGGCTCCAGGGAGACAACGGACTTGTACGTGTGCCTTTGGAAATGCTTCTGGTTTATCGTTATGCCAATTTGAAATATCATAAAGGCTGTTTATATAGAGACTGGTCCAAGGAAGAAACTGGATCTGGATGACGGGCATCTGCTCATGTCCTTTGTCTTGGTTACAAGACAGGCATCTCATCACAAGCCATTCTGACTTGGTTAGGAGCAGCAGACGCCTTGGTGCCTTTGGAAAAGTTAACGGAAGCTGCCAGAAGGCCTGTCTGTGAGTCTTCTTGGTTAAGCACCTAATTCAGCTCATCAGAATTTACTTTCAGAATCACAGTCAATTCTTGAACTAAATAAGTTATGGACCCTCTAACTGGATGGGATGTAGGGCGTTTATGATAGCCACTGAAATCTGATTTTTCAACATATACCAAAGGGCTATCAATCAATAAATAAAGAGGGAATGAACAAAATAAATTCTCTGCTTATGGCCATTGATTTCCTGGTAGAATTCCCCTTTTTCTAGTGTCTCCAGGAAATGTCTTCCTTGCTTGTGTGTGTGTCTGCCAGGCCTGCCAGTTCTTGGTCAGCTATGGGAGAGGTTGTGTTCAGAAGCACACACCATGTGACATGTCAGGCAGATCAAAGCAGGGATTTCAGGGCTGACTACAAGGGGAAATGGTTAGTGATTAATAAAAGGATGTGGAATTGGTCATGTTGACTGAAAGAGCCCAGAACCTTGGCGAAAGTCTCCCAGAGGCTGCCAAGATAAAAAGAGTGGCCGCGATGAGTTATTTTGGGTGAAGCTTGCAGGTGTTAATGCCTCTGGGTGAGGGGAGCTGAGTAAGACATTGACTCTCTCACCCAGGCCGTGGACTCACCTATTATAAGAGCCTCTTCAGCTCTAGCCATAGTTTTGGTTTGTTTTGAAATGGAGATTTTAGGGGCCATCGGGGACCTACAGCAACTTGATAATGATGTTTAATTCTGAGAGTCAAGCTGTGGTTTCTCATTTGCCATTTCTGGCTTTTCATTGCTTCATGTCAATATGTTTTGTTTCCAGACTGAAGATCAAAGAAACTTTTCCCTTGCACTTGCTCACTTTTCTACCGTGTGTGTGTTCTAATGCACTGATGAAACCAAATAAATCCCCTGGGAACATATGTGTCTCCTGGCTTCTCCACCATGGCTGTAGCCACTGCGCACTTTTTGGTAGCTCAGTGGTGGGGAGTAGAAAGTGGGAAGGGAGGTGACACAGAAAGTGGATCTTGGGAAAAAGCATATTAGAGGCAAGTCCCGTCTCAGCAAGGGGACTTAGCAAGTCTCACGTAACCAGGTTAAGATCTGGAGCTGTAGGGTCTGGATGCTGCTGTGTGTGAGTGCACGTGTGTGTGTGTGTGTGTGTGTGTGTGTGTGTGTGTGTGTGTGTGTGTGTGTGTGTGTGTGTGTGTGTGTGTGTGTGTGTGTGTGTGTGTGTGTGTGTGTGTGTGTGTGTGTGTGTGTGTGTGTGTGTGTGTGTGTGCGCGCGCGTGCGTGTGTGTATTCTTGGGATTTGGCAAACAAATCATGGAAACTCCAAATAAATTTTCCACTGATTGCTTGGGAGACTTGTGAGCTTATCAATTGCCTCATTGAGTTTTTAAGCCACTTTCCCCAGGGAGTGATGATGTGTGATCCCTTTTGCAATCTTCATGAGTATCTCAGGATGTGACGTCTCTGTAAGGAGTAGATTCTGTTGATCCTAACCAAGGCACAGTGCAGTTTCTTAACTTCTGAATGATGCTTTCCCCCTTGTGCTTTGCCCTCCTTCAGTCCTCTTCCAGCTCCTCCAGCCTCCAAATAGACCAGTGTTGTGGACAACATGGCAAGTTGGGAAAGTGTGGAGGGATGTGTTGGTTCATCTTCAGAGCAGACTTGAACTTTATGCGTAATCTTGTATATTAAGAATGGTTGGGAGTAAATAATGATGGAGGTTAAAATGATAAGCAGTTATGGGCACTGGGGACATGGGTGTTTGTTAATTTCTCTGTACTCCTCTGTAATTTCAAAACATAAAAATGTCAGTTGAGGGATTGGAAGGCTGATGTGGAGAGCAGTAAGAAAGGACAAACTGACCAATGTACCCTGGGTGCTTCAGACCTTTATGGAGAAATATCCGCATCTCCTATGTATCAGTTCTCATGTGCCATGTAATGCCACATAGTAGCACCCCAAAAGCCATTGACTGAGAACTATAATTAATTTTGATTGCTCTTGTGCCTATGGATGTGGCTAGGATGGTCCTGTTCCAAGGCCTCCCCTGATGCTGAGGTTAACCACGGGGTAAGCTGAGGCAGGTTCTTCTCCAGGTGGTGGCAGAGGTGCAGGAGGAAAATGGAAACAAGGGGAGCTTCTTAGGCTTAGGCTGGGAAGTGGCACACTTTCCTTCCACCCACATGCCATGGCCAAGGCAAGTCCTATGGCCAAGTCCAAAATCAACACGCAAGAAAAAAATGGTCTGGTCAAGGATGTGGATGCAGAGAGGGGCTAAAATTTGACCAATCTTTATGTATATGTGGAGAGAGAGAGAGAGTGAGAGAGAGAGAGAGAGAGAGAGAGAGAGAGAGAGAGAGAGAGAGAGAGTCCCTATAAAATCATCTCTGTAAATACAATTAAAATATAAGAATATAATGTGTTTTGTTATATTACGTACTATGTATAGTATACATAGTTAATAATATAGCAGTATAGGTGATTCCATATGTGTACGATTCTAGTTCATGTATCTATCTATACGATTCCAGTGAGAATGCTCCCATCTGTCTTTCTCAGAGTTCTTTTTGGCTTAGTCACTGTGATACGGCGTTGGGGAGTTTGTAGCTGCCCTGTTAGATGATGATCTCCTTTGGAACAGAAACAACATCCTAAACTTTTCATCTGTGATGATATATATATATATGTATATATATATATATATATATACATATATATATATATTTTAATAAATTTATTTAATTTATTTATTTTTGGCTGCGTTGCATCTTTGTTGCTGCACACGGGCTTTCTCTAGTTGTGTCGAGCAGGGGCTACTCTTCGTTGTGGTGCACGGGCTTCTCATTGCGGTTGCTTCTCTTGTTGTGGAGCACAGGCTGTAGACGTGCAGGCTTCAGTAGTTGTGGCGCACAGGCTTAGTTGCTCTGCAGTATGTGGAATCTTCCCGGACCGGGGCTCCATCCCATGTCCCCTGCAGTGGCAGGCGGATTCTTAACCACTGTGCCACCAGGGAAGTCCCTGTGATTATATTTTTGATTCACTGGCCCCTGGCAAGTCCCCGCTAGCTTCCTGGGTCAGCAGCTTCCATGGTTTCTAGGCACAATCCTCTTAGGTTGAGCTGGAGGAAACAAGACTGCACTTAAGCCAGGGAGGAAAGTCTTTCACAGAAACTCTTAACAGTAAGGACATTTTGTTTACAGACGGGGAATAGTACTACATCTGGGTCAGCTGTGTCTGTCCGCACCTCCTCCTTGAGACTCTCCCAGCAGTGATGGAGCTGCCTGGGTCTCTCCTTCCTTAGATGGCCACCTGGTAGCAGGCCACAAGGAGGCCACTGGTGCCCCATGAAAACAGCGTGTGGCAGCCAGCTGGTCTGACTTCCTCTGTATCAACTGGGCAGAGTCCTGGTAATGTAGGCAGACACCTCACTTTGGCAGTTTGTTGGCTCTCGGGAAATATTACAGAATGTGCTTGGAAAACTTTAATGTGGAAGGAGAGGGACAAAGGACTACTACACTTGAGGAGAACTGGGGTGCAGTGATGGAAGGGGGACATGCTGGTGTGACACCGAGAGAGAGCTATTTCAGGTGGATGGTGGGGGGGGGGAGGGGCAGCTCCTCCGAGGAGATGACATTTCAACTGAGTTCAGTGTAACAGGAAGGAATCAGTCATGCAAAGACCTGGGAGAAGAGATGTCAGGGTCGGGAGACCATCAGGTGTAAACATCTCAAGGGAGTAACAAGCTACCCTAACGTCTCCCACTTCCAAAGGTAACCTTCTCCGATATACCCATACTTTCTTGTGTTTCAGAAGGAAGCATTCTTTCAGAGCCCATGAGTGCACTAAGGAAGACCTTCTTCCAACGGGATTGGTTATTTATTTTTTTTAAATAGACGTTACCTTTTAGAGCAGTTTTAGGTTCACGGCAAAACTGAGTAGAAGGTTCAGAGATTTCCCATACACCCCCTGCCCCAACACACGCATGGCTTCCCCACTACCGATAGCCCTGGCCAGAGGGTACATTTGTTACAGTTGATGAACCTACCTTGACATGTCATCATCACCCAGAGTTCATACTTTACATCACGGTTCACTCTTGGTGCTGTACCTTCTATGGGTTTGGACCAATGTATCATGACATGTATCCACCATTGTAGTGGATACAGAGTTTTCACTGCCCTAAAAATCCTCTGATTGGTTATTTTCAAATACAGTGAAACTTCACAAATGTCATTTACATAGCAAAAGAAGAGCAGCCAAGTACAGCCTTTTTCGTTTTTCCTCTTTCTTTAAGATTGTAAAGGTCTTTGACGTGTGAAAGGCGGGCTTTTTATTAACTCGGCATTTGTATCATAAACATAATTCCCAGACAAGCAGGAAAGTCCCAGAATTCTGAGTCATTGATGTTTGAATAGACGTTTTGTAAGGCCAGGCATTTGCTTTCACAAATAAAGCATTGATGAGCTCAACAGTTGCTTGCAATGAACCGGGAAAGTTTTGTAATATGCACTTGGCCTTCAGAAGACAGTGCTGTGATTTATAACAATTTTCCCCTCTTTAATCTGTATTCAAATTACAAGAAAATTTCTCTTTTTGGCCACCTGTCTTGGTCAGTGCTCAGTGTGAGGGAGACCCATATCTGAAAATAGAAAAGCAATTAAGCAAGTTCATGTGGAAAAATAAGATATTCACCTGACATACGCTAGATATCTGCTCTTGGTATGTGGGCTGCAGGGCTGCAGTGGTGTCTTCTTTCATGATGGGAGGTTTAAGAAAATGAAGACGGATTCTGTTTGTGAAATACCAGTTTGGCAGATGTATGATCTGTCAAAAGAAATGGTTCTTTCTTTCTTTCTTTCTTTTTTTAATAAAGTGAATGGTGTTTTTTTAAAAAAATTATTTCACTTATTTTTAGTTTTGGCTGCATTGGGTCTTTGTTGCTGCATGCGGGCTTTTCTCTAGTTGTGGCAAGCGGGGGCCACTCTTCATTGCAGCACGCGGGCTTCTCATTGTGGTGGCTTCTTTTATTGCTGAGCACGGGCTCAGTAGTTGTGGCTCACGAGCTTAGTTGCTCCGCGGCATGTGGGATCTTCCCTGGCCAGGGCTTGAAACCGTGTCCCCTGCATTGGTGGGCGGATTCTTAACCACTGCGCCACCAGGGAAGCCCCAAAATGGTTATTTCTTATTCCGGGCTGCTGGTAACACAGCTGGAATGTTTTAATACACTAGTGCACTTCATTAATAGAAAGGTCTAAAAATAGAAATGGAGAGCTCAGAAGGGGGCGGAGAATAGGTAGTTCAGGCTCCAGTCTCAGACTTTTGAGAATGAAATACCTCATGAGGACTTTGCCAAGAGCAAATTGTGGGCAACACTAGCTACCCGCATTGAAGAGAATGCGATTCAAAAAAAGAGAACAGTTCAGCTTGATATAAAGAGCTGGAGTTGGATTGGGGACTCAGTGGGCAGAAATTGAGGAGATAGGAGAGCCTCTGTGGAAATAAGGTCATAGAATTTCAAATACCCAGGTCATGGGCTTAAGTACCTCCTTTCCTCTCTCTCTCTCTCTCTCCCCTAAACTTGCCATTTTCTTAACCATTCCAAACAGGTTATTCCCTGACTCAAACTGTCCATTTGGGCAAGGAAGTGCACGCTGAGAGACCCCCATTATAGAGGGTAGGGAATACAGCTATCTGTTCCAGGAGGTTAGAGAGGAAAAAACCATGGCCCAAACATGCGGGCACAGCTCCCTTGGCAGTGAGGAATCTCTGAGTTCTCTGTTGTCTGATGAGATCAAATCATCTCCACCCTTGAATCTTTGGGTCCTGGAGTGGGTCTCAAGGCTCATTTGCTCCCTCACTTGGTGCAGGATCTCTCCGTAATCACAATACTGACTCTTGTTTGAACCCCTCTGGTGATGGGTCACTTCTTCGTGAGTCTGCTCACTCAGCTAGGTCAATCCAACACACACCATCACGGCAGTATGATGTAATCTCCTGGTAAATTTAACAAAATCCTTACTGCCTGGGGCTCACTCTCAGTGACTCTGATAGAATTGTTCTGGCGTCAGTATTATTTAAAACTCTGCCCATGATGCCAATAAACATCCAAGGTTGAGAGCAATGGCTCTGCTGTTTTTTGTACTGATGGAGGTCAACTTTCCAGGAGCTACCACCCATCTAAGCTAATTCTGTCCTCTGGAGTCAAGTCTATCTCTTCTTTTACATGACAGCCTTTCAGACATACGAGGTTGCTAACCTGCCCCTAAGTTTGTATCACTTCCCTGAGCTTTTTTCTTCTCCAGGCAAAGCCACTCATTTTCTCAAAAGTTACTCCTATTATGTGGTTTTACTTCCCTCACCGTCCTGATCTTAAGCTACATTGTCAGGATGCCACTTACAGTGTGTGTCTCTTCATGCTTTTGTTTCATTGTGAGCTCGCTGTCACCTAAATCCCCTCAATTTTCTCCCACAAAAGGCTTACAGCTTAGTTGGGGAGACAGGCATGCCAACAAACCAAAGCTTCCCCATCCTGTAATTATGAAATTGATTTTTAAGTTCTAAATGCAGGACTTTTATTTACCCTTATTATATTTTATCTTGTTCTGTTTACCTATTTAATTCTATCCTGCAAAAATACTGTAAGAGTTGCCTGCTTGGTAAGGCGTCTTTATATCTTAATCCATGTTATTAATAACAGTAACAATAAGAGACTCTATTTATTTATTTATTTATTTTTGTTGGGGGTAGGAGTTTATTAATTAATTAATTTACTTTTGCTGTGTTGGGTCTTCGTTTCTGTGCGAGGGCTTTCTCTAGTTGTGGCAAGCGGGGGCCACTCTTCATCACAGTGCGCGGGCCTCTCACCATCGCGGCCTCTCTTGTTGCGGAGCACAGGCTCCAGAAGCGCGGGCTCAGTCGTTGTGGCTCACGGGCCTAGTTGCTCCGTGGCACATGGGATCCTCCCAGACCAGGGCTCGAACCCGTGTCCCCTGCATTAGCAGGCAGATTCTCAACCACTGCACCACCAGGGAAGCCCCCAGAGACTCTATTTATTGACTGTAAACACTTATCGGCTGGAAGCACCACCAGATTGGATTGAAAGAGACAGAAATAGAGCCCCAACTTCTATGGGTAGGAAGTAGGTTGAGAAGGCTACAGAATCACCAACTAAGTGTTCTTACAGAAAATGAAGGATGCTCAGAGAAAGAGACAAGAGTCCAGAGGGTGCAGCCAAGAGCCACTTGAGAGTCCTGGGCCCTAGGAAGAAACTTGCACCATCTGTGCAACTGGAGTGCAGAATTGCTTTGGACCAGTGCTGACTGAAGCCTCCTGTTTCTCCCCTTTTTGAATGGGAGTGTGTATTGTGGTTTTTTTTGTTTTGCTTGTCCCACCATTGTGTGTGGAGTATGTGTCTGTATGTAGGGGTGAAGATAATTGGTCTCTATAGTTCATAGTATTCCGATGGTGATGAACAACCCTCAGCGAGTTGTTCAAGAAGAGCCACACTCAGAGAGCTTCAGTTATACTTGGACATGACTTACAAGGATGAGACTTTTGGCTGGTCTTGGGAGGATTGAGTGTATTTTGCATGTAATACGTGTCCAGAGGCAGATTGAATCTGGGCGCTGTAGCTGCTTGACCAGTAGAATATGGAGAAGTGACATTGTGCCAGTTTTCAGGCCTAGGCCTGAAGAAACTGGCAGCTTCTGCCTCGCATCTCTTGAGATGCTTATTCTTGGAATCCAGCCACCATGTTGAGAGGAAACTCAAGCTGCCCTATAGAGAAGCTTTCATAGGGGAGGAGCCAATAGCCAGAACAATTGCCAGCCAAGTGAGAGAGTCACCTTGGAAGTGATGGGTCAGCCCCAGTAGAGCTGCCTCAGCTTATTCCAGGTGGGGCAGAGATGAGTTGTCCCTACTGAGCCCTGCTCAAGATCAGATTCGTGTACACAGTAAATTGTTGCTGTTGAGTTAAACCACTAAGTTTGGAGCAATTTGATTCACAGTGGTAAGAACAGTGCCAGGCACTGTACTTCTGACTTTTCATATATTTTCTTACTTAATCCTCTGACATAGGCATTATTTCTCCTCCTGATAGATGAGAAAATTGGGGCTCAATGATTTAAGTACATGCCGAAGGTCATACAAGTAGTAAATGGCAATACTGGGATTGAAACTGAGCAATATTGGATTGTATCATCCTTTTAACCTCTAAAATGCTGAGTAGGACAGGGCTGAGGTAAGAGAGCCAGGCAGCCATTTAACAGATACTTACAGAGTGCTTTCTGAGGAGAGAAAAATAAATAAAACATAGTGCAAGAAAGTGATAGGTTAGGGAGGAGACAGACATGAAAACAAATAAATGCAGTTGAATATGATGTGCCATGATAGCCAAAGTGGAGGGATACAACCACACTTCCAGTTCTTTCTCTGTAGATTTTCTACCCTCATAAATATATACATGTTTTAATAAAAAAGTGATAGTGCTCTATAAATATTCTAGGACATTTTTTTCACATCTTTCTCTATCATGTATACAAGCCCACTATTTTAAACTGATAATCATGATTTATTAAACTGTCTCCCCCAAAGATGTTTCTAATATTTTTTTACTAGTGCATGCAATATTGCATCAGATATCTTTATATATATAACACACATGTGAGTGTTTCTTTAGGAATTGTTGGGTCAAAGGTAATCATTGTGATTTCTGAAAATTATTACCAGAAAAGCTTTATCAGGTTGTACTTTTTAAAAACATCTTTATTGGAGTATAATTGCTTTATAATGTTGTGTTAGTTTCTGCTGTATAACAAAGTGAATCAGCTATACATATTATCAGTTTGTACTTTTACCAAAAATGTATGAAAAGGCCAGTTTCCCCCACATTTCATTCTTAGGAACACTGCTTTTATCAGTCTGTTAAGTTTTTGCCATGCTGATGGGAGAATAAAGTGTTATTCTTGTTTTAATTTGCAGTTTCCAGATTATCAGCGCATTTCATTTGCTTTTGGACACTTGTGCATATATTTTTTTGGAATTTCTGGTTTACATCCTTTCCTGTTTTCTTTTTTTTTAATCCTTATTTTGTTACAGATTTTTATGAGTTCTTTAAATAGTCTAGACATTACTCTCATTAATTGTTGCAAAGATTTTCTCCAAGTCTGTTTCTTGTATTTTAATTTTACTTAAGGAGTCTTTTCTTATGAAAGCATTAAATGTTCATGATAGCAGATCTCTTTTTAAAATAAATTTATTTATTTTATTTTTGACTGCGTTGGGTCTTCATTGCTGCGCACGGGGTTTCTCTAGTTGTGTCGAGTGGGGGCTGCTCATCGTTGTGGTGTGCAGGCTTCTCATTGTGGTGGTTTCTCTTGTTGTGCAGCACGGGCTCTAGGCACGTGGGCTTCAGTAGTTGTGGAACTCGGGCTCAGTAGTTGTGGCTCACAGGCTCTAGGGCACAGGCTCAGTAGTTGTGGTGCACAGGCTTAGTTGCTCTGCAGCACGTGAGATCTTCCCAGACCAGGGCTCAAACCCATGTCCCCCGCATTGGCAGGCAGATTCTTAACCACTGCACCACCAGGGAAGCCCTGATAGCAGATCTTTTAATTTTCGTTTTTGGAAATTCTGCTTTTGTCTTGGTTAAGAATGACTTTCTCCAAGGTTACAAATTCTCTGTATTTTCTCCTAATGTTTAGAGTTTTTTTTTTTTTTTTAATGCTTAGCCCTTCAACCTATCTGGACTTTGCTTTGGAGTATTCTACACAGAAGGGAAGTCTAGCTTAATTTTTCTTAATAAATATCTAATTGTCTCGACACCATTTGTTTGTCCATCTTTTTCCCATTGAATTGAAACTTTATAAAAATGTTGTATATCTGGGACTGTTTCTGGACTCTGTTATTTTGTTGATTTATTTTTCTATTCCTGTACCAATAGCACACTCTTTTCATTAACTCAGATTTGAAGTATGTTTTGGTATTTAATAGTAGTTCCCTTTAATCTTTTCAAAGCAAAGTTCTTATATTTTCTTCTCATGATGAACTTTGAAATCAACTTGCCAGTTCCATAAAAAATTCCATTGGATGCTGATTCAGATTGCATTGAATTTATAGATTAATTTGGGGAGAACTGACATCTTTACAATTTTTTATCTTCCTGTCCATAATGACTGCATTTGCTTTATTAGAAAAACCAATATCATTACATTTTGTAATAGAGATTTTTTACCCTGGGTCTCAACCCTACAAACTCTGCTTTAATTAGTCTTGTTGTGATTCCAATATGCACCCAGGGGACAAAACCATTCTTTTTTTTTTTTTTTTTTAAATGTTAGTTCCTGTACATTTTTCACTAGGTTTATTTCTAGGTCTATTACATATCTGTCTGTTGCTATGATTCATGGTATTTCTAAAAAGTTCAAGTTAGACTACTACTTTATACCTTATGCCAGAATGAATTATAGATGGCTTAAATAACTAAATATAAAAACTAAACTATAAAAGTATTAGAAGAAAATATCAGAGGCGTTCAATTTGTTATTGCTTGCGTATAAGAAAGGTATTGATTTTGTATCTGATATTATTTTTTAATAGTATTTCCTTCAATTCCCTTGGGACAGCAATTTGTCTACGTGTAGGAAAATTTTTATTTTTTTGTCCACATTTATACTTCTTATTTCTTTTAGTTTTCTCTCTTTTTAAATAGGACCTATCATATGGAACAATGAAGGATGGTAGCTGTGATGGTTGTCTTGTTTTCAATCTTAATAGAAACTTTCTAATCTTTCATTATTAAATATGATAGTTTCTGTGATAGGCTGCATGATTTTACATCCTTTTTTGATGTAATAAGAGTTTTTTTTTTTTGGGTCTTGTGCTAACCTTGTCGTCTGGTTTTGGAATCACATTGATGTTAGCTGTGTAGAATGAGTCTGGATTCTCTTTACTTTTGTGTACTTCCAGATAGATGTATAATTTAAAGATTATCAGTTTCTTCATGGAACAGAAATTCAAATAAAAGTATTTGGTCTTGGTGCCATTGTTTTGTTTTAAGGATTCAAGCTTTGACTACCTATTAAATTTTTATAAAGGTATTCATCTATTCACATTTTCAGCCTCTTCTTGGATCAATTTTGATTAATCCATATTTTTATAGAAAATCATGCCCTTGAGATTTTCAAAAATTTTATGTAGTATTATTTGCTTTTGTTTAATAAAGTCTCATATCTAGAGTTAGGCCCCTTTTCCCCTTGTTAGGTTAATTAATATTTGAAATATTGATTCCAAATTAATTATTTGGAATTAACTAATCTATTTTTCTTTCACACTTCAAACAAAACTAGAACTTTAGGATTGTTTTCACTAATTTCTCTCTACTCTCCAACCCTGCTGCCTCCCATGTTGAGATCTTCTGGGATTTTTAAGTTGTAGATTATTATTAAAAATTTTTTAAAGATATTTCTAAGCGAACTCTGTTTTATTAGTTTTTCTGTTTACTGTTGATCTATGGGTCCCACCCCGTTTTCCTTTTTTTGAATTAATTTCTCTTTCTTGCTCGATTAAATCTATTAGAGAAGGCCTGTGTGTGAATCTTTGAATGTCTGTGAAAAACGCCTTTATTTTGTTTTTCCTTTTCAATGTTAATTTGGGTAGGAATCAGATTCTAGGTTCAAAGTAATCGTCCCTCAGAACTTTTAAGGTATTACTCAATTGTCTTTTAGCATCATGTCTTGTCAAGGAGAAATTTGATGCTGCTCAGAAACTCATTCATTTTAAGTAGCCTGTTTTATTCTCTCATGAAGCACTTAGGATTTTCTTTTTATCTTTGAACTTCTGAATTTTACAACAGTGGGGTTAAAAAAAAAAATCAAAGAGTAGGTCTTTTGGAAAGTGATGAATAGTTTTAATTCATGTTTCTTCAGCCCTGGGAAATTTTCTTTTTGTTTCTTTATTACTTGTTCTTTTCCATTACTAGAATTTTTTCTGTTCTGTGTTTCTAGAATTTTCATTAGATGGATATTGGCACTTCATACCTTTTAAAAATATATATTTTCCATTTTTCCCTTTTGGTGATATATTCTTAAATAATCCCTTGGCTCAATTATCCAGGTCAACAAGTTACTGTTTAACTGTGAACTTTCTCTGACTCCATATATTCACTGAGTGTTTTATTTTCTGAATCAATTCTTACAACTTCTAAGATTTCTCAGGTTTTCTTGTGTAATAGCTGCTTCTTAATCTATAGATCTGATAGCCACTTGTATCCTTTCACAACATGAAATCTGTTGATCCTTCTTCTATTTGCACTATAAACTCTGTTGCCATCAGTATTATTTCTTCTTCATAATGACTTCTGTGCTGCTCTTTCCTTAAGTCTTTGATTCTTTGTTATCTGCTCATCTCATCTTCATCTCGTTTGTCCCTCTGGGCCTGCTGTTTCTGATTACAGGTGCTCATCTCTGGTTGGGCTGCTGGGGGTTGGGCAGGATGGGCTGCTGAGAGGGTGTTCCGGCTTTTCTCAGTGTGTCTTCCACATCCACGCTCTGTCCCAATCAGCCTTGCTCTGGGCCCCCAGGAGGCTGATCTCTGCATCACTGGGCTCCCTTGCCCACTGCCTTCCAGTTGGCTCAGCCAAAGGGACACTCCAGCTGAATCTAGAGGACAGGAGGAAAGATCGGAGTATTGATCTCCCTTTCTCTCCTGTCCTTCCTCTGTCATCCTGGTTTTGGCAGAGGTGGTGTTTTCTATCTATAGTCAGAAGTCCTGGAGGGACACTTCTCCCCTGTAGCTACAGCTCTTCCTTGTTTCTGGTAACTGCTCCATCCCTCCTCCTTCAGGACTGGGGAAGGCCATGGTTCTCCACTGGTGCTGACCCCTGGGAGCTTCATCATCCTTGGATGATTCCCTCAGCCCTGTCCTTACCTCTTGAAATAGTCCATTTTCAAGTATCTCTTTGATCAACTTTTTGAGTGTGCTGTCCATTTCCTGGAAGCACCCTGATGGAGATGCTGGTGCAATGTTTTTTGTTGTGGCTCCTCCATATCCTCTCAGGGTTTCTTTGGCTATGGGATTAGTTGGAGAACTCATGTCAGCTATAAGAAATAACCCCCAGGGCTTCCCTGGTGGCGCAGTGGTTGAGAGTCCGCCTGCCGACGCAGGGGACACGGGTTCGTGCCCCGGTCCGGGA
>NW_006771034.1:59927-91088 GCF_000442215.2 Lipotes vexillifer
CCCGTGTCCCCTGCATCGGCAGGCGGACTCTCAACCACTGCGCCACCAGGGAAGCCCCATCTCTTCTATCTTTTATAAGGATGTGGAGCAGGGGGGGAACTAGGTGAATGTACTAAGTTTGTCACTTCGTCCAAATCTCCATCTTTTTGTTTAATATGACGAGTGTGGAGTGATTGGCTTAGGAGCAGTTCCAATGTGTGGTATGAAGAGGCTGCTAAAAGAAAAATGAAATCACGAGCTACTTTGATAGACATATATTGATACGAAAAGGGTGATTGATGATTCTGTATTCTCACAATTTCTGGGATACTATTTTTAGCTCTGGATATTGCAATTTATGATACGTATACACAAGTTAGGGTTTGTCAAGTGGAGGACATCTGCGACGGTGATTGTTCTAGAAAACATGTCATAAGGTAATTGTGGAGGTGGCTGTGGATATCCTGCATGGAGAGTGAGATATAAGGTGGGATAGGGCGTATGTGCATTAAAATATGCAGATTTTATGACAGCTGTTAATCTGCTGTGGATTTCTAAAGGGATCGATGTTAAGTATTGATTTATATATTCTATAAATCCTCTTCCCTTTAAAAGTATTGAGGCATTTTTTTTGCCTAACTCTGTTCCTAAACACTTCTTGTTCTCTAAGGTGACCAGCGGTGGCCTCCTATCTGGCATGTTTGGATCATTTTGTAATATTTTCTTCTTCTTGGGAGTTTTGGAAGTTGCGGTTCTCAAAATGGTGATATTTACCCTTTTAAAAATGTCCTTTTGGTTATGCACTGCCAGGGGAAAGAATGTGTACAGTTCTGCTCAGGAGAACAGGTTGCATAGTGGAAGGGGTGAACGCCTCCTTCCACAAAAACAGTAGCATGATCTTGTTTTGCCCCTTGTGTCTTCTTTCTCTTAATGGTAATGTCTGCGTGAAGGAATGCATCCATGAGCTTCTTTATGATGCATGATCTTGTGGGAAAGGGAATGGTAAATTCACCTTCCTTTGCACATGCATCCATTTATTCCATCTATCCATCCATTTATTCACTCGTTCAAGAAATATGTTGTTCCTCTTGTGAGCCAGGTATTATTTTAGGTACTAGGAATATAGCGTAAATATAAGCCTCATGGAGCCTTACATTCAGTTGGGGAAATAAAATAAATGAACTCATAAACATAGTAATAAGTGTGGTGAAGGAAAATAAACCTGGGTCACTCAGTCCGGGGGCAAAAACCCAGCCAAAGCATCTGATTGGCCACGAGAAGTCATGTGACCAGCCTTCCTCACCAGATGTAGGAGCAGGCAGGGTGGAGGCATTTTCAGCTTTGGTGGTGATATTGATAGGCTATGAAGGTAAACAGTATGTGTAGGTAGGAGTTCCCAAACGTGGACAAAGGGTTAAGAGGCTGACAGCCAAATCCATGGCAAGACTGTCCAGGACAGTCTCCGAAGATTATATAATCCTTCATGTAAATTGGTGCCAGTCCAACCTAGTTGAGGGGTCCAGGCTTACAGCCCAGTTACTGGAACCGCTTTTTTCCATCAACTTCTATTTGTGAGAGGAAACCCTTTATACAGGTTTGTTCTTAACAATGCTCTAGCTTTAGAATAAAAATTTTTTGTTGGGGTGTGTTCTTATGATCAAAGCTCCCGTTTTTCACCACACATGCAATCCATGAGATATTTGAGAAATTTACGACATGCATATTTTGGAGAAGTGTAGCCTGAGCGAGGTGTCAGACGCTGGGGGCATTTTGGAAAACCATCTGGAAGATAAAGACACCATCTGTGTGCTCTTAGGTAACCACATTATGGCTGAAGGCCCGGTGTTGGCGATGCCAATAGATGGGCAAGGCAGTGATTCAGCAAGGCAGCAAGAAGACCGTTTTTATTTCTACTATGAAGTGTTGTCTTTGTTAAAATAAATAAGATCATATTTCTTTGATTTTAGGTAGCATTATACTAAAGCATTGAATGGGCCTGTGTCCTTGCTCTGAAAGGCAAAACAGAAGTGCCTGGCACTGTTAACTTTAATAGGGTCAAAGTATATTAGGACAAAAATGATTCTGTTGAAAAATGTAAGTAGGACAATTATGAATGAATCTGTTAATTCTTGAGAAAAATAGGGCTGAATGGTTTGGAGTTCAGGCTTAGGACCCAGAGGGCTCGGGTTTGAATCTTTGTTTTGCTATAAGATTTTGAACAAGGAATCTAACTTCTGTGTTCCTCAGTTATCTAGGAGGCAAAATAATAATAACTCACCTGATTGTTGAGAGTTAAGTGAATTAATAAATTTAAGATCAATGCAGGGCAGAAAATCGGTGCTCAATAAATATGAGCCATTTTTATTTGTAATCATCCTCATCTTTCCTCATGGATGAATGTCAGAAAGACAGCCAGGATAATAGCAGGCCTTCTTCCGCATTGAGAGAGAGAATTATTAATTACTTCCATCCAACATGTCAATCCATTTTGTTTCCTAGGGGAACATAAGTCCCTGTTTATCTTGGGAGCACATCAGGACTCATCAAGTCAGAGATTCTCAAGGGGCCCTATGAAGCAGCTTTGTAGCAGAGGCTGGTGGCCACCTCCATTTGCCTTCAAAAATGTTCTAATTTAAGATCTCGACTTCCTGCGTCTTCAGAGCATAGTCCTGGGCATTGCATTGGAGTTGATCATGGGCACTTGAGTGAATTCAAAGTGCCTGCTGTGTCTGCACTGTGTACTCCAGTGCATGCCCATGGGAGCAACAGAGCAAGTGGTCAGGTTCTTAAATTTATATCATCAAATATAACTTTGAAAGTTCACTTTACACCTGTGTTTGGGGAGTTCAAAGCACATGGATCTATTTTCATTTAGGCAACGGGACAGCTTGCCCTTCTGCCACTCTTCAGGGCTCTTAATCCTGACAGAGGACCAGTCAAGAGCTGGACTGGGACCGTGAATGCTGATTCAAGACACATGCTGCTCATTCTATGTACCAGATTCTCTAGCTGTGTCTCAGATCAGAGTGCCAGACCCACCTCAGCCTGCTTCAGCCCAGGAAAAACTATGTTCCTGCCATTCTGGCATGAAATTATGCCTTGGGCATTTATTAATTCATAGGCAAATGAAGGATGTTTCCCAGCGTGATGATGGATGATGCCCATTAAGCCAGATTTCTCAATTTGTGGCTCTTGGGTTTCTAGTTTAAATGCTCATCTGAGTTGAAAAATACCCTTAAGATTCTCATGATATTTATTTATATTGAGATGTAATTGACATAAAAAGTTATATTAGTTTCAGCATAGCATAATGATTCGATACATGCATATATTGTGAGATGACCACCAAAATAAGCCTGGGTAGCATCCATCACCGCGCATGGTGATGATTTTAAATGGTACCTACATATTATATTTACTAAAGAAGAGTTGGCTGTTACCTCTAATGCTGCTAGCCTTTGAAAGTTGATGACATTCCACAAATATCCCTAGCTTTCCTTCACAGACCTTTCGGATGAGTCATCTGTGGCTTTATTTGAACTCACTCAGGAACGAGTTTTCAATATTTAGGCAATGAATTTCCTTAGGCCCCTCCCCCTGCTTCTGCTGCCTCTCCCTCCTTCTTGCCATGGCAGCTCCCATGTGTCGAGAACATACTACAGATCATACTGTGGTTGGCAGAGATGTCCGCATCCTAATCCACAGAACTTGTGAACATGTCCCTTTGCATGGCACAGCGGACTCTGTGGATGTGATTGATTTAAAGATTTTGAGGTAGGGAGATTTTCCTGGATTAGCCAAGTGGGTGCAAGGTAATCACAAATGTGCTTATGAAAAAAGTGGGAAGAGCAGAGTCAGAGGGAGATCTGAAGATGCTACACTGCTGGCTTTGAAGACGGAGGAAGGGGCCACCTGCCAAGGAATGCAGGCTGCTTTCAGAACCTGTGAAAAGCAAGGAAGTAGGTTCTTACCCAGAACCTCTAGAAGGAAGGCAGCCCTGATGACACCTTGATTTTAGCCTAGTGAGACCCACTTTGGACTTTTTAAAATCTATTTATTTACTTATTGAAGTATATTTGGTTTACAATGTTGTGTTAATTTCTGCTGTACAGCAAAGTGATTCAGTTATACATATATATATACATTCTTTTTTATATTCATTTCCATTATGGTTTATCCCAGGGTATTGAATACAGTTCCCTGTGCTCTACAACAGGACCTTGTTGTTTATCCATCCTATGAGTAACGGTTTGCATCTACTAACCCTAAGCTCCCAGTCTGTCCCTCTCCCACCCGCCTCCCCCTTGGCAACCAGAAGTCTGTTCTCTATGTCTGTGACTTCGGACTTTGATCTTCAGAATCATAAGATAATACATCTGTGTTGTTTAAGCCACTAAGTTTGTGGTAATCTATTCCAGCAGCCACACAAAACTAATACTCAGGTATCGTGTTAAGTTTTTTACACACATTATCTGAAGTTAATCCTCTCTACAGTCTTTTGAATTATGTACTGTTATCTTCATTTTGCAGAAGAAGAAACAGTTGTGGGGAGGTCCAGGAGGGCAGGTAACATTCCAATATATCCAAACTTGATGCAAATGTCCTTGTGTTCACTCCGTGCCCAGGCTTTGTAGATTTGGTATCATCTAAACATGTCTCTCCTTGTGCTTTTCCAGGTGGGAAGTTATGTTTCCCTTCATTTCCTCATGGAAACCTCTTCATCCTCTTGAGCACTTTTCTTATTCTTCTTTGAACATTCTGTAAGATACTGTAACTCATTGTGTATTTCTTGGAGGGCAAGAACTACCTCAGGGTCCTTGCATGTTCATTTAGTGTAAGTTTATAAGTAAACTGAGGAGGAAAGAAGGAAGGGAACATAGGTTCACAGAGCACCCCCTTATGTCAGGGGATTCCCATATATGATCTTATTTTATCTTCATGGGAACCCTAAGTGGTGGGTATCATAAGCCCATTTTATGGACAAGAAACTTGAGGCTCAGAGTTTGGATAGCCGGCTCAGGGTCAAAGTTTTTCTTTTTTTTTCTTTTAGCATCGCTAGAATGATTTAGTATTTATGGATCCTTAGAACTCTAACAGGTATACAGTAACATAGGGGTTAGCAAGCTACAACTCTTGGACCAGATCCAGCATGTGACCTCTTTTTGTACTGCCTGTGAACTGAGAATTGTCATTACATTTTTTTTTTATGTTACATGTATTTTATTTATTTATTTATTTTTAACCTCTTCATTGGAGTATAATTGCTTTACAATGCTGTGTTAGTTTCTGCTGTATAACAAAGTGAATCAGCTATACATATACCTATATCCCCATATCCCCTCCCTCTTGCGTCTCCTTACCACCCTCCCTATCCCACAGTTTTTCCATGTTGGAGTTAGGATTCGAGCCCAGGGCTACCCCATTATAAGGCTCATGATGCTGCCGGGACCACTGGAGTGGAGATTCCTGTGGAGGCAACCAGCAGAAGGGAACAGACTGCGGAAACAGACAGGAGGAAGAGGGAGATCAGACTATGTACTATGTGGTGGAGTAGACCCATGCCGGTGAAGCCAGAGCAGCTGCGGCTTGCCGTGTCCTTTCCCTGCTAACTGTCATCTGCCCTCCGGACTTCTGGGCAGGTGAGATTGTACAAGGGGATCGAGGCAAGGGGAGGAATGGAGAGAGCAATTTCCAGTCTATATCAGCGTGTGGGTTATAAACCATGGAAACAGATGATTTTCTTTCTGTAAGTGTTTTGAAATGGCCTATCAATGAGATTTATCAAGAACTCAGATATTCCCGGTAGCTAAATCGTGTTTTCAAAACATCATCTGTATTGATTTAAGAAACACGAGTATCTCATTATCTCCTATGTTTTGGATGCCTGTGTGTCTTGTTCGAGCCCATGTAAATAAATACATTTACTGAGTAAAAAAACAAGAGTCTACATTCAGGCATCTCATACATGACGTTGAGGGGAAAAAAGAGAGGATGCAAACAAAAATACGTGTACCGAAGTCCCAGGAACCTCATGCTTGAATTGTTTTTACTGGAATTTGCAAATGACCCATGTTCTATGTTCTACTGGATTTGAAAATAAACCACAGTTGGGAACCAATCTTGTCCTCACTTATCCCTGCCACAATCCTGACACGTGGGCCAGAGATTTTTTGGGTCAAGGTGTCCTCCTCGTTTCTTTACTGAGAGCTTTTATTAAGGTCAGTCTGATTACCTGGGGAGGTATGATTTAATCTCTTGAAAGAAACGGGAGACTGCCAGATGCTAGTTCCTCGTCCTCTGAAAGTTCTGTCTGGATTATTCCTCAGCAATCCCCAGCTTCCTGGACTCAGCAGCTGAGGTGTCACAATGTTTTATTCTTTTGGTTAAGATATGAATGTAAAGGTGCAGATTCTTCCTTGGAAGCTGACAAAAGCAAATCCAAAATATTCTCCCCTTAAAGGAAAACCAAACAAACATACAATTTAAAAAATTTGAAGCATAGTTGGCTTATAATGATTCAGGTTATATACATATATATGTATATATATAAAACTTTCCAGATTCTTTTTCATTATAGGTTATTACAAGATACTGAATATAGTTCCCTGTGCTCTATAGCAGGTCCTTGTTGTTCATCTATTTTATAATAGCGTGAATCTGTTAATCCCAAATTCCCAATTTATCCCTCCCCCGCTTTCCCCCTTGGTAACCATAAGTTTACTTTCTATGTCTGTGAGTCTATTTCTGTTCTGTAAATAAGTTCATCTGTATCTTTTTTTAGATTCCACATATAAGTGATATCATATGATATTTGTCTTTGTCTGACTTCACTTATCAAGCATACAATTTTTAAGGGGACAAGCTAAAGTCAGAAAGTTTTAAAGAGTCGTTAGTACTTAAGAGTTTGGGTTCATTTAAAAAGTTTAAAATAGGAATTGATGGTTTGGAAGCCTTTGTTTGGCTAGGAAGAGATCTCCCTTTTCAGTCATCTCACTGAAAGGCACCTTAGCTATTATCCTGAACAAGAAGAGTCGCGAAACCGAAACCAGCCTCTGGGAGGAGCTGGCAAGCTCGGAGGAGAAGGAATGGGGTTGCCTTGTCCCGTGTGAAGTTCTCAAACTCACTTCTTGGCCCTCAGTTAGAACCATAAGAGGATCTCAGAATAGGTGAGGGGGCACTGAGAACAGAATAGGTGAGGGGGCACTGAGAACAGAATAGGTGAGGGGGCACTGAGAACAGAATAGGTGAGCGGGCACTGAGAACAGAATAGGTGAGCGGGCACTGAGAACAGAATAGGTGAGCGGGCACTGAGAACAGAATAGGTGAGGGGGCACTGAGAACAGAATAGGTGAGGGGGCACTGAGAACAGAATAGGTGAGGGGGCACTGAGAACAGAATAGGTGAGGGGGCACTGAGAACAGAATAGGTGAGGGGGCACTGAGAACAGAATAGGTGAGCGGGCACTGAGAACAGAATAGGTGAGGGGGCACTGAGAACAGAATAGGTGAGCGGGCACTGAGAACAGAATAGGTGAGGGGGCACTGAGAACAGAATAGGTGAGGGGGCACTGAGAACAGAATAGGTGAGGGGGCACTGAGAACAGAATAGGTGAGGGGGCACTGAGAACAGAATAGGTGAGGGGGCACTGAGAACAGAATAGGTGAGGGGGCACTGAGAACAGAATAGGTGAGGGGGCACTGAGAACAGAATAGGTGAGGGGGCACTGAGAACAGAATAGGTGAGGGGGCACTGAGAACAGAATAGGTGAGCGGGCACTGAGAACAGAATAGGTGAGGGGGCACTGAGAACAGAATAGGTGAGGGGGCACTGAGAACAGAATAGGTGAGGGGGCACTGAGAACAGAATAGGTGAGGGGGCACTGAGAACAGAATAGGTGAGGGGGCACTGAGAACAGAATAGGTGAGCGGGCACTGAGAACAGAATAGGTGAGGGGGCACTGAGAACAGAATAGGTGAGGGGGCACTGAGAACAGAATAGGTGAGGGGGCACTGAGAACAGAATAGGTGAGGGGGCACTGAGAACAGAATAGGTGAGGGGGCACTGAGAAAAACTAATTACTGCAGAAGGAGCCCTCATAACCTCTTATGGCCACTCGTGTGGGTATTTATTGGTCTTTACAATCTAGAGATGATTCCTTGGACCTCACACAGCAGATCAGACCCCAGTCTGGTGTGATTCCAGGGTGCACCGTGTTTGATGAATGATCGTTCTATGATACCTCTGGGTCCGTGACTGGCTAGGCCTGGGGCGAGCAAGGGCACGCATTCTTTGGGAATTTGATTCCTTCCCATATCTTCCTTGACCTCCTCCCCATAAAGTGCTCGTCATGACTATCTCTAGACTCTCCCTTACCTTCTTCCTTTTCTCTTTCTGTTTCTAAGATGAGGCCCACTATATCTTAAAGCATCCCTTCTCTGGCCCCTGCCTGATTCTCATCCTTGGTGGCCCTCTTCTGCTAAGATCTTTTGGATGAAACGGGGCTCTCCTGAGCCTCAGGTCTGGGCCCTTTCTGCCCCACTAGGGGAAGGAGCTGAGGAGGTTTTGGCTCAGCACTCCGGGCTGCAACTGGTCCCTCTGTCTGCCTTTCCAGGTCTGCTTTACATCCAGGTCTGCCACTGGCTTCCACGCAGCGACGGGGCCCCGATCCCTCCCTTAGGTATCTGCCCGGTACTCAATCCCCCGACTCCTGTTTGGATGGGCCCCTTCTGTTTGCCCTCGCCCGTCCTCCCCAGGGACTGGTGTCTTGCCCCTGAGTCATGGCCCACTGGCGGGATGCCGTCTATCTGTCCTGATTCCCGATGCTGTTTGGCTGTCTTTCTCCCCACCTTCTTGAGTAGCTCCTCCTCCTGCTTCCTTCCTGCTCCTGATTTAGTTTATTTGTTGGGAAACTTTACAGTTCACCACGTGGACAGATTGCACCCTTCCTTCACCTGCCCCCACACTGTCTGCCCCCCTGGATGACTCGTGGTTCGCTCTTGCCAACCCCTTTGGACCCTGCGCCCTGCTTGCGGAACTGGATTCGGAGGCTGGGTCGGCCTGCCCCCAAGTCCCTTCTACCCTATCCCCACCCCAGTGACTCCTTGAAGTTCTAGGTTGGGTCCCTTCAAATCTCTTCCATCCCATTGCAATTAACCAGCCTTTGTCCGTACAGTTCATACCCCCATATCTCACGTTTGTTTGGATTGAAGATTTCCCTACCACATCGTCTCCTAGTTTTGCTAATCTGCCTTCTCAAGTCGGGTCTCTCTTTACTTGTGTATGCTTAGGTGTTGCTTAGGCAACATAAGGTGTAATTATCAGCGACTGTCCCACCTACTAGTTGGCTCCTGTCCCCACCACTCTATTACAGATATGCCACCAAGGAATCCTAATGGCTACCTTATCCACAAAACTATTGGCTGTATCTCAGTCCTCTGTCTCTCTTCCCTAATTTCTTTCCAACATCTGGCACAGTGACCACCTGTTCTTGTAGAAAGCACCCTCTTACCTTGCCTTTGATGGGAATTTGTTCTTTCCATCCTCTTCTTTGCATCCATAGTTGTGACTACCTTTGCTGAGTTTTCCTGAGCCTTCCCCGTCTCCCTCCCATCCTGGGGGCCCTCACTGTGTCTTCTAGGGCCTTTGCCTTTACTCTCTTGGTGAAGTCACATGCAGCTTGAAGCGTGTAACTCACAAACCTACAGTCCCTGCCTCAGTGGCACTCCAGGTTTTAATTTCCAATTTTAGAATTGGAGTGGAATATGAGTCTCTTGGAGCCAACAGTAATTTTATTATTATATTATTGTTATTAATTTTTACTATTACATTCCCCTTGTTATTCCTCTATTCCCCCAGACAGGGAACCTGGGACTCTTCCATTTGATTCCTTTTTCTCCTTTAAACAAGAGCATTCTAATGATACATCCCCTCCATCTTCCTCATTCTTTCCTTGTAGGAAAACTAAAAAATCCTATGTATTGGAGTTTTTGCTCTGCAGCAAGAGGTCAGCCCGCTGGACTTTGAGTTGCTGGTGATTCAGTTTGCTTGAGACAATCTGGGAGAACACACGCACACACGCATGCACACGTACACGGGGAAATATACCAAATGAGAAGAGAGAGATGGGTTCCTCGTCCTTCTGGAGTTTTCTCTATACTTTCTGTTGTCCATTTTGGTGCTTATTCCTGGGCCTCAAGCTGTCATTTACTGTGGTGAGCTATCACCTGAGGTATCCCACACATTAACATGCCCAGGTGTGCTGGAGCTAGTGATGATGTGGCTGGAAGGCGTGGTGGTCGGAACACACTCCTAAAGAAAATATTTACCTTTAAAAAGAAATGATCTGGTTGTAATCTCTCAAACTAAACAAAAAAATCGTACTTTTGGAATTACTTTTTTCTTGATTAGTTTGCTTTTTACAACGAAAGTTACCCTGAAACTTTGAATGCTGTCTCATATTAATCAATCATATAAACCCTTTTACCTAAATCATTAGAACAAAGCAGGAAGTGGAAAACACAAATGATAATGTGTTTAACGTGTTTGGCATCTCATTCGATCCACACAACACACCTGTGCAGAGATTAGTACTCCCTATTCCCTCCTTTTGCAGATAAAGAGGTTGAAAAGTGAAAAGACTTCATAACACTCATGAACAACAGTGCTGGTTCTAGAACACAGGAATTCTTTCCTAAGCCAGCGCTCTTTCTACTGTGCTATTTTCACCATTATTGTTTGTTGTGCTGAGTCTATATATTTAGTCTGTTAGAGACAGTTGAACTGTGAGATGCGTGCATCATCTTGGCAAAGAAGCTTAAATAAAATGACCAGAAATGCCAAGTCTTGTTGGTTGAACAGGTCTGCGAAGGCTCGAGACATCAACGTTATTATTAAAAAGCATCGACCTGGAGAACAGGCTCAGTAACAGGAAACCTTTTCACAGTGTCTCAGTTCTGTCACACTGGACTGCTAGATTAAGGACTCAGAATCTGTGAATAGATTGCTCTAGAATTATTTCCCTAAAGAGATATTTTTTGGTAAAGAACTTGGCCCTTTGGTGAATGTGAAAGAAAGATATTCTTTTTTGATATGCATCTCTAGGTCAGTGAAAAGCTGCATGACCTCTAATGGGCAGGGAGTAGAGGCCAGGAATGAGGAGGGTGACCTCTGACAAAAAACCCTTTGGGGTGGCCGCTAAAGCCCTTGGACAGACACTTACCTGGGCCTCCAGAGGTTGGTGAAGGTTGCAGACACTTAACTGGAACTGCAGGTTGAAAATAGAAGTTGGATGTGTTCCTCTGAAGATCATGGTCTACTGCAATGGTTTCACACCTTTGAGTAGCATTACTCCCATACATACAGGGCTTATTTTGGTCTGCCTCTTTGGTTTTTTCCTTGTCCCATGGTAGCCCCTGAGGTGCCTCTCACGGGGCATATCCTGGCTCATGAGAGCTGATGGTGCTACAGCTCTTCCCACCTCTGCATTCACTGATCTCACATGGGTAGCTTGGAATTAACCAGGGTGAGAGTCGTTACACCATGGAACTTGACAAATACCACACATCAGGTCTCCTCTCACCTCCTCCTGAGACCCACTTATTAAACATTTACCAGCATATCACTGTCTGCCAGGGTCCCCGGGGTCCTACATAGCAGAACTTGAAAATGACTAGTATGATGGCTTTGTCTATGGTAAGTTGCTGTTTTAGTTTACTAGGGCTGCCTAGCAAAGTATCAAAAATGGATTGACTTAAGACATAGAAACAACCTAAATGTCCATGGACAGACGAATGGATAAAGAAGATGTGGTACATATATACAATGGAATACTACTCAGCCATAAAAAAGAATGAAATAATGCCTTTTGCAGCAACATGGTTGCAACTAGAGATTATCATACTGAGTGAAGTAAGTCAGAAAGAGAAAGACAAATATCATGTGATATCACTTATATGTGGAATCTAAAATATGATGCAAATAAACATACCCAAGAGATAGAAACAGACACACAGACATAGAGAACAGACTTGTGGTTGCCAAGGGGGAGGGTTGGGGGAGGGTGGAGTGGGAGGCTGGGGTGAGCAGATGTAAGCTATTATATATAGAATGGATAAACAACGAGGTCCTATATAGCACAGAGAAATATATTCAGTATTCTATGATAAACCATGGAAAATAATATAAAAAAAGAATATATATATGAATACCTGAATCACTTTGCTGTACAGCAGAAATGAACACAACATTGTAAATAAACTATACTGCAATGAAAAAAAAAATGGGTGGCTTAAACAATGGATATTTATTGTCTCATAGGTCTGGAGGCTGGAAGTCTAAGACCAAGGTATTGGTAAGGCCATGCTCCCTCTGAAGGCTCTAGGGAAGTTCACTTCCAGGCCTCTCTCTTAGCTTCTGGTAGTTTCTTGACTTGTGGTAGTATAACTCCAATCTTCATATGGGTTCTCCCTGTTCTATGTCCAAATTTCCCCTTTTTCTAGGGACACCAGTTATATTATATTAGAGTCCACCCTAATGACTTCATTTTAACTTGATTTCCTCTGTCAAGACCTGATCTCCAGGTAAGGTCCCATTCAGAAGTACTGGGGTTAGGACTCCAACATGTCTTGTTTGGGGAATACAATTCAACCCACAACAGTAGCCAAGAGTAGATTTTGGTTCTAGTCTGTCCCCCATTGACTGTGTGGCTTTAGTTTGACACTTAACAGCCCCAGTTCCACATGCAAAAAATAAGGGGGTTGGACCGTGTAATCTGGAGATTTTATCTCTCAAATTCCATGGCTTTATAAACACTCTTACTGTTCCTGAACCTCCATCAGTGGGATCAGTCTCTAATTTGTTTTCATGCTTTTATTTATTTGTCTGTTGTGTTAGTTTCAGGTGTACAGCAAAGTGAATCAGTTATACATATACATATATCCACTCTTTTTTAGATTCTTTTCCCATATAGGTCCTTACAGAGTATTGAATAGAGTTACCTGTGCTGTACAGTAGGTCCTTATTAGTTATGTATTTTATATATAGTAGTGTGTATACATCAATCCCAGTCTCCCAATTTATTCCCCCCCCCTTCCCCCTGGTCACCATAAGTTTGTTTCTTTATGTATAAAGGATGTTGTTTAGAATTGGCTGGTTAATAGTAATTGCTACTTTTTTTTAAAGAAGCAACTCTGATATGCCAAGCATTCCATTCGGGGCTTTATACATTTTATTTAACCTTCAAAAATGTCCTGCAAGATATTTATTAGAATCCCCATTTGATAGTTGAAGTGTCCAAGGTGCAGAGAGGTCACCTAATTTGTTAAAATTTAAAATATTCACAAGTGGCAGAGCTGGGACTTGAATCCACATCTTTATGACCCCAGAGTCAAATACTCTCCTGTTTCCTTTGTGAAGTTGGCCATCCTCTGGACAGGTGGAACCCACGGGCCTAACGCCTTTGGCATTGGTTTCTCACGACAGCTAATGATCTCTGTTCTGCATCCCATTTACTCACCTGAGAGGTTTATCTTTCAGTCCCATTAAGTTTCAGATTAAACCAGCTAAATTGCCTAATCCTAAAAGGAGATCAGAGCAGAAGAGATCTCTGAGCTGCCCTTTGGAGGAACCCACAGCCTTTCAGTTTGTCTTCAATGTTTGCGTCCCAGAAAAGGTTTGAATTTGTTAAGACCACACAACTTGTGGAGTTTAAAAGAGGTTTAATTTTGTATAGGCCATATTTTTCTTGCTTTTTTTCTGGGAGCCTGACCCTCAGAAACCTTTCTCCCAACTACTCACAGGCTTAGTTACCATGTGACAGCTGCCATTTTATTCCTCTGAAGATGGGTAGTTGCCTACAGAGACTTCTCCAGTGCCACCCAAGTCTACTGGAGAGCGACGCTACCCCCAGGAACAAGGGCCACCTCCCCTCCCAGGTCCCCTCCCTTGGGTGCCATTTCTTCTGCTTGTGCTGCTGATATATATGGTAGAGCCCTTAGGAGCCACATCGGTGTGGTCTGCTGTGGAAAGAATTCCTGTTTCACCCGGTCTTGTACTTCCTGAAGGGTAACTGAAGCAGAGCCTCCTTGCCTTAGATAGCTTCTGTGAAAGACAACTTCTGTTTTCAGTTACAACCTCTGTAGATGGCCGGCTGGGCTGGGCTGAGTTGGGCTCAGACCAAGCATCAAGGTCTACTCAGAATCACTTCTGCTGGTGACCAAGAGTTAGTTATTGGGCCAACTTCTTCCAGCAAGCTTTTTGGCTGCTCATTAACCTAGGTTCCTGGTGTCCCGGCATCTCTACCACCAGTACTTTAATCATAGCCAGATGTTCCTCTCTGTGCTGGGATCCAAGGACAGCAGGAGGGATACTATTCATTGTTTTCTGTGCAGAGGAAGAGGTGATGGCCATAGCAGTTGGTGATATTATTAGAGGTCTTCTTTGGCAATGTACGTAGCTGATGACCTAGATCACCCTGCCTCTGTTTAACTAAGCTCATCTGGTGCAAAAAACCATCACCTGCCTATGCAGCAAAGAAAACTTTTGAGAAGGGGATCGAATGAACTTGGAGCTGCTAATCAGGTAAGCTAGGAGGAGATGTCCCAGGAAAGAACGTCCTGTTCCACTGTAAACAGAACCACAGTTTACCTGGAATCTCTGTGCGTGTTTATTCATGGGGCTAGCTCATAATTTGGGTCCCAGTTCAGTCTATTTCACTTCTTATAAGTTTGTTTGTCTTCCTCCTCTTGTCTGATGGCAAGAATTTTCTGGCTGGAGTGGTAAAGGTCTTGTGGGGCAGGCCAGCCCCGGTTTAATGCGTGTGGGAAGAAGCCAACATTTAGGTCAAGCTTGAGAATCAAACTAACACGAAAATGTAATCTAGGAAGGTCTGAGGCTGGAAATGTGAGAGCCCTTAGCAAAGCAAGATGTAGGAATTGATCTCTTCTACAAGTGTTTGATATTCAGCATGGCATCTACTATCACAGCCCTATGTCTTGGATCATTATTATTTAGTGGAGAAAACAGTCTTTCCATGTGTGCTGGATATTCCTAGCCATAGAAGATCCTTGAATTGACCAGCTTGTTGCTGGCCCTTTATGCCTTTTTTTTTTTTTTTTGTGGTACGCGGGCCTCTCACTGTTGTGGCCTCTCCCGTTGTGGAGCACAGTCTCAGGACGCACAGGCCCAGCGGCCATGGCTCACGGGCCCAGCCGCTCCGCGGCATGTGGGGTCTTCCCAGACCAGGGCATGAACCCATTTCCCCTGCATCGGCAGACGGACTCTCAACCATTGCACCACCAGGGAAGCCCTATGCCTTTCTTTTTTGTGTTAAGAAAGTGATGGAGGAAAGTGAGGATTCTTGCATTGATTAAGGAAAAGGTTCAAACCAGGATCTTTTCCTTTTAGGCAGTCTGGTGGAATTTGTCCTCACACACGAGTCAGCCAACATTTATTTGAAATTCTATCATCTCAAATCTAAAGCCCACCTGCTAGTGTGCTCTGTAGCCAGGGATCTGGAGACTCCCCTGCACCCTTACCCTAAGTGCACTCAGGGTTTGGATGGGGGTGGATCTTATCCACTTCCTTCTCTGCTTCCTACCTTTCCTTCTCCAAAACCACATGGCCTTGCTCACTTATTCCATTGGTTACTTTTAGAAATATTTTGAAGGGGTCATTTCTTTCCCCAGTGAAAACCCTTTTGCTGTTTGGACGACTGGTTTAGCATCTTATGTCAGAGTCCTCTTGGAGGAATGAAATGAATAGTTCATAAGGTTAAAAATGGTATGAAGTTGTTATCCATTTGGCTCCAGTCAGTCTCTGGGGATCTTATGGGTCGATGGACGTATAATCAGTGGGTAATGGGATTGGAAGCCTTAAGCCGTATGACTTTCTAGGTCTAATCCAAGACCTTCATTCTGTTGATGAGGAGGAACTTGAATCAAGTTTAGAATCCAGGTGGTATGACTCATGGCCCACATCACTGCCTGCTATGTCAGGGGTCCCCAAATGGCAGTGATCTCAATCATCTGGGTGCTTATTAACCATGCAGATTCCTGGGCCACTTCTATGAGATTCTGATTTTAATAAATACTCTGAGTTAACACTGTACAGTCAAGATATAACGCGAGCCCTATGTGCAATTTAAATTTTTCTAGTGGTCGCATTAAAAAAGTAAAAAGAGGGCTTCCCTGGTGGCGCAGTGGTTGAGAGTCCGCCTGCCGACGCAGGGGACACGGGTTCGTGCCCCGGTCCGGGAAGATCCCACATGCCGCGGAGCGACTGGGCCCGTGAGCCATGGCCGCTGGGCCTGCGCGTCCGGAGCCTGTGCTCCGCAACGGGAGAGGACACAACAGTGAGAGGCCCGCGTACAAAAAAAAAGAAAAAAAAAAAAGAAAAAAAAAAAGAAACAAGTGACATTTTAGTAACATTTTATTTAATCCAATATAGACAATTTATCATTGTAACATATATAATCAATCTAAAAAGTTATTACAGGGGGGAGGGATAAATTAGGAGTTTGGGATTAACATATACACACTACTATATAAAATAGAAAACCAACAAGAACCTACTGTATAACACAGGGAACTGTATTCAGTATCTTGTAATAGCCTATCCTGGAAAAGAATATAAAAAAGAATATATTATATATATATATATATATATATACACACACACACACACACATATATATGTATGTATATATCACTGAGTCACTTTGCTGTACACCTGAAACTAACACAGCATTGTAACTCAACTATACTTCAATAAAAAATACCAAAAAATGTTATTAATGAGTTATTTGACTCTTTTTCGGTACTGAATCTTTGAAATTTGGCGTGCATTTAATACCTATAGCACATCTTAATTTGGACTAGCCATATTTCAGTGTCAAAAGCCACAAGTGGCTAGTGGCTGTCACATAGGACAGTGCAGATCTATAACTATTCCCTCCCAATCACTGGAGCTCTTCATTAAAAGGCATGAACTGCCAACAAAGTAAGTCCCCCTCATTGCTTGATGCATTCAAGCATCTAGTGTTGCTAAGTTCAAAATTCAAGTGCCCCACCAGGCAGACCTTGTTAAACTTTGTGGGCTACAGCACGATAATAGACAGGGATGTGTTTACATAGCAAATATTCAGGAAACCATTGGCCATCGGATGACACAGACATCTTGAAGCCACACGCTACTCACGTACCTCTGATCATATGCATTTGCATGTGTAGACTATTGTGCAGGCGCTGGGAATTGTATGTGCTACAGGCACAGACAGTCAGTAAAGGGTTTCAGTGGAATTTTCAACCAGAAGCAGCTGAAAGTTTTTCCAATTTAATCTGTAAATGCAGTTGGGGGATTTTTGCACATGAATCAACTTGTTTGGCTTGACAGACCTTCTCTGTGCTCTCTCCCTGCCTCAGTCTTGAGCTCACAAAGGTGCTCTGTGTGTAAATTTGCAGGGGGATAGAATGAGGTGCATAGAAGTTCAAGGGAAACTTCCCCCAAAAATGCAGCACCAGGAAGCCAGGGTGGGAACACAGGAAGGGTCCCTTCTCTGAGTCTCCACTCTCCCCACCAGAAGTGCTTTTCAAAGGGTTGAGGGTGGAAAAACATTGGAATTCCAGCTAATAAGACAGACTCACACATAATGGGAATTACATTGCTATGTGTTAACGTAATTAGAAATTAATCCAGTTGTTTAAACCTGAGTCTCACCGTTCTTTTTGCTTCATAAGAACTTTTTTAATTAAAAAAAGAAAGAAGAAAAGGAACCTTTAGAAGGAAACTGGGTATTTGGTACACAGTTTGTGCTTGGCTGGATGTCACATTGTGTTGTGTAGCCACTTCAGTGGCATCAGCCAGTATACACTTGGCTGGGTATATACTTCAGTGGCATCTACTTATGGGGCATCATGATGCTGGAGAGTGAAAGACGCTGAGATCTCAGAGTACCAGTAATAATAACAATTTCATAACAAGAACGACAACCAACATTTACCAAGCATTGTTTATGTCTCAGACACTTGATATGGATGAACTCATTTAATTCTTGCAGCAACCCTAGAAGTAGGTACTGGTATTTATTCCCACTTTATCTTGAAGGAAACTGGGGCACAGAGAAGTTTGCTACTTTGCCAAGTCACCCAGCTTCTAAGGAGCAGAGCTGGGGTTAAACTCAGGTGGATCCTTAGTTCTAACCCAAAGACCACACCTGTTTTGCTTGGAAGACTCCTTAAATGTCCTCCTGCCAACTTCCCACCAAAGCAAAAATCTCTCTGACCTTCCAGTCAGGTGGTCATCCAGCCCCCTGCTTGAATGCATCAAGGAATGGAGAGCTCATTACTTTGTTGGCAGCTCATGACTTTTTTTTTTTAACTTATCCTGCAGTTGTATTTATTTATTTATTTAATTTATTTATTTAGGCTGCATCGGGTCTTAGTTGTGGCGTGCAGGCTCTTTGTTGCAGCGTGCGGGCTCATCTCTAGTTGTGGCACACGGGCTCCAGAGTTTGTGGGCTCTGTACTTGGGGCACGTGGGCTTTGGAGCCCCACAGCATGTGGGATCTTAATTCCCTGACCAGGGATCGAACCCACGTCCCCTGCATTGGAAGGCAGATTCTTAACCACTGGACCACCACAGAAGTCCTGGCAGCTCATGCCTTTTATGAAGAACTCCAATGATTGGTAAATTCATTTTTACATGAAATCTACCTCCTATGATTAGCAAAACCTCCTACGATTAGCAGATTCTTAACCACTGGGCCACCAGGGAAGTCCTGGAAGCTCATGCCTTTTATGAAGAACTCCAATGATTGGTAAATGCTTCTTTACCGTCTACGATCTACCTTCTATGATTAGCAAAACTTGATTCCCCCTCAGTGTTTTGGGGTGGAGACTTCTTGAAGGTACAATAAGATAGAATTAACACATGATGGGACTTATATCTCTGTATATGTATTAATGTAATGGGAGGGTAATTACTTTTGAAAAATAGTTACAAGGATACAATTGTTTAAATTGTTTTCATCTGCCTGTGCTCCACTCCAAGGAACCACTTACTCTGTGACCTGTTATGTACCTCAGAAAGTTCCACCTCCATGCCTTTGTTTCTGCTGCCTGGAACAGCCTCCCTTCCACCTGTTCACAGTCAAACACTGTTCCCTCTTTGAGCCTAGTTCACTCTGCCATGAAGTCTTCTTTGGTAAGGAGAGAAGTTGTTACCAATGAGAGAACTAAATGATTGTTTACCTAAGACGAATTAATGAACAGTGATTTCCCTCCTTTAGACCTAGAGCAAAAGTCAGAGCTGTTTGAGCATCCGTGTCATGTTGGAGGCTTCCTTCATAGCCATGTGACTTTGGGCAAACCTTTTACTGTCATGGGCCTGGCTTTCTCACCAGCAAAACGAAGAGCTTGAATCAAAGGATCTCACCATCAAGATGTGCATACCCGAGCCCCTGGTCAGCTTTTTAAAAATGCCCGTGATAGGAGTACTCTGTCAGACTGTGAATTGGTAACCCTGAGACAGGCTGGGACCTGGGACCCGATGCGGCATGCTTGCACCTGGACAAACGTCTTCTCAAGCAACAAAATACAAAGAAACCATAAGAGACTAAAAATAACTGCATCCATGTGCAGTTGGGGCAAATTATGGACAACAAGAAAGAAAAAGACCAAAAACCCAACTGCCACTTCTGAAGAGCTGGGAGCAAAAACAGAGTACCGGGAGCAAAAGCAGGGTATTGTGCATACCCCTGTACACACCACCAAAGGGGTGGGCAAACCCCTAAGCCACTCCTCTGGCCCGACCCCTGGACCTGCCCTTACCCTCATCCTATATGAGGAACACTGAACCCGCCCTTACCCTCATCCCATATGAGGAACCAGCTTGTCCTCCCTTGGGGAGTGAGTAAGGGAACATGTTACTTGTTTTTGCTTCCCCTTGCTGCAGCAACCGCCCCATTAAAGCCTTGTTTGTATTTCTTCTCTGGCCTCTAGTCAGTTTCTATTGATTAAGGAAGGCCAACAATATCACTGATGAACATAGATGCAAAAATCCTCAACAAAATACTAGCAAACAGAATCCAACAGCACATTCAAAGGATCATACACCATGATCAAGTGGGGTTTATCCCAGGAATGCAAGGATTCTTCAATATACGCAAATCAATCAATGTGGTAAACCATATTAACAAATTGAAGGATAAAAAAACCATATGATCATCTCAATAGATGCAGAAAAAGCTTTTGACAAAATTCAACACCAATTTATGATAAAAACCCTCTAGAAAGTAGGCATAGAGGGAACTTACCTCAACATAATAAAGGCCGTATATGACAAACCCACAGCCAACATCGTTCTCAATGGTGAAAAACTGAAACCATTTCCCTTAGGATCAGGAACAAGACAAGGTTGTCCACTCTCGCCATTACTATTCAACATAGTTTTGGAAGTTTTAGCCACAGCAATCAGAGAGGAAAAAGAAATAAAAGGAATCCAAATTGGAAAAGAAGTAAAGCTGTCACTGTTTGCAGATGACATGATACTGTACGTAGAGAATCCTAAAGATGCTACCAGAAAACTACTAGAGCTAATCAATGAATTTGGTAAAGTTTCAGGATACAAAATTAATGCACAGAAATCTCTTGTATTCCTATACACTAATGGTGAAAAATCTGAAAGAGAAATTAAGGAAACACCCCCATTTACCATTGCAACAAAAAGAATGAAATACCTAGGAATAAACCTACCTAAGGAGACAAAAGACCTGTATGCAGAAAATTATAAGACACTGATGAAAGAAATTAAAGATGATACAAAAAGATGGAGAGATATACCATGTTCTTGGATTGGAAGAATCAACACTGTGAAAATGACTCTACTACCCAAAGCAATCTACAGATTCAGTACAATCCCTCTCAAACTACCAATGGCATTTTTCACAGAACTAGAACAAAAAATTTCACAATTTGTATGGAAACACAAGAGACCCCGAATAGTCAAAGCAATCTTGAGAAAGAAAAACAGAGCTGGAGGAACCAGGCTCCCGGATTTCAGACTATACTACAAAGCTACAGTAATCAAGACAGTATGGTACTGACACAAAAACAGAAATATAGGTCGATGGAACAGGATAGAAAGCCCAGAGATAAACCCACGCACATATGGTCACCTTATTTTTGATAAAGGTGGCAAGAATATGCAATGGAGAAAAGACAGCCTCTTCAATAAGTGGTGCCGGGAAAACTGGACAGCTATATGTAAAAGAATGAAATTAGAACACTCCCTAACACCACACAAAAATAAGCTCAAAATGGATTAAAGACCTAAAAGTAAGGCCAGACAGTATAAAACTCTTAGAGGAAAACATAGGAAGAACACTCTATGACATAAATCACAGCAAGATCCTTTTTGACCCACCGCCTAGAGAAATGGAAATACAAACAAAAATAAACAAATGGGACCTAATGAAACTTAAAAGCTTTTGCACAGCAAAGGAAACCATAAACAAGATGAAAAGACAGCCCTCAGAATGGGAGAAAATATTTGCAAATGGAGCAACTGACAAAGGATTAATCTCCAAAATTTACAAGCAGCTCATGCAGCTCAATATCAAAAAAACAAACAACCAAATCTAAAAATGGGCAGAAGACCTAAATAGACGTTTCTCCAGAGAAGACATACAGATTGCCAAGAAACACATGAAAGGATGCTCCACATCACTAATCATTAGAGCAATGCAAATCAAAACTACAGTGAGGTATCACCTCACACCAGTCAGAATGGCCATCATCAAAAACTCTGCAAACAGTAAATGCTGGAGAGGGTGTGGAGAAAAGGGAACCCTCTTGCACTGTTGGTGGGAATGTAAATTGATACAGCCACTATGGAGAACAGTATGGAGGTTCCTTAGGAAACTAAATATAGAACTACCATACTACACAGCAATCCCAATACTGGGCATATACCCTGAGAAAACCATAATTCAAACAGAGTCATGTACCACAATGTTCATTGCAGCTCTATCTACAATAGCCAGGATATGGAAGCAACCTAAGTGTCCACCGAGTGATGAATGGATAAAGAAGATGTGGCACATATATACAATGGAATGTTACTCAGCCATAAAAAGAAACAAAATTGAATTATTTGTAGTGAGGTGGATGGACCTAGAGTCTGTCATACAGAATGAAGTAAGTCAGAAAGAGAAAAACAAATACTGTATGCTAACACATATATATGGAATCTAAAAAAAAAAAAATTGTTCTGAAGAACCTAGGGGCAGGACAGGAATAAAGCTGCAGACATAGAGAAATGGACTTGAAGACATGGGGAGGGGGAAGGGTAAGCTGGGACGAAGTGAGAGAGTGGCATGGACATACATACACTACCAAATGTAAAATAGATAGCTAGCGGGAAGCAGCCGCATAGCACAGGGAGATCAGCTCTGTGCTTTGTGACCACCTAGAGGGGTGGGATACGGAGGGGGGGAGGGAGATGCAAGTGGGAGGGGCTATGGGGATATACATATGCATATAGCTGATTCACTTTTTATACAGCAGAAACTAACACACCATTGTAAAGCAATCATACTCCAATTAAGATGTTAAAAAAAAAAAAAAAAAGGAAGGCCAAGAACCCTGGTCGGTAAACCGCACTGTGAATGGAATTCTCTGAGCCTGTGTGAGGAACACTGAGGGCTTCTGCCCTGATGGTGAAGGTGTAAGAATATTTCTAAAATTTGAGAGGATTGAATCAGCCATGATGTTGATCTGAATGAGAGGTATTTTGGTGGATGGGTGGTAAAAGCATGTTTCCACCATTTGGATAAATTCAGAGTCTTGGATTTGGCAGAAGTTTGATTTTAAGAACTGGAACATGAGTCATCTCTAATGATCCTTAAATGAGCTGCAGGCTGAGTAAAGAAGGCAACAGCCAGCCTCTGTGGCTGGTGAGGCTGGAGACTCTGGGAAGTTCTTCTAAGAAATATGTTGATTGATCCCTGTTTTATTCCGGGTTTTGAAAATATAATATACTGCTCCCCCCTTTTAAAGGAGGGTGAGATGGGCACCAAGGCTTTGGAATAAGGGATGTAACTGGGGGAAGAAGGTCCTTGAGCTCTTTGGAATCCTGAAAGGAGCCTGGGGACATCTGTGCACCGTGGAGGAAAGTTCTCAGTGCCCGTGGCTTCTGCAGGCGCTAACAGTAAGAGCTGGGAGGTGGCAGAGAGTGCGCGGATCAAGCGAGATGTTTGACCCAGGCCTCTGGGTCCTGTCAAGCTTCCTGCAGACAGGGTCAGAAACTACCAAGAAGTACTCCGGGCGTTTCGGCTTTGCAACTGCTTGGAGTGTCGTAATAGTAACACGGTGGCAGCACAGCATCCCGGGTCTCCCCATGTGGGAAATTACACTCTACCAAGTGGAGCACTGAGGTCTGAGCTGCCCCAAGCCCTGAAGTTTTTTCAAGCATCATCGTGTTGCTTCAGTTTTAACCTTACGGTACTTTAACATTCAGTAAGTTGTAGCAGAGCCTCTGTGCTAGTGTGATCTTGTCCCCCAGAATGAAACCTGCAGTAGAACAGCCTGGAGAAGAGACACCCATGGGAAGAACAGCGGCAGCAACCTCTGGAGAGGCGCCCTTCCATATGGGGTGGGTCCTGCAGCCCAAGCCAAGCAGCTGAAATGACCCATCTCCCCTTTCCCCCTACTACGCAGGTCCTCCTGGGCTCCAGATGGTCCTGGCTAAGACAGAGAAAAATGGGTGCAGCAAGTAGCCTCTTTCAAGAGGGACAGTTTACATTTTCTCTGCCAGTGTCCTGTTTCCCTCCATGAACCTTTGAATGGCCCGAGTTCCAATGTCCTTTGGTGGAAGTGAGATGAAGATCGCGGATATGCTTTGGAAAATTAAGAGCATTATAGAAGCCCTGGGATTGTTTATTTTATTTTAAAAAAATTTAAAATTATTATTAACTTTACTTTTGGCTGCGTTGGGTCTTCGTTGGGTCTTCATTGCTGTGCACGGGCTTTTCTCTGGTTGCGGTGAGCAGGGGCTACTCTTCGTTGCGGTGCGCGGGCTTCACATGGTGGTGGCTTCTCTTGTTGCAGAGCGTGGGCTCTAGGCGCGCGGGCTTCAGTAGTTGTGGCACGTGGGATCAGTAGTTGTGGCTCACGGGCTCTAGAGCGCAGGCTCAGTAGTTGTGGCGCATGGGCTCAGTTGCTCCGTGGCATGTGGGATCTTCCCAGACCAGGGCTCGAACCTGTGTCCCCTGCATCGGCGGGCAGATTCTTAACCACTGCACCACCAGGGAAGCCCAGCCCTGGGATTGTTATCTTGCCCGACTAGCATTTGTTTTTTGGGAATTCTTGACTTTTCTCCATTACTGTGAAAATGCTATTCAAGAATAGGTCAAAAGTTCTCATAACCACTTAGAACCTGCGGAGAACTGCCAGCTGCCTTGATGAACTGCTTGATAGAGGCAATGAGCAAGTGGTCACAACTGCTGGAGATGCTTCCTAGGTCATGACTCAGGAAAGAACAAGGAGGAAGAGGGACACTGTGCTCCTGAGGGGACTGTGCCTTCCCAGGATGGTTGTGTCATGTGGCAGGGAAGAGCCCATGTGCCACAGTCTGCCTGCTGGGGCTGGAGCCCAGCTTCACCATTAGCTGTGTAATCTTGAGCAAGTTACTTAAACTCTCTGGTCTCAGATTTCTGTTCTGTATAATGAGGAAAGTGATTGTACCAGGGTTTGTCAAGATTAAGTGGGTGGATCCAGTAGCACACTTAGAATAATTCAATAAATGCCGTACTTATTGTCATGTGTTTACAGTAATTGCATGTATGGGCACTGAGCCCTGTGTAATGGGTACATTGCCCATTTGTTCCTCACTGCAAGGGCAGAGGCATTACCCCATTTTATACAGAAGAAAAATGGAGGCCCTGAGAGGTGACATCTCTTGGTATGCTAGTAAGTGGCAGAGCTGGAGCTTTTACTAACCCAAGGCAATTTAGCACCCATAACTCATTCAGAGTTCACCTTAAAAGGTTATCAGTAATATTTTAAATAACTGATTAATACAGTCTGCGGTCCTTGACATTTGCAGTATTTAAAAAAAATTGAAGATAGTTGTTTTACAATGTTGTGTTACTTTCAGGTGTACCGCACAGTGATTCAGTTGTGTGTGTATAACTGAGTCTTTTCCATTGTAGGTTATTACAAAACAAACTTTTTTCCCTTATAGGTTATTACAAAATATAACAAAATATTGAGTTCCCTGTGCTAGACAGTAGGTCCTTGTCTCTTTTATACATAGACATTTGCAACATTTGAGGAAAGTACACAGGGAGGCTTCCTGGGTAGCATGGGCTGTTCTGGAAGCATCTGTGTGGCTCTACCAGGCTTCCATGGTCCAGCTCCTTGCCTGTGTTCCTAACTGCCTGCAGGACAGCTCCACTGGGGACCCTGAAGATACCCCAATTTCTACAGGTCCCAAATGTTATTACCTTCCTCCAAAACCTTTTCCTCCTTCCATGGTAACTCAGATGAATGGCCTCTCAATACTCCCCTCCATTCTGGCTGGAAATGGTGGCTCCATCTTTGACTCTCACCTGCACTTAAAACTGGTTGCCACGTCTGGCGGACTAATGTCCACAAGTCTCTTGACTTTTTCTGTCCCCATTGCTAGTTGGGGCCAATGTTAGGTAGGGTAGGCAGAGCTGGTATAACAAATAGATCTCAAAGCATAAAATGACACACAATTAATAGATGGTTAGTTTTTGCTCACGTAACAGTATTGGGTGAGTAAGCTGGTCATGGTATGGCTCTGTGCACACAGCCATTCATTCAGGGATTCAGGCTGATGGAGTGTCAGTCATGTTCACTGGGCTTCCAAGGATACTCTGAGCTTAGCATCATCACCACCAGCTGGAAAGGAAAAGGCAATGAAGAGGCACTCTGGCAGCCTGGATGGGAAGATCTGACACGTGAGTCCACCACTTCTGATCACATCCCACGTGATCACAGCCAACTGCAAGAGAGGGGGTAACTTGGACGTCACCAACCCTGCAGGCTTGCTGTTGTCTTCAGAACAGTATCCTTAATGAGGCATTCAGAGGCCTCCACAACACGATCTAGTCTAACTTGCCTGCTTATCTTCTGCTCTAAGCCTCCAGCAGCCTCGGCCAACACTGGCAGATCCCACGCTCCTTCGGGAACAGGCCATGCCCACTGGCCAGCCTGTGCCCCTGCTCTGCTCAGGGCACTGTTTCTCGTCACTCATGGTCTGAGTCCTGCCCTCCTTTAAAATGTTGTTCAAAGGCCACCTTCTTCCTGAAGTCCCTTCATGTTGTCCTCAACTGAAAAGGATTCTTCTCTGCCCTCTTTTCCCCCTCATACACTTCTCTTACAGCCAGAGGAGAAATATATGGGTCATGCTTCCTATTACAGCTCCTTGTTCAATCCCTTGGCAGACTGAAAGCCCTCCTTGTGTTTTGCCTTCCTCTTAATGCAGAATAAAGCCAAAGATTTCATCACCCATTTTTCATAGGTATTCCTAGGTTTCAGTTTTGTTTCTCTTCCCCACGGCTTGGTCTGGCCACCTAGAAACATCCCTATGTCCTTTCACATTTGTGTACCTTTGCCTCTGCTGGTTTCTCTACCTGGGAGGCCATGATGGCATCTCCATCATCTGGTGAACTGGTGATTACATCATGTGATGCATTCCTCAGCCTTCCTTCTACCATGGGTGTCCACTTGTCTGGTAGAACCTGTGCTCACCTCTATTCTAGTCCATTATCCCAACAGATGTGAATTCCTTGAGAACCAGAACATCCTGAAAGGTTTTCTGGAGACATGATGCGAGCCTAATGTTTGGTGCGTAGAAGGATTAAATCAGCACTTCTTGAGTGAGGGCACCCACCCAGCCGAGTTCATTCTTGTTGCTGGAGAACTTTGCAGGTAGATTGCTTGAATCTAATGATAGTGCAGTTAGGCCTTCTCGAATGAACAGTTTCTTTTGTCATTTGATGCCCCTACTAAGATGGCAGAGTGCAAGCACATTTTTCACTTATCAAAGAGGCCCAGGGTAGGTAAAAATCTGGGGAAAACCCAAATCACATAATGAAATACCGGAGAAAAAAGAAAAGAAGTCTAGGAAAATATACGTGAACAATGAACTTCACATTCTTGAACTGCTGCTTTTTTTAAAAAATTGAAACATCTCCAAAGAGTACAGCCTTAAGAAACTTGGCCCAGGTGTATTTAATTTTCCAGAACAATATACTGATGATTATCATCTGGGAGCGTGAATTCTTAACCCTTGCAGGCCGACACCTACTGTTTGTTAACCAACATGAAAGGTTTAGGGGTTTTGCCAAGGCAAGAAAATGTCAGGGGGTTAAAGATCGAGGTTCAGTAAACTTAGAAGAAAAGAGCTCTGGGTTGGCTTGGAGTTGGTTCAGGTAGAGGAGATGAAGCAATACAGGTGGGGGTCTTCAGAAGGGAAGCAATACAGGTGGGGTCTTCAGAAAGAGTATAAGAGAGTTGGATGAGTGACAGCACCTTGCATATTTCATGGGATTAGGTTCTTGAACATCTTCTTAATCATCTGATCTGGGCCAAGAGAAGCCAGCCACATATCCATTTTTCACTTTTATTCAAAGCTTGAGTTTAGACTTCTGTTGTTCTGATTGCAGTGCAAGTTCAGAATATCATGTATATTCTTTCAAGTTGAAGTTTTTAAAGGAAACAAAGAAATAAACTTTGAGCTCTAGTGCTGGAAAGAACAGTCTGGCGGCTTTTGGGGAAGGTGTTAGTCTTTCTGCAGGAGGGTTCTCTTCTTGCATTGTTAGATTTTTAGTTCTCTAAAGATGCATCATGAAAGCCTGATTTTTTTTTTCTTTTTTTTTTTGCGTTATGTGGGCCTCTCACTGTTGCGGCCTCTCCCGTTGCGGAGCACAGGCTCCGGACGCGCAGGCTCAGCGGCCATGGCTCACAGGCCCAGCCGCTCTGCGGCATGTGGGATCCTCCTGGACCGGGGCATGAACCCGCGTCCCCTGCACCGGCAGGCGGACTCTCAACCACTGCGCCACCAGGGAAGCCCGAAAGCCTGACTTTAAATGTAGGCTCACATGTGAGATGGATGCTCATGTTTTTTTTTGTTGTTTTTTGTTTTTTTTCTTTTCAAATGAACGAGTAATTATCAAAACAGAAAAAACATGTGACTGGAGTCCTTTTAGCATTTAGTCAAGCATCCTCTGGCAGCTCACAGCCGGGCCACAGATCTAGTGGCTGTTCTCAGCCGAGAAATTCTATGTGGTTGGACAGGACACACCTCTTCCCATCTTCCTTCTGAAACATGATGTGGCTTTTGCCACATGTCGAAAAACCTGTGTCAAGTCTCACTTCCTCAGACATCTTGAGGAAAGGCTGAGGACTATATTTTTCCCAGTTAGTTGGAAATTTCCAACAGTGTTTAAGATGGTTGGAGGGGCTACATAATTTGTAAAAATATGAAACGCATGGATATTTGTGAGATCTCCTTATTCATTTTGCAAAACTGTAGATAGGCCCAATTTCTATGTGATATTCTTTGGCACATTTGCATTTTGTCCTGAAAGCTCTAGAATGTTTTGGAATGACATTTTCCTTCGTTCTTTCTCTCATCACCACCCCCACCATTGACTCTCCATTTGAAACTCAAGATTCTCAGGGTGGTGATATAAAAGGAAGATGCCCAAATATTTGTACCCTCTCTTTCTACAGAATTTGCTAGAAATAACAAAGGCTAGGATCTTTGTAGCATTGCTGTAGGACTCTGACCTGGGATGCAGAAGCCCTTCTGCCCTTCCCTAGCCACGCCCTGGAATTTTGTCCTATAGACTCTTTTTAAGGTTACACTTGAGGCTCTCATATCCTCCTATTAGACATGTAATATACCTTTTCACATGCATCCATTTCATCATTCGTTCAACAGCTATTTACCAAGTGCCTAATTTTCACTATACACTGGCCTTGGTAATCAGGGTATAACGGTGCACAAACCAGACACAGTCCCTGCTCTCATTTGGCTCACAAGGCTAGTAGAGGAGCAATTACAACAGTCACAACAGTGAGGTGGGGAGGTGATAAATGCAGACTGAAAGGAGAGCACTGAAGAAAGAGATACGGTTCCATGAACATATGGAGCCACGCTGAACCACATGGAACGTAAGAATCTGACCAAGACAATTCCTTAGGGAGCAATTATTTATTTATTTATTTATTTTTGCAGTACGCGGGCCTCTCACTGTTGTGGCCTCTCCTGTTGCGGAGCACAGGCTCCGGGTGTGCAGGCTCAGTGGCCATGGCTCACGGGCCCAGGCGCTCCACTGGGCCCGGGGCATACGGGATCTTCCCGGACCGGGGCATGAACCTGCGTCCGCTGCATTGGTAGGCGGACTCTCAACCACTGCGCCACCAGGGAAGCCCTTGGGGCGCAATTTTTGAGCAGACATTTGAAGGGCAAGTAGGAATTGTCCAGACGGAGGTGGGGTTAGGTGAAAGAGATTGTCTGGGAGGGGGAAGAGCATGAGCAAAGACCCTGTGACAGGAGTGGGCATATATTTGAATGGAGACCCTGGCTGGAGCTCAGAGTAGGTAAAAGTCTGTGCAGTCCAATCATGGTGAGTGTTCTAGGCCATGCTCAATGTTTCCTCCTTTACCTGAATAATAGGAAGCCAAGGAGGAGTTTAAGGTGGAATGTTGAGTTTTGAGAAGATCATTCTGGAAACCATGGGGAAGAGATTAGGGCAGGTTCAGGGAGGATGCTGGGGCGTAGTTCATGCAAAAAATGTCAGTGTCTTGGGTTTGTACGTTGGTGGCCATGGAATTGGAGAGAAGTGAAGAGACCTAATTATTATTAGGAGGGAAAATGGACCGGAGTTGGTGATGGGTTGGCTGTGATGTGTGGGTGGGAGGTGGAGAAAATGGTGCCAAGGGTGGCCCCTCAGATTCTACTCAACAAAACTGGATGTAGGAAGGACCATTCCCTGAGAGAGGAGACACAGGAGGAGGGAAGGACTGGGACTGGGAGAGACGATCTTAAGATCAGATTTGGACAAGTGGCATTTAAGATGCCACATGGAATTTATGGTTCTGAAATCCATAGGTGAGATCTGGGCTGGAGATACACATTTTGAAGTCATCTGTAAATATCCAGTTGGATATTCAAAGTTCTCCAGGTGGGCTCAGTTTGGTTGTATTTAAGTCAGGATACTGTACTAAATTTACAAGGTAGCGAAATTACTTCTAAATTCCCTGCTGATGAGAGGACAATTGTAAGCCTCAGTGGTCTTCACCAACTGAGGGTCAAATAACAAACATAATTTTTACTCTTAGATCAGTATCTCTGTAAGCCTTTCTGTGTCTTGGAGCAATTCCTTTCATAGATGATACTACCTTATCCCAAGCCACACTCAAAGAGGAAATACTGGGTTGGTCAAAAAGTTCGTTTGGGTTTTTCTGTAACATCTTATGAAAAGCCCGAATGAACTTTTTTTGGCCAATGCAATAAATGGTGGCAAGCACGGCGACGGGCTGAAGAAGCAGCGTGTATGGGTTTCACGTGGTGCATCTCTTGTTTCAGACATCCTTACTCAAACATCTTGGAAGAATCTTAGCTCATGCTCCCATGCTACATCAGTAGTGCCCAGCTATTAACTGCAAAGCTTTAAAAAATCTTTAAAACAACAATCCCCAAATTGTTTTAAAAAATGCAAAATACTTCTTACCTCTTGATATTTTCAAGGATCCCCAAACCACTTAATATTTTGAAAAGACTTGGTCCTGTAACATAATAAATTACATTCTAAAAGTTGAGTCATTGATACGGGGCATAATATTACCACTACCACCACAATTACTGACCACTAGGCTGGACATTAACTCACTTAAATGTATTTGGTAGGTGGTGTTACTTCTCCCACTTTCCAGTGAGAATATGGATGGTTTCAGAGGATACAGAGCTAGTAAATGGCAGGATAAGGATTTGAAATGAGTTGTGCCTGACTCCTAAGTCAGTGACATTTAGCAGAGGGGGGCTCACTTTCGGGGACTTGACACTTATTTTATTACTGATTTTCTTTTGCCCCATAGATGGTTCACTCTCTCCGTAGAATTAGACCTTTTGAATGGGTCTTTGTTCCATTCC
>NW_006771034.1:91098-101683 GCF_000442215.2 Lipotes vexillifer
GCTTTATTTAAACAGTCAAAATGTAGACTAGCCACCTGAAAAATAGGGTTTTGAAGGTGGTCTGTTAACCCATTACCCCCTCCTCTTTCTAAAGTGTCTTGAAGACAAAAGCCACCATATGAATGCTAGCTATCATTGTCTTCATTCAGAGCCATGAAAGAAGCTGCTGGTTGGAGATGACTTAGCCTCTGTCTCTGAAAAGTGAATTTTTGTTTCTTAGCTGACATATATGGAGCCAGAACTCTTCCATGGTGGGAAAGATAAATCCCTTGACTCTGAAAAATGAATTTGAGGGGTGGTTGGTTGGAGAGCTCAGCTATTGTGTTGGGTCCTAGTCTGAGGGGTGGAAGAAAGAGAGAGAGAGAGAGAGAGAGAGAGAGAGAGAGAGAGGGAGAGAGGAGAGAGAGAGGAGAGGACAGGTACTCCTCAGATGTTTGTTTCAGTTGGGAAATAGGGATATTTTATGTGCGGAATCTTATACTTACCATACATAGTGCTTTTTGCCCAGAAGGCTCTCACAAGAATGCATTCTTTTTTTCTTTCTTGTCCACACCCATCAATGATAATCAACACCACTTGGGTGATTCTGGAAGCTAGTCTAAACCAGCTACGCTACTTAATAGTTGTGGGAATGGGTAGAAGGATAGTTTCTTCATTGAAAACTATTAGAGGAATTTATAGGCTGTCAGGGTGTAATTAGCAGTGAAAGGTTTGGCAGGGACATGAAACTGACATTCTTCTCTCATATTTTAACCCTGCCTCTTTCCATAACTGGCACATCTTCCCCATGTCCTGTCGTGTTGTTCTGCTCTTTGAATCTCTGCCCTGGCTTGGTTGTTCTGAAACCTATGCTGTCCTTCCCTCTGTGTTTCTATGAGCTCTGTTAATTGCCCCTCCACTTGATACTGTATTTGTTTCTCTAACCTTCCTTTACTAAGATATGGATCCACCTGAGCAATTATGTCAGACAGGCTTTCTGCCGTTTTGCATCTGTGCTTGCATGGATGTGTATGATTTAAGGCCTAAAAATATATTTTATCGGTTTTCTGGCTATAGAAAGTCAAGTTTGACCCAGTTAGAAGTTATCAGCACTACTTAAAAGAATAGGCTTATTTACCTATATACATTTGAAATATGTATATTTGGGGGATAAAGACTACTTTGAAATTTGAGGTTCAATTGTCATGAGTTTGCTTAGGTACTCAATTTGAATAAAACTAACAGCCTCAGGGGCTTCCCTGGTGGCGCAGTGGTTGAGAGCCCACCTGCCGATGTAGGGGACGCGGGTTTGTGCCCTGGTCCGGGAAGATCCCATGTGCTTCAGAGCGGCTGGGCCCGTGAGCCATGGCCGCTGGGCCTGCGCGTCCGGAGCCTGTGCTCCGCAACGGGAGAGGCCACAATGGTGAGAGGGCTGCGTACCGCAAAACAAAAACAAAAACAAAAAACCCCCAAAAAACTAACAGCCCGTGGAAATTATGACTATCTGTTTCCGTTTGGATGAATGCTGCTTATAGAAAATAAGTTCCCAGAGGGCAGGGGCTATAGCTCATGGATATTTACAGCACCCGCTGTGAAAGAATGCCCTGTTCTTAGTAGACACTGAAATGAATGTTTTAGAAATAATGATAGTTTTGCAGTTCCTCAAAAAATTAGACATAGAATTACCGTATGATCCAACAGTTTCACTCCTAGGTTTATACCCCAAAGAATTGAAAACAGGTACTTAAATACATGTACACGAATGTTCATGGTAGTGCTATTCATGACAGCCAAAAGGTGGAAACAACCCAGATGTCATCAACAGATGAACAGATAAACAAATTGTGGTATACACATACAATGGAATATTATTCAGCCTTAAAAAGGAATGAAATATTGATACACACTACGATATGGATGAATCTTGAAAACATACTTAGTGAAAGAAGCCAGACACAACAGGCCCCATATTGTATGATTCTGTTTATATAATACATCCAGGATGGGTAAAGCCATAGAGACAGAAAGCAGATTAGTGGTTGCTGGAGAAGGGGAGAAGGGAAATAGGGAGTTAACTGCTTAGTGAATAAGGGGCTTTTTTTGGGTAATGAAAATGTTTCGGATCTAGAGGGAAGTGGTTCACAATACTCTGACCATATACTAATTGCCACAGAATCGTGCACCTTAAAATGGAAAATTTTATGTTACGTGAATTTCACCTTAATAAAAGTAAGGAACCACAGCAAACACCCACTGAGCACTTGCTGTGAAGCAGGCGTCGTATTAAGCATTTCACATAATTCTCTCATCGAGGTCACATGCCCCTCTGTGATGGGTGATGAATTCCTTCCATTTTACAGATGGAGACCCTGACGGAAGCCCAGAGAAATTAAGCAACATACTCTCCTTCTGACAAGCTTTCCAGAACCTCGAATTCCCAGAGTTAAGTATGGTGACTCGAAGAAACTTGGAGGTAGGTGGTTCTGAACTGCGTCAAGTTTGAAAGAACACCTCTTGGCTCTGAATTTGGACACTGGGTGGTCAGGGCCTCAGAGGCTGTGGTTCTGTGTTTAAAAGGAATGTTTGCAGTTCTGGGTGGATGCAGAGTTGCGCTTTAGAATTCTTTGTGGATGATGAAATTTGAAAGGCCAGGGAGACTTCCTGGTGGGATCTCATGATTAGGGGTTTCCTGGAGGGGAGTGTAGGCAGGCTGGTGTTAGGATGGATACACAGGATCTTTCAAAGTGGCATTTGGTTCTGAATTCATACTTGACTGGTCACTCCTCAAGTTTCCTTGTAAATTTTTCATTTATAAAATTTTAGCATATAATCTCATTGAATCAGTGGCTAGGGATTTAAGGATCTTCAGATATGCAGGCCGTGAAATATCTGGGTTGACCGTATGTCCCATGTTCTGTTTTTCCCCTGTGGTTTGCTAAACATGATTTTATAAAGACTTTTCTATTAGGACCTGCCTACCATACTGGGGTACTTTTTTCTTTCTCCATTTATTTGCTCCCTCCCTCTCTCACTTACACATTCACTTATTCATTAACTCACTCACTTACTTATTCACTTGCTCACCCACTTTTTCCCACTAGCTCGCACATTCTTTAGTTCACTAACTCCTTGATTGATTGAGTCAATTAATCTATATAAACAATACATGAATTTACATTCCCACCAACAGTGCAAGAGGGTTCCCTTTTCTCCACACCCTCTCCAGCATTTACTGTTTGCAGATTTTTTGATGATGGTCACTCTGACTGGGGTGAGGTGATACCTCACTGTAGTTTTGATTTGCATTTCTCTGATGATTAGTGATGTTGAGCATCCTTTCATGTGTTTGTTGGCAATCTGTATATCTTCTTTGGAGAAATGTCTATTTAGGTCTTCTGCCCATTTTTGGATTGGGTTGTCTGTTTTTTTGTTATTGAGCTGCATGAGCTGCTTGTAAATTTTGGAGATTAATCCTTTGTCAGTTGCTTCATTTGCAAATATTCTCTCCCATTCTGAGGGCTGTTTTTTCATCTTGTTTATGGTTTCCTTTGCTGTGCAAAAGCTTTGAAGTTTCATTAGGTCCCATTGCAGTCACTATGGAGAAGAGTATGGAGATTCCATAAAAAAACTAAAAATAGAAATACCATAAAGCCCAGCAATCCCGCTACTGGGCATATAGCCTGAGAAAACCATAATTCAAAAAGACACATGTACCACAGTGCTCATTGCAGCTCTATTTACAATAGCCAGGACATGGAAGCAACCCAAGTGTCCATCGACAGATGAATGGATAAAGAAGATGTGGCACATATAGACAATGGAATATTACTCAGCCATAAAAAGAAACAAAGTTGAGTTATTTGTAGTGAGGTGGATGGACCTAGAGACTGTCATACAGAGTGAAGTAAGTCAGAAAGAGAAAGACAAATACAGTATGCTAACACATATATATGGAATCTAAAAAAAAAAAAAAAGGTTCTGAAGAACCTAAGGGCAAGACAGGAATAAAGACGCAGACTTAGAGAATGGACTTGAGGATGTGGGGAGGGGGAAGGGTAAGCTGGGGTTGAAGTGAGAGAGTGGCATGGACACATATACACTACCAAACGTAAAATCGATAGCTAGTGGGAAGCAGCCACATAGCACAGGGAGATCAGCCTGGTGCTTTGTGACCACCTAGAGGTGTGGGATAGGGAAGGTGGGAGGGAGACACAAGAGAGAGGAGATATCGAGATATATGTATATGTACAGCTGATTCACTTTGTTATAAAGCAGAAACTAACACACCATTGTAAAGCAGTTATACTCCAATAAAGATGTTTTAAAAAAAAAAAGCAATACATGAAAAGTCACTTGTAAAAATGCAAATGGTATAAAAATACATCAAGCTAAATGTGAGAGTCCTCTTGGGCTGAGTCTCCCAGCTCTCTCTCCATCTCATTCTGGGCTGCATCAGGACCACCTCCCCTTCACAGTTCATAGTTCGGTGTGCAGGCTTCAAGACTTCTTCTAGACATTTATTTTATACATAGATGTATACTGTAAGGGTTTCCCCACATCGTATATCATAATGATACTGGATTCCTGTTCCGGAAAGTCTTTTAAAAACAACACCTATTAAGTTTTTGACTTTTAAATTTACTTAAAAGCAGTTTTATTGTAAAACTTTGTAGAACTTTACCAGTCGCCCTAGAAATTCCCTCACTCCCACCAAAAGTAATCACTTTTATGGATATTATGGTGTTAAATTTGTTGCATCATTATGGTTTAATCCAAAGTATGCAGCCCTACACACTATAGGTTTTGCCCATTAAAAAGATTTTTGCATTTAACCCTGAAGAACCTGGGCCCTCTGACCTGTGGAGTGTCCCCCAGGCTGGAGTTTGCTGACCGCACACTCAGGGTGCAGATCAACATGCTCCTCTGTTCTCTGTCCTCCTATAAATTGGCATCTGGATCCAGAAGTCTTACCAGGTCCAGGTTTAGCCCCTGGACTAGAATATTGTAGGTGGTGCTGTTTTCTTCCGTCACATACATGCTCATTTCTCCCTTGTTTTTCATATGATGTACATTGTCTCGATCTGTTCATTCACTGAGCACTGCAGAATGCTGATGTTCTAATTACTACATCATTTAGTTTTTGTTTATCCCAGCTATATTAGCTGGGATAATTTTAGAAGGAGATACCATCTTTCATCTACTATTTGGTTACCTGGTGGTATAGTTCATATTAGGAAAGTAATATAAATATTTGGCACTCTCCTTTTACTTACTTAGTTTTCAAGATAATGTATGGGTTCCTTGTCATCCTTGAAAGTTGACCAGTTAGGTTTTTAAAACATGGATTTAAACATATTTGATGAGTTTCAATCTATAGCAATTCTCATCCTTATGGGGGTTCACATTGTCCCATCTTTGACCCAGAGAAGCTCTTCAAGTCAGGCCTCTATAGCCAGTTGCTCTTGTGTCTTCTTGAAATGAACCTAGAACTGAGTTCATCACCATTTCTAGGCTTTTCCAGTGGACAGAGCTAGGAAAACACACATGTATGTATATGTCTATATCTATGTCTGTTTATCTATCTATCTGTCTGTCTATCGATCTATCTATCTATCTACCTATCTACCTATTATCTAAGATAAAATGCCTTGTGAATTCACACTGATTTCTAGTTCAAGTTAAAGACTACAGTGTTTGTACTTTACCTCCTCTGTACTGCATGTGTATCTCCTTTATTTCACACCAAAAACCTTAGTTCTCAAGCACACAGAATTAGAGTGGTAGAATTAGAACTTCCCATAATTACTCACTTGCTTTATTCCATAGCATATACACAACAGTCTCAGAATAACTACATAATGCTATTACCACCAATTATGATTCCTGAAAATGGTTAACTTCATTTTGTCACATATGCTACCTTCATTCTCCCTCTATTTTTTATGGTTTTACGACATACTTGTAGGCAGATCTATATGTATATAGTCATATAGACTATAAAGTCTCCCTTTATAAAGTCTCATTAAGTTTTAGTTCTTCAAGTAACCACATGTTAAAATGCTCACCACCTGCCTTGTGTGCATGCTTCTCTAGTCATTTTGGTTGTCTGAAGCTTGTGCTCTAGTAAATTCCTCAGGAAGAACTCAAGGGAATATTTTCTGAGATTCTTCATGACAGCAACAGTTTCTCCGCTCTTTACACATGAAGGTGGTCGGTATTGCTGAACATATGTCAAATCAACGCTATGTGTGATGCGGGATTTTCCTTTGCTCTCAAGGTCACTATTTGGACAATTGGCCAAATTTGAATAAAGTCTGCATAACAGGTATTGGACAATAGTATTGTTAATTTTCTTACTTGGATAATGATATTGTGGTTATGTAAGAGAATGTTCTTGTTTTCAGGAGACACAAACTTCAGTGATTAGGGATAAAAGTGCATCATGTCTGGAACTTATGTATCTAGCTACACACACAAGATAAATGGTAATATTTGGGGAATCTAGATGAAAGGTACATGGGAATTCTAAGTTCATTATACTATTCTTCAACTTTTCTGTAAGCCTAAAATTATGTTGAAATAAAAAGTTAATGTATAGATATGCATTTCTCAATAGACAAATAAATATGTACATATGCCTATTTATGCTAGCATTCATAACTTTACTGGTACAATTTTACTGTATATTTTGAGTTACATATTTTTTCAAAGATAAGTAGTAGAGACTTTTTATGATGTTTAAGAACTTATTAATATATCTGGCACAATAAAATATGGCGTCTCAATGATGGATCCAGAAAATACGCAGGGAAGAAAGACATAAGTGTCTTCTTTGTGAAGAAAAAGAATCCATTGACAATGCAGAGATACAGAGATTCATTCTTGATTCATTTTTCATAGATGTTCATTTCCGCCATACTTTCTTAATCATTAGCTGAGACCTTGTTCCTTTCTTCTGCTACTTTTTTCCTTTAAAGCCAAATAAACATGACCAGACTTTTATTATTATTTTGCATTGAGTGTCCCAAGAAGATTTAGATTGGTGGTTTCAAAGTAAACAAACAAGGGACAGATGCGAGGGAAATGCATAACTAGATGGACTTTAGTGTGTATCAACCTTCTTAGGCAAATTCATAAAAAAACAAGTTTCTCCTCACTGTACTCTGTCCTTAGGGACTAATGTTCTATAAAGGGGGAACAATTTCCCAGTAAAATTAACTCTGGGAAGATGTTATGGATTTTAGAACCATTTCACATCCTTGCTGTTTTTTTAAGGGTTATGGAGACACACCATTGTGTAGCTAGTGAGGTATGTGTGTGGGTGCTCCCTGATGGGTTATGTTCTTGTCCTGCTATCGTGGGCACAGGTGGATGTAAATGCCCTCATGCTTGGATATCCTGGATCCTTTGTCCAAATTATGTTCATCTTTTCCACTAGATGTCAAATTCTTGAAAAGTGGCAGCACGCCTTAAAGATATGACACAAATCTTCGTCATCTGCAGCTCACAAATGGGCTGTCTTTGAAGCTTCTTTCTATGGCAACAGCTTGAAATTCAAAATTGCACTTTTCTATGGACACATGATAGTTAGGTTCCCAGGCCAGCTGACTGAAATTTGCCAAGGCTGCCTTGTTAATTTCTGTAGTATTGAAGCAACACTACAGACCCTAATCACCAGGTGTGCCTGTGTTCCAGAGAAGTGTCTCTCAATCAGGCCAGGGAAGGCAATTTCTTAAGGCCCTGCTGGCTGCATACCTAACACTATCCCTGCACTAATATCCTTGGAGCGTAGCTCTTTTCTTACTCCTCTGCTCAATGGCGTGCATGCTCCTTACTGACTACCAAACATAGGCATGCTCTTCAGGAAGTATTCAAGGCCTTCAACCGCATGCTCCATCTTTCCCGTCCCACTCTGTGCTATTTCCCCACCTGGACACATGCCATCTGAAGCCTTGCCTGAACATGCCCCAGGCTTCCTTGGTTTCCCACCTTCGGTTATTCTGTTCTTGGCACCCCAAATCAGTTCCCATTTGTGTCTTCCTAAGCGATGCCTCGTCTTTGCTGGCTCATCTCATATGCCACCTCCTTTCCTGACTTCTCCCAACTAGAATGCATCTTTCCCTTTTGTGTACATCCTGATCCTGTCTTATGACATATAATATGATTTTTATGGGATAATGTTTTTTAGACTATTATCAATTATACTTGGAGAGTGGGGATCCTTGTCTTACCCACCACTGAGGATCCAGCAATGCCTAGCACTGTGCTTGGGGTATGGTGGCTACACAATAAATCCTAAGGGTGTTGAACAGCTTCCCTGCCTCCCTGCTGCCTCCCACCCCCATCATCCTTATACTGAGAGGGTGTGGGCTGCATGTGCAAGTGCTGGTAGGAGGCCAGGGAGGGGAGCTGTCTTTGTTGCTTTCCAAACATTAATATCCACAGACGGCTCTAAGTGCTGTCTACCTTTGGCTCTGAGTCAGATATAATAAAGCAAAATCAGCCATTACGAGTAATGCTTTCTAACTTTTGTTGTAAGACTCACAAAAGGTGCTTGCTATCCATGACTGGTGTCAGATACAATAAATATAATTAATTTCTGGAAACACATAGATGAAATTACTTAAATCATGGCTTAATTTGTTTCCAACCCTCCGAATTTCCTGGGCGGAGAGCAGACCACGTGGCCCTTTGCTGGGAAGAGGAAGCAAGCTCTTCTCCCAGGTTTGGCTGTAGGGACAGTGACTCTTTCTGGGCCTTTTAAACTTGAAAGTGGAAAACATTGGGCTCTCCATATCCATCTCTTGGGGACTCACTGAAAGAAAGTTTATTTGAGCAGGAGAGGTGACCTCTCTTTTCATCTCTGATTATACTTTCACATCTAATAAAGTCAAGAGTGGACTTTGCACCTGCTTCCCTGAGTACAGATCCAATGAGACCACAGTCCTGGAAGTGAATGGCACTGAGTTCTTTCCTCCAAGTTAGTATTGCCAAGAAACTCCTTGCCATGGGCCATTATGGCTTTGGAGCTACTGCAATGTAAAAATCACTGATTTTATGAGTTAGAGGCATCCTTAATGTTCATCCAGTCCAAGAGCCCCATTTGACAAATAAGAAGGCAAGCCTTGGTGAGCTGGGGGTCACATCATGGCTGAGTGTCAGTGGCTGGGTGAGAACCAGCTCTGCTAGGATCTTTTCTACCTCATGGACTTTTCTCAAATACTCCTTCAGGTGAGATTCTTTTTACTATTTCATAGATTCCATGATGGAAAGATTTGGTCAACAAGACCATGAAGCCCTTGCATCTATTTAACTAATATTTATGGAGGGCTTACTATAGGCCAGGCACTTTCTAGGTGCTAGGAATACAATGATGAACAACACATATACAATGGCTGCCCTGGCGAATCTTCCACTTTACTGGGGCAGCCAGATACTAGAAAGGATAGTTTAATGAATTTTGATGAGTGTTGTAAAGGTCAAGGGTAGGGTGCCTGGAACCTCTAACTAAAGGGGCAGGGTTTGGCTGGAGGAAACTGAACTTATTTTAAGTAAAAGGAACAGCATGTGCAAAGGCCCGGAGTTCAGTGAGAGCTTTCTCTCTGCTTACCCTCATGTCCATAGTTACTCTAGACTCCTTCATGGCCACACCCTGCTTCTCTCTCCAGCCTCATCTCTCCTGGCTGCACACTAAGATACACCTCAGCATTGTTTTTCAATTCTTTGCCCAAGCTTTTCTTTATTTTCATGCCTTTGCACATTCTGTCGCTCTACTGGAAATGTGATTTGCTTCCAGCTGCACTCATGCATTAGGATTCAGCTTTCAGTCTGACCCTCCTGGACTGTTTTAGCTAATTCTCCTATAAGATATCATAACACCCTATGTATACTTCCACAGACGTCAATGTACTTGTGTATTTGCTTATCTGTGTCCCTTGCTGGCCTGTGAGCCTTCTGTGGGGGTCAGAGGTGTGTCTTATTTGTCTCACTGTGCCTCACACAGTGTGGAACTTGATAGTTGCTCCCAATACATGCTTGTTGTATCAACAGATAAAGAAATATAGGTCTCTTGACTCCAGCCCACTTCTCCTTTCTGCCTCCTTTTCCTTTATGTTGTCTGTTGCTCCATACATCTATCCTTCCTTCTATCTATCCAACAGACATTTTTGAGAATCTGCTATGAGCTTGGCCTTGAAGCTGCTCATGGTCTAGCATAAGAGTTGGATGGGCAATTAGATAAAAGATAGTTTAGCAGGGTACTTGATGTCATAGGCGTTTAAACAAAGGGCTCCAGAGCGTCAAAGGTGGATCCATATGTCTCTCTGGGATAATCTGGGAAGGCTTCGCCAAGGTAGTGCTGTCTGAGCTGGGTCTTGAGAGATGAGGGAGATTTGCCCAGTGTGGAGCTATGGAAAGTAAGAAGTTCAATGTTCATGGAATGGAGGGTGTGTACCTGTTGGGGGTATGGGGAATGAGGATGGGGAAGGGTGGGTGGCAAGAAGAGAGAGCAGTGAAGGCCCCATGGAAAACACTCTTGCTTGCCTCTATAAGCAGTATGCGTTTTATTGTGTAAGCCCTGGGAACCCTACTGAGGTTTTTCAGCAGG